>NC_056731.1:36531157-36628657 GCF_019279795.1 Protopterus annectens | reverse complement strand
CTTTAAAACCAGTCAAGAAAGAAATAATAACAAATACATATCTCATTTGTAAAAAAGAAAAACATATTATGGATATAAAATGGAAAGAAACAATATGCACTTTGTGTGGCTGGAACAGTGTTTCTGGAGTTCATAGCTTCATAGGTGTTTACTAGGCTAATGATCACAAAGGCCTTTTTAAGCCTAGTCATGCATCCCAAATCTCTTTCAAGTTCTGGTACTTTTGATAAATGTAAGGAGAGGCTTGGAAGAAGAAACATTTACAAGCAGAGGCCCGTGAGATGAACCATTACAAGCTACCTGTGTCAATTAAAAGACAGGTGCTAAACCAGGGATGAATTTTCTATTTCCCATCCAATTGTGTAAGTTACACTTGAACTGGTTCAGGGAGGAATGTGCTTCACATGGATGGGGAGCATGTCCTGGGGAAGGGGTAGTCTCTGGAATACATACTTGTCTCTCCATCAGGTCCTATTTATATCATAGGCAAGGTTTAAGTCTTTAGAATGAGTAATTCTGGTGCTTTTTAGGGATATGCAGGAGGTCCATCATGGTGTGGTATGGCAATGCCTTATATGCCAGGCACAGATCTCCCCTCAACAACCTGTTGGAGACAGAATACAGGCACAGGCCCTTAAGGTGCTCTGTATAGGACATGTTACTTATGGAATGTATTATTTTAGTGTGGAACCTCTGTGGGTATTCCAATTGTTGCATATGCGTGGTTACGTACATACCAAAGTGAGCACTGTACTCAAGGATAGATCTGATGAATGCTGAATACAGTGGAACAATGACTTCCTTGGACCTACATGCCATGCCTTTGTTTATAAGTTGTACAACATAGAATGATTTCCTCCGTACTGTAGACACATCATGGTTAAAGGCTAGATTACTGTCTATGTGCATCCCCAAGTCCATGACTACTGGGTCAACTCTTAGGGGAATGTTGTCAATATGATAGTTACCAGGGGTGGATGGCTTTTCAAAGGATACTGTTATGCATTTCTTGGTATTTAGTTTTAGTTCATGGCTCTGACACCAGTTATTTGTGTGTGGCAACCCTTCCTGAAGTACATTTGTGTTAGTAGGGGAATTCTATGATTGGTCCTAATTTGCAATCATCTGCAAATTTACTCGGCCAGAGGCCACTGCCATTTGTTTTGACTTCAGAGAAGTAAATGCCAACAATGAGCAGTTCCAAGATCAATCCCTGAGGGACTACGCTTGTGATTGGCCTCTGCTCCCCAATTCTAACATCCTGGGTCCTGTCTGTGAGGCAGCTGGCTATCCACCAGGTGACATAAGGGTTTATACCTAACCTCGAGTTTGTCAACAATGCCTGAGTGGGGTATTATGTCAAATGCCTTGGCCAGGTCAAGGTAGGCAGTGTGAACCATTTTGTCCTCATCCACTGCTTTAATGACCTTCTCAAAGAAGTCCCCCAGGTTGAGTAGGCATGACTTGAACTTGACAAAACCAAACTGGGTTTGGTCCAGTGTCTGAAAGTTTCCTATGTCATTACTTACCATTTCCATGATAATTCTTTCCATGGCTTTGCATACAAGACTGATGAGACTTGTGAGTCTGTAGTTTCCATGGTCCGTATATGGCCCACCTTTGTGAAGAGAGATGACTGTTGCTCTTCTCCATTCATGAGGCACAAAGTCTGTTTGGAGGCTACAGTTAAATAGAAATGCATCCTGGGATACTGTCTGGGCCTACTGATGCAGTGTTCTTGGGCTTAGACAGAGCATTAAGGACCTGTTCCCTAGTGATAGCAGGGGGAGTCACATTTAATGGTGCTCCCTAATTGAAGGTTTTGGGAGGGAGAGGGGTAAAGTTAGAGCTGAATTTGTTGGCCAGTAGGTTTGCTATATCTTCTGGCTCTGCACAGGTGCTTCTATTAACAATGAGCTCTGCACACAGTTGTGTATTGCCTTTGAGGCTGCAGACATAACTAGGAATGCCTTGTTTTTGTCCTTGGCTTGGTAGGCCAAATTTACCTAAAAATTGGCTTTAGTAGGATTTATCTGTCTGCTTAGTTTGTTAAGTTTGATAAGAGTGCTTTTATCCTGCTGTGTGCTGGACCTCCTAATTTTTGCCATGATTTTCTTCCTTCTGTTATACAGCCTATTGATGTTGTGATACCAGGGTGGTTTGTTTTTTGAGTTAGTTCTGTACTTCTTCCTGGTGGGTACAGCTGCCTCTTGACAGCTATTAACATGCTTGTACAGGGTTTCTGTGAACTGTTCTGCATAGGCAGCAGTGTTCTCTGGATTTATGGTGGCTTGAAATTTTGCCAGGTTATCACTTAATTGTAGAAAGTTACCCTTAGAGTAGTTTCTAAATATTCCAGGGTTAGCTGTGTTTCCAGGTTTTATTTTTACTTCAAGAAAGACCAGTTTGTGGTCTGATCTTACCAGAGAAGACATTACACTAGGGGGTGTGCATCACTCTCCCATATTAGAGAGGACCAGTTTCAGTATGTTTGAACCCATGGCTAGTGTAGTAAAAATCTGGTCCAAGCAGTTTATGTTTACAAAATCCAGGAAATCCTGTGCGTGCACATTTGGTATCATATATGATTCCCATAATAATACCTGGGAGCAATATCTAGTTAACTGAGTTGCATAAGGTCACACAGTAGACAAATGAGAGCTGTGGGATTCAAACCCTGTCTAAAAGAACTATAGCTCATAGTTGTAACCTACACATAATATAAAAAGTGCAATTCTCACGGGTAAAGTGGGAGTTTATAGGAGCTTGAAATTTTGTCAGGTTATCACTTAATAGTAGGAAGTTAGCCTTAGAGTAGTTCCTGAATATTTCAAGGTTAGCTGGGGTTCCAGGATTTATGTTTTATTTTTACTTCAAAGGAGACCATTTTGTGGTCTGATCTTACCAGAGAAGACATTACACTAGGGGGGTGTGCAGTGCTCTTCCGTATTAGAGAGGATCAGATCCAGTATGTTTGCACCCCTGGAAGAAAATGATCTAAGGGAGGAGTTGTTTGATTTAATAGAGATGGATAGACGTATTAAGATCAATAAAAGAAAGAGTATACAGAAAGTCAATAAAACCCAAAATGTTAGAAGTTTAATAAAAACAAATGAACACAGTAATCAGGAGTATTCATATAAATTTGTGCAATATAATGGAAGTAAATAGGATATATTGCTGTGCAATTTAAAGTCTTACCACAAAAACACTGGGCAGGTAGAGAAAACTATAAAGCAATTAAGACATGAAGTATCACTGTTAGAAGAATACAGAAGAGAGAACAGATCAACAAAACACTCAGAAAGATAGATGTAATTGCAAATAATAAACTAAAGATATCAGCACAGGATGGAAATCTTAGAAGATATGCAGACAGAAAAAAAAGAACAAAATAAGCAATTTACTGATGATCCAAGCAAGCTTTATACAGAACTGGGAAACAAGTCAAAAAGAACAGAAACACCACCAACAAAAGAAGAAATAGACACATTTTGTAGAAATATCTATGAAGACCCTGTAGAACATAACAAAATTAAGAAAAACTTATAAATGGGAAACACTCCTGTTTAAGAGTGAACCTACAAACTATCCTAAAAACTATAGCCCAATAACGTGACTTCCGACGATGTATAAACTATACACTGGAATTGATGCCATCAGAGTTTATAGTCATTCAGAAGAAAACTCAATCACAGCAATAAAAAAAAAATGGTAACAAAAGAAAGTCATATAGAACAAAGGACAATTTATTGTTAAATGAAGCCATTATGGAGAAGTGTAAAAAGTGGAAGAATCTAATTATGCCATGGAGAGACTATAAAAAAACATTTGACAGCATCCCACATTCATGGATAAAAGAGTGCTTACAAATGTATAAGCTACACCCTACACTGATCAATTATGTTACAGTGACAGTGAAACAGTGGCAGATGACTTTGCAGTTAAGTCATGACAAAGGACAAATTATTATTCCAGGGATAAAAATTCAAAGAGGTCTATTTCATGGTGACTCTTTGTCAGCGCTGCTCTTTTGTCTTACGCTTAACCAGTTAAGCTGTCAATTTAACAGATTAGATAATGGCTACAATTTGGCTCCCAGAAAAAAAAACAAAGTATAAAGACTTTTCACCTTCTTCTTCTTTTTGTTTAGTTCATCAGATGATAAATGTGCAAAAGCAACCTTTAAAGCAGGATAGCTGCAGCACCAAGAAAATATCAATCTGGGACAGGAATATGATATAAAAAGAAGTTGAGAGTGTATAAATAGTTGAGAACTGGTGAAGGATCAACATTAAAAAAATAAACAAATGTGAATAAAACTTGGTAATGAATATTTTAGAAGACTAAAATTAATACTGAAAACAGCTCTGACATCTAGGAATAAAGTCCAGGCTATAAACCAATTTGCTCTTCCTGTCCTAACTCGCAGTTTTGGAGTGACTTGACTGACCCCAAAAGGTACTGGATCAGTTAGACAGAAAAACAAGAAAAATGCTTCATCCTTATCAAATGATTTATAAAAATCCGTCTATACTAAGATGATATATTCCCCATTCTGAAGAAGGTATGAGCCTCCTCAAAATTGATTACATGTATAGATCTGCAATTGTAGAACTGCATACATATCTGCTGACCACATAAGATCCAAACATAGTGAAAGTTTTAAAACATGAGAACAAGTCGAAGATGACTCCCCTGCTTAGTTTTGCAGAAGCATATAGGTGTCAAGTGGGAAATGAAATCAAACCAGAAGCAGATAAAAATCAAACAGCAACTGAATATGCCAAAAAATAAAAGAAAGAATATAAGGTGAAGGATCAGATAAGAAGACAAGAAGTGTGGAAAATGCATAAATCTAGTTGCAAGTACAGAAATCTATAGGAGCAACCTCATGTAAATCAGAAACGAATCCAGGGATGGTTAAGGAGAGGTGAATTTAAACCAAAAGGTGAAAGGTTAATATTGGAGGCCCAGTACGGAGGACTACATACACGTTGGTTTACAAAGTGCATTGAACATGTATGAGAAACAGACAAATGCAGGTTTTTTTAAACAGAATTGGAAACGATGGCATATCTTGTTGCTGGGTGTGATACACTAATGGCAGAAGGACTGTATACTGAAAGGCATAATAATATGCTAAGACTGTTGCATTGGGGATTGTGCAAACATTATAATATTGAAGTAGCTGAGAAGCATTGGAAACGTGCCACAAAGCATTATAGAAATTGATGAAGTTTATCTCACATGGGATCACCCATTACCAACAGTTTAAAAAATAGATGTGAGAAAACTAGATATAGTAGCCCATGAAAAGAAGATAAAAGTAGCACTTAACATTGAAATTGCAACACCCAGTGACTACAGTATCTTACATAGAGAGAGACACAAAGTTATAAAATACCAGGATTTACAGGCAGAAAAGAGGGCAATGTGGAAGAAGGATACCCAGACAGTTCCAATAGTCACAGGAGCAAGGGGTTTTGTAAAAAAGAATTTACAGTCATATTTAGATATATTACCAATACATGTAACTCCATATGAGTTGCAGAAGGAGTCAATTCTTGGCACATTGTGAGTGCTGCAATGAGCACTTATAGCTAACATCAAAGATTGAAACAATACTAATTTCATGAACTTTAATCATACTTTGACTTAGGAATGGGGTCCACTCCCATATTGGTATTAGAAATCCAAAAGAGTTGAAGAAATTAAAACAGTAAACACTAGGTTATTAATTTACAGACTATTACAAGCTTAGCAAATAACCAAAGATCAGAATTAAACCTTGTACCTTGCATCCATGAGGTAAAGAGTTTAAACATTATGCCAAACCCTCCCACTGGGTTTGCACTTCAACCAGCTCTTGTCACTAATGGTTACATAGGATGCTTTTACTAGTTTTATCCCATAAGTTGTTAAGGACAATCTGGCAAGGTCACTGTTTATATTTCATTGCTCTGAGCTCTTCAATACTGCTACAGCAGTCCTTTGATCTCACTGTGCTTGCAATTATATATTTGGTAATAGAAAATCATTTAAATTAATCAGTCATCTAAAGAAATCCCAATCCCTCCGCACTACATGCTCCAGAGACCTCAACCTCATTACCACAATCAACAAAACAAGCTGGAGGGACAGGTTCATAACCCAGAGGCTGCCCGTGCTATGGAATAGACTTCCCATACATGTCAAATGGAGCGCCTCACTGGCTGTCTTCAAGAGAAATCTTGATGACTGGATGGGAAATAGAAAATTCACCCCATGGGTCACTCCAGTGACTCTACTCAGCAGAGGCACTAGGAACAAAGGTCGGGTGGCATGATTGATGCCAGGGTAATCCTATGGGCTAGGCTTGTAAAGGCTCCAGGGCCATTAGCCTAGTACACACCTGTGAACCTATGAACCTATTATTTGTTTTGATTTGAAGCACCCCTGCATTTGCCCATCATGATCATTACCTTTTTTGGTAATCTCTGCACCGTAACCAGTGCCACCAATTTCTCTGTGGATACAGGCATGATCTCAGTTGTCCATGCATTTATGGCTAATACTCTACCCACCCTTACTTCTTTGTATGTGGAGTGGTTATCATTCTATGTGTGCTTTGTTTAGTGTTCATATTCCCACTTATTATATATTTTCTGTATTACAAAAGTTTAAAAGTTTAAATATATTGATATATAACTAGTTTAGCATAGCATACTTCATTTTACATAGTTGCTAACCAATCTATTTTACAGAAGGTACACCGCTAGTTCATTTTAATACATTAAGAAAATGCTATCCACTCAAATTGTATGCTTTATTGTTTAAGCAAAGTTGAAAAGTGCTTCTTTAGCAATTTGTTTGAATGCACAAAAGCACTGCATGCAGCAGCCACAGTGCACAACGCAGGCCCACACTTCTTGAAATCATAATACTGTATTAGAAACCATGGCCCCGATTCCAAAAGACTTGCTCTGAAGTGTAAGTGAGCACTTACACAGAGAGCAGGTGTTTTGGAATTTGGGCTCCGTAGTAAGCCTGTATATAGGCTTTACATGGAAGTACGTCATTAACACTAAGAGCAGGTCTTTCAAAATCAGGGCAGACTTCCACTGAGACCAACTCTTTTGGAATCTCACCCAAATTGTGCATTGAATTCAGTTTGCATAGTTTATTTCTTCTTTAGTCATTGAATTGTCTTCTGCTACACCAAGATCTTACTTAAAATGATTCAGTTATTGTTTTCATGCACTACTCACACCACTACCTTCCGAATTAGCCACACAGATTTTCATCACAGCACAATGTTTCCTTCACTCATGATGTGCAGCTTCAACTTCTTTTAATTTCTTTCCTTCCATGTAAGTATTTTGCCTGAAAGTATTGGAATTTGCTTGTATGCACTCTGTTATTACTCATCATCAATATATCTGGAAAAGGCAGAAGAGGTACAACATAGCCCTCTAGATAAAAGTATGCCACATTGAATTACACAGAAAGGTGTACTCCAGCTGACTGTATATCCAGATGCACTCTGTGTGTTTACACTTACATCTGCAAACATTACTGAAATCGCTCATGAATTTTGGTCATAATGGTAACTGGCACCTGGCCAATAGTAAATAAACCAGCAATATATTCTCTCATATTTCTGGTTAGGTACTCTAGAAGGATATTAAGCATGTGGGCGTAGGGGGTGGCAGGGGGAAGTATTAAAAGACAGTTATAAATTAGAAAGTTGTGGTCATAGACTGATTGTCCCCAGTTAACTAATAGTGATCCCATCCTTGTAGAGTATCAGGTGGTTTGAACAGCTGACAAAGGACGGACAAGGATCTGAGGAATCTGAAATGGTTTTAAACTTCTGAAGAAATGAAATGGTGCCACAGTGGTGGCAGCAAGCCAGGATGGGACAGAAAGGGCATTGGGAAGTTAAGGGTAAACAGAATGAGCTCCTGACTGCTGACGGAAGGATTTTATATATTGCTATACAGAGCGTATGTCCTTGATGCAACATCAGGTAGGTGAACCTAAATTTACAGCTAGTATGATTATCGAATCAGTCTGTGCTAGTAATGATGTATGTGTTTTATAGCAGTGCCCGAGTTTTGTTTTTGAAAAAACTTGTATGATTCAAATTGCAACCATCACTGAATGCTCAGACCAAATCCGTAGAAAGTGGGTGGGCAGAATATCAAGAAAAAGAATAAGCACACTAAGATAATTTAGCATCAGGTGACAGGTGACCATTTATTTTCTCATTCTGTTACTTGTAATGCTTATTTTAGACAGAGCACTTGCCTGCCCCTCACTCAAGTCTTCTACCCTTAATTCTCTAAGTTTTTGGAGCAGTGCCAATATAACAAATAAGTCCTCCCTCTGTAGGGGAGAAATGGCTTACATGGTAAGCATCATCCCTACACTGATTAATGATGATAGCAACAGGTAAACCATCATCCTCTGGCTAAGCTGGATTTTGAAGTGTAGCCTATAACCACTGTGATGTAATTATGCAATGACAATGATGTATACATCGTGGTGCATGAATGCATTCATCCATGGATGCAGTGCAAGGCATACATCCTCTTCATGTGTATATGCCAGCTATCTTCAATATCTGCAGTATCATTTGCACTTGCATAATGTGATACTACAGTTGTTCATTCCCACCTTCCCTACCTCTATGCCATCAAAGTTGGCCACCAGCCACTGAAGCCTATTCCCCATAGCAAATATTCAGCTGACACTCCAACTAAGTCTCACTAGACAAACCTTTGTCTCTGTGTCAGTGAGCCTCTTCTACATTCTATGTTTGCTAAAATGTGAATGTTTTTATTACTTCCATCACTACATATATGGAAATGGATTGCTACTAATCAGCGAGTCACTGAGGATTCAGACAGAAAATATCAAGAAAAACACTAGTTGAGATTCATTAATCCTCCCTTAACCACAAACTATTGTAGTTTATTTAAATCCATTACAGTGCAAGGAGCATAACATCAAGAGTTTCCTTTGAGAAATCCTAATTTCACAGACTGACATAGTTTAATTTAGTATTACATTACCACAAAACTGCACCTATCCAAAAAAGTAACGAAAATTATATAAAATTAAAAAGAAGTAAAATTTAAAAAATAAGTTCAATAGATCTTAAGTCTGAAACAATCCAAAACTTGTTCCTTAAAAAATGAAATATATTACAAAATGGATGCAATGAGTAGCCAGATATTTTTATTACTCTAATTTCCACTGCATATTACTGTTATACACAAAAGAGTGCGAAATACTATGTAAAAAAATGTTAGGAATACTCATAAGATATAACGTTCCCACAAAATGAAGAAGGCACAGTGTGTGGGTGGTTATAATTGGAATTTTTTTCTTTTTTGTAAAAGAGCTGAGTAGGTGTATGGTATAGTAGAAATGAAAGCGGAGGAGGGGACATCACTATAGAAGAAATAAAAAAAAAATGTCAGCTTCTTTAAAAGCAGTTCTGATGTGTGTCTTGTAGTACAGTCCTAACTCAATGCTACGTGATTGAAAACTAATTAATGATGTAGCCAAAGGCTCCTCAAGTTGAAGTAGGAATACTACTTAAATCCTTGTCTTGGCATTTGTTCATGGCAAGCATTACAGACAAACACTAATCAGAAAAGATATAGGAAAAATAAAGAGGCTCAGGAAATGCAGCCCTATACTGAGGCAAGGATCCATTCGACAGGGAGTTGTAGGAAAAATGAGAGGCAGTTCTTAGAAGCAGTGGGATTTTATACAGGCTGGGAATGCTTCTTTGTCAGAGCAGGATCTTAATTAAAGACCATGCAGATAACACTAGGAAGATATATAGGCTAAAATATTTACTAACAGAAAAGAAAGTCAGGCAGAGAGACAGAGACAGACAGACAGAAAGTGAGACTAAAGCAAGACAGTAACAAACTCTGGAAATGAGACTAGTGTTTATTTATTTATTTATGTTTGTTTATTTATTTGTAGCATGAGTAAAATTCTACTCCATTTTTCTGTGCACTTATGAATGTTCTCCTCTCTAGCTAAAGTATGACTATGCCACCGACATGTGATAATAATTTCCCTCAGCAACATGTAATAAATAATGTATATCTTAAGAGGTCGGCTTAATGTTAGCCTTAGGTGCTTCTGTAATATCAGACTATATGAAGAATAACACAGTATAGAATCTATTAAGGCATTGCTTGTACTACCTGTCTTTGTCAGGTATGTCTAGCAGAGGTTCATTTTACTACTGGTCACTTGTCTCACCGACATGTAATAGACAAATTCAATCTATAATACCAAAGAGGCATCAAGGATATTTAATAAATCAATGTACTATTCTGTATGATATTACATGAATTATTTAATGCTGCAGAGCTATCAATATTCCTCTACTACAAATGAGCCTTGAATTAGAATACAACACCATCTGTTACATTTTTGTATTAATGCTGAAATTGCCTAAATAAATAGGAAGAAGTATTTCTACTGTGATTTTTTTTCAATAACATCTGCATAACAGTCTAGCATGAAGTACAGTATCTTTAAACGCGACTATGTTAGCTGGTTTCTACAGCTAGCTTGCTAAAACAAATGTAATATATACACATCTAAAGTGGTATAAGGATCTGATCCTACTATATTATTCTCACTGATACTGCTATGCAGTTGTATATGAATGTGACCGAGTTTCATAACTGATCCACCATGAATTTGCTTTGTATATGCAGTTATGAAAAATGTTCAATGCAACTGCAAACCTGTAGGATTATCTCCTGCTTTGGCTACTGCTGTCTAATAAGCTTATCTTATTATGAAAATTATTGTAACTTTTTTCCTCTTTTGTGCATTTTGTCTTTTTCTTATTGATGTATGGAGTTTTTCTCCCTTGAGCCTTCAACAAAAAAGGGGTTTGCTTTTGCTGACACAAGTCAGACTACCCCTGTAAACAAATGTAAATAAATAAGTAAACCTGTTTCTCAAAGTAGATATGAAGAGATGTCCTTACATTCCCTGCTGCAGTAATCATTACCATATGGGATTCCTTGCCACGGAAGCCCAAACATCCAGCCAGTCTAATAAAGACTACTTGTTGCTTATTTAAAAAGTATGCCAAACATCACCCAAATGCTCCATGCGTACCATAGAGCATAAAGGTGACAGTCAGACTTACCATAAACAGAACGTCTTTACCACAGTTCGAACATATCTTTTCACCATCAGTCTGTTTTCCTGCATCCATTTCTGCCAGTTGAATGTCTTTTCATTCTCCTGGGACTACCTACACCTGCTTGCTGATTTCTCTGCAGTTGCAGATAAATACCCTGTTAGGGGTTTTCTTTTTTCTTGCCTTTTTAGTGCTCCTTGAGGTTAAAGACATCCAGAAAGGGCAAATACCAGTGTGGGAGACAGATTCCCCATAAAGACCGCCGCAATAAATGTCTTTTGTGCCTAGAAGCCTCCCATGACCATACATCTTGTGCTATTTGTCAGGTGTTTCTTCTGAAAACCCTTCACAATAGACTTTCTTCCCTTTCCTTGAATCTTGAGAACCAGCTTCTTAAGCTTCTCGTTAAAGATACAATGAAAGACATCTCCGGCACTGAGGGTCAGCCGTTAGGGAAGAACAGGGGCGGCTCGTGTTATCGGGCTGCTGGACTGCAGCCCCCTCAAAATAAAAAGTAGAATGAAAAATAAAAAAAAATTTATTTTTCGAAATTCGCGGACTTCACGCATGCGCAGTAGTCCCGACTACTGTCGGTCTATGCGCATGCTCAAGGCAGTCCGGCAGTCCCCATAGGGGGACACAAGGAGACGTCTGTGCACTTTTACAGTGCACAGACTCGCCAGGATTATGGGTCACGTCCGGACTGCAAGAGCAGCAGCAGGACTTGGGACAGAGCATTAGGGATCTCGTCGGGAAGAAGCATTAGGATCTCGTCGGGCAGGAGCATTAGGATCTCACGGGTCTTTCAGTATTGTGCGGGAAGGATGTACGTTAGCTGGATATATTCAGGTACGGTTATGGTGGTGTGGTAGGGAATACCTCAGGCTTGAACCCTGTACCCTGTATGCAGGTGTTAAAGACTTGAGTTCCCTACCCACCACCATTTGTAAAAAAATTTCAGATTTTTGCCTCATATTCTATCTGATCTGTTCCTCATAATATCTGTGGTTTGTAAATGCTGCAATGCTTGATATTTGATGGTGTAGTAGTAGCATTGTTGCCTCACAGCGGCGGGTTCTTGGGTTTGATTCTTGGCTGGGGTTCCTTCTTTGTGGGGTCTGTATCTTCTCCCTGTGTTTGTGTGGGTTTGCTTTTGTGTCCTCCCATGTTACAAAGACATGTCTGCATTATTTCTTCCTGGGCCGCTGCTGAAAATTGTTTATTTGTTCCAAATCAGACTTTCCTGATTAAAAAATGTTAAATAAAATTGACAGGCATTTGAATTTCAGAGTTAAGGGTTTCTGAATGTTTAATTCCTTGCATACTTGATGGTGCAGTGGTAGTATTGTTGCCTCACAGCTATAGGTTTTCTGGTTTGATTCTTGGTTGGGGTGGCTTCTGTGTGGAGTCTGCATCTCCTCCATGTGTTTGTGTGGATTTGCTCTGGTGCCCTGCCATTTTACAAAGACGTGTCTGCAGTTTTAATCCCTGCTGAAAATTGGTTTTGTTCTGTCCGCAGTAAAATTGACAGGCATTTGAATTTCAGACTTCAGGTTTCTGAATGTTTAATTTCTTGCATAATTGATGGTGCGGTGGTAGTATTGTTGCTTCACAGCTATAGGTTTTCTGGTTTGATTCTTGGTTGGGGTGGCTTCTGTGTGGAGTGTGCATCTCCTGCCTGTGTTTGTGTGGATTTGCTCTGGTGCCCTGCCATTTTACAAAGATGTGTCTGCAGTTTTAATCCCTGCGTCTCTGCTGAAAATTGTTTTTGTTCTGTCCGCAGTAAAATTGACCGGCATTTGAATTTCCAACTTCATGTTCTTCAGAATACATGGTAGCACAACCTTTTTTTCTAGCAATTTTCAAGTTTATAAGATGAATATTTTAAATTTGTCCCTATTTTTGGGACTGTATTCCCCCATTATTGGCTTCGTCCAGGTTTTTGTGCTAAGGTTGACAGCTATGGCAAGAACTGAATTCACTGAATATGTTTGAGGGCTGTATTCCCTCATTACTGGGTTTGTCCAGGTGTTTTGTACTAAGAGGTTGACAGCTATGGTGAGAACTGAATTCACTAAATGATAGCCATTTAAGTTTCAGTCTTCCTCTCTTTTACAAAGCAGCTGATGTGGCGTAGTGGTATGTTATTCTGACTGTTTTTTGCTCAGGGACCTTGGCAGTAAAATATATGGTGGCAACACAACATTTTATTCTAGCAACTTTCCAAGATTATACAAGCAATGTTTAATGTGTCCCTGTTTTTGGGCTTTTGATCCCCCCCCCCCAATACATTTTGGCTTTTTCCAGTTTTCTTGAGCTGCGAAGTTGAGATGCAGTTGAGTATTGAGTAGATTTTACAAGGAACTGAGAGCTGCAGGGGAATAGAAGTTTAGTGCTTTGCCGAGTTAATACTATAGCACAACAGGCTGTGTACTTGCTTTTGATGCAGAAGGTTGTGAGTTCTACTCCCACAAGGGGTAGATGCTGCCGTACTGAGAATGTTCTCCTTGGTGAAGATACTAACTATGAGTTCGTTATCAGTTTGCCATCCATTTCCTCTTGCAATATTATTACTAGCTTATCATTTTTTTGATGTAATATAGGCAATTTATTCCTGAGGGGCAACAGACACTTTATTTTTCGATGAAACCATGAAATATAAAGGTGACTGCTAGCAGCAACCGCTTCATTAGTTACAGATTTCTTTAATGTGGAATTATTTAGATGACTGACTTCAGAGATTGTGCATATTTACTGATAATGGACTGTAGAATTGTGCATATTTACTGATAAAGGTGGACTGTAGAATTGTGCATATTTACTGATAATGGTGGACTGTGGAATTGTGCATATTTACTGATAATGGTGGACTGTGGAATTGTGCATATTTACTAATAATGGTGGACTGTAGAATTGTGTATATTTACTAATAATGGTGGACTGTGGAAGTCTGAGTAGACTTTTTTTATGATAAATGTTCTCAACTGGGCAGTTTTGCCATTATGGGTGCATATGGTTTGTTTCATTGCTTTCTGGAAAAAATGTTCAAAACAAATTTAAAACACCCTGTAACAAGTGTACTGTATTGTACAAGGAATATAATTTTAGTACAATGAGGAAGGTGTATCAAAGAGCACATGTATGTTTCATATGCAAGGAGCCTATGATTCGAAAACAGCCCAAAATTAATCTTTATCTGCCACTGGCAAAATGTATTTTCTTTGAATGTGGGTTTCAATGCTGTTTCAATGAATGTGAGTTTCAAGGGCAGAGAAGTTTTAATGCTAAGTTTTCATTGTAAGACTGCATTGCTTTGTTTAACAGATGACTTAGTGTTTGTGCTGTAAAATACAAAATAAAACTTTCAAATGAAGTCCAACTCATCATAGAAGTAAAGCAGTATGCACATTAGTGTTTATGGTAAATGGAGTGAAATAGCCAAGTATAATGGTTCATTGGAATGGCTGCACAGGCTCCATTCAACCATTATTTTGTCAGGGGGGGAAGGGCAGCAAACTCAGACAGGCCCAGCTGAACTATACCTCCCAACTGTCCAGATTTTCAAAGAATGAATAGATTTTTGCTTCTTATTTTTGGTTTGTTGTTCATAAAATTTGTAGTTTTAATTCCTAAATGATTTGCCAGAAGTCACTCTAAGTTTCAGACTTCATAACCTTCAGAAAAATGCATGGTAAAGTAAGAGCTGTTCTATCAACTGTCTCAATTTATACAAGAGCAATTTTTAGTACTGTTTATATGTGCCCCCAATATATTTGGCCTTGTTCAGATTTACTGCATTAACAGGTTGAGAGGTACATGCAAATAAATTGCTTTATAGAATTAGGCATAGCCAACCTCCCAACTGTCCCCAATTTTTGGCTCAAAATGTTGCTCTTCCCCCTTATAATCCCTCCGCAAAATAGCAGTTTTGGAAGAAAACATGGAGGGTTTACAATTAAGAAATAACTGTAATAATCAAAGTTATAGATTACTTGAAATGCATGTAGATTCTTTTATATTTTGTCAGCTGCTCAAGGTAGCAGTACTAATATTAAAGTGTCCCTTCTTTGACAGGTAGCAGCTGTATTGTGTGTCTATTTTATATTTTTGCATCACGTTTTTGTCCATTTTTCATAAAATTGTGTTTTTTGGCAAATTAGTGACATCACTAAAGACTGAAGTTAGAAAATGACAGACATTTGAGTTTCAGATTTTATACCCTTCAGAAAATTCATACTAATGCAAGACCTATTCTATTATCTTTCTAAGTTTATTAGAGCAATATTTAAAAATTGTCCTTATTGTTGGGCCTTTGTCCCACTTCTGTGTATGGCTTTGTCCAGATTTCTTGCTCTTGAGGTTGAGAGGTATGACAAATGTGTCAGGGTCATCACAGTCAGCCAGAGAGATTTCAAATTGTGACATGCTTGTTGCACCCCACTCCCCATGTAGTGACTCTGGATGTGTCCAAGCAAGGCAAGGAGTAGTTGTATCTACCTTGGATGGGGAGGACACACTGCATAAGTACTACAGTGGCTTTTCATCTGTCCTTGATTTTGCAGAATGGTCTGGCTTCTGTCATATTTTTGTACTGTTGATTTATGCTTATTACTCAAAGTGCCTGTTGCTCTGTGTTTTTAAGTAGCAATGCTTTAATGACCATAAGGTAAGCTTGTCTGAGATCGTAAGATGCAAGTAAGCTTTAATAAGCATACTGTTAAAGAATTGCCAACATTGAAAGCCTTTCTGTTGTTGCCATGCAGAGAATACTTGACTAGATAATGTATAAGCCTTGGGTATTAAAGGACAGGATTCCATTATTTTAAAAAGCTCATTACACTTGTTGGAGACTTCCAGTCATCTCTACAGACTTTACCCGTAAACTAAACAGAATGCCAATCATGTGTGGTCCATAACCTGTACAGTAATCCTTTAAGCAATGTATCTTGAGCTTGTTTCTTGTTTGCTTTTCATTTTTTACTTTTATCATGTTTTCCCCATGAAACAAGTTGTCAGGCAGCAGGTCATTTTTGGATAAGAAACATTTTTACAAGTGGGGGCATCACATAGATTTCTACTTTCAGCATGTTACTTGGTACTTTAATAAAGATGAATATATTATAATTAGGACTGCAGTGCAAGGAGAAGTGGTTTGAGTTGAGTGCTTCTGGTTTTTCTTATACTTGATTTTGACTGGCATTCCAGTAATGTATTTAAAAAGTAATTTATTTTTTCATGCCTCACAACCTTTTGTTTCCATCTAGATATTAAGTAAGCTGTCATGCAGCCAATGCATTGAAATATTTTTATTCTTCTACACTTATTTTTGTCTTGATTGGACTTTCATAATGATGGTTTGCCACCCAGGGCAGCGTATTTAATTAAAGTTAGTTTTTTGTGGTTTTGTGCATAGCTCCTCCCCTTTCTGGTTGACCACACCCCTCCCCTTGACCCCACCCATTCAGCTGTCTCCTGCAGCCCCCCTGTGATTTGAAGTCACCAGCCGCCACTGGGGAAGAAGAAGGTAAAAAAGGTATGACCGGAAGCTTCCACTGTCCATCCTCTGCCAGGTGTTTCTCCCAAGGTTATTACAAACCTGGAGGGTCACCTGGCTGAGTTCTTGGATTAGTCTACAGTGACCATGATGGAGGCCGTTGAGGGTCCAGCTGACAGCATGTCTGGAGAAAGTGTGCAGATGTCCATCTTGGACATTCAAAGGGAACCATGGTAGATTTTTTCCAAGGGGCCTAGGGAGCTCCTGAATCTTTAACTGGGGAAGAAGTTCCTACTACACTTCTCAATTGCTGTCCTATGTCTGAGCTTTCTCAGTTTTTTGGAGGGGAAGTTCCTTTAAAAAAGAAACAAAAAATTAAACATGTTTCTTCTGTGCCTAGTGATCCAGAAAGTGAGTGGCAGGCCGTTAGTCAGGGGCTATTTACTGCTTTAATGTCCTTAAAACCTCCTGAAGGCTTTTGGTTCTTGCTCCTTCTTAGTCCTCTACTCCCCTTAAAAGGCCTAGAGAGCAGTATTCTTTTGAGGATGAGTCAGATTCTGATAATGAATCCCTGACTTATTCTACTCAACTTTCTTCTCTTTTGAAGTATGGGTCAAAGGAGGAGGAATCTATTAGCCCAGATGTTCCTTTTGAGGAAATTTCCTTTGGGGACACACTCTTTAAGATGATGGATTTTTTTTTAAGTGGGATTGTGCTCAGGTCTCTGATATCCATAACAGGTACTATGAGTTGCTGCAGTTGGAATCTCCTAAACCTGTGGCTATTCCTCCTGTTTTGGCTGCTTTGCTGGATGCTTTTTCCAATGCTTTTCACGTGCCTAATTCTCTGCTATCTACTCCCAAGAAGCCTAACGGGTTTTATAGGGTGCCTGAGGATTGTTCTTTCCTATATAAATGTCCTGCTGCTGATCCCTCTGTCATGTCTTTAGCCTCTAAGCCATCTGAATTGCTTCCTTCACCCAAGTTATTGCCTTCTGACAAGGACAACAGAACAATAGAAAGGCTGGGTAAAAAGGTTTACACTTCTGCTACCCTAGCTTTTAGGGCTGTTAATTATCATACCCATATGTCTAGGTATATGTTGGCTCTTCTTTCTCACGCCTGTCAACCTATTTCTGATTTTTCAGACTCTGAGGGTAAAACTTCTGTTCATTCCTTGCTAGGCACTTCCTCCAAAGTCGTTTGTCATTCTATTAAATGTAGTTATGATGCAGCAAATACCTCTTCTAGGGCTACTGTTTTTGGTTCAGTTATGAGGATGTATTCTTGGCTTAGGCTTAAGTTGATGGATGCTCCTGTGGCTTCTAAACTTTTGGTTGGGAAAGCTGCAGATGGTTTGAGTTCCTTCAGAATAAGGGTAAGACCTTACAGGAGCTTAAACATGTGCTTGTTTCATCGTTTCTTAAATTTCAGAGAAATTATCCCTCTAAACCTGCCTTTGTTCATAGGCAATCCCGTCCTTCTACTAAGGGTAGGAAGAGTGGCAAACAGGCTCCTCCTGCTAAGGCTACTCAGTTTTCAGGGACTCTGAAGCTTACCTTTCTGGACAAACCCGGTGCTGTATGACTCTCCATCTCTTCCCAGCCACATCCTCTTTCTCTTCATCTTTCTCTTTCTGTTTGGCTTCAAATCACTCACGATTCTTGGGTTCTATCGATCATTCATCAGGGGTACTTCATGGTGTGGAAATCCCATCCTCCTTTTATGGGCATTCCTTAGCCTTCTCAGGGAAAAGCTTCCCTTTTTCCCTGAGGTTCTTCAAAATCTCTTGACTCAGGGTACTATTCAAGAGGTGCCTGTGTCCCAAAGGGGGAAAGGGCTCTACTCCAGACTGTTTCTAGTGCCCAGAAAAGAGGGCATTTGGAGACCTATTCTAGACCTCTTTCATCTAAACACTTTTCTAAAAGTGCCTTCCTTTCAGATGTTGTCCTTTCAGGTTCGGTTTCCTCTCTTGCTCCCTTAGGCTGATATGGTGTCTCCAGATCTCAAGGATGCTTATATCCATATTTGATCTATCCTCTTTTCAGGAAGTTTTTGTGTTTCTCTGTTGCTTCCTGGCACTTTCAGTTTTCTGCTTTGCCCTTTGGCCTTTCTACTGCCCCACCAGTGTTCACCAAATGCCTTGCTCCTGTGATTGCTCTTTGCAGGCTTTGACGGATCCAAATATTTCCTTAATTGAATGACCTCTCCAGAAACTCTTTTGCAAAATCTTCATTTTGCCATTTCCCTTCTTTAGATTCTGGGGTTCACTATAAATTTCAAAAAGTCTTCTCTGACTCCTTCTCAGGATCATGTTTTTCTGGGTTGCAGGATTCAGACAGTGCCAATGCTTGCAACCTTGCCCCCCTACAAAGGCCTTAACTCTCATTTCTTTCTTTCACACTCTTCTTCCACTGACTTCCATTACCACCAGGGATCTTCTGAGAGCTCTGGGTTTCATGGCATCCACAATTCTGATGCTGCCTCTGGCTAAACTTCACATGAGAAAGTTTCAGTGGTTTCTGAAGTCAGTGTGGCTCCATCATGCACACTGTCTAGACATTGTGGTTTGTCTTCTTCCTTGTCTCAGACAGGAACTTCACTGGTGGATTCAGCAATTGTATCTGAATCCAGGGATTCCTTTTCATCCCCCTCTTCCCACTCAGGAATTGCTCACAGATGCTTCAGACTTGAGAAGGAGGGCAACATTTCACTCCCTGAAGGTACAAGAGTTGTGGTCACCTCATCAGCAGAAGGAGCATACCAATGTCAAAGAGATGACAGTGCTTCTGCTGGCTCTTCAGGCCTTTCATCCTCTTTTCTCTCCAGGGCCTCTAAAGTTGTTCACAGACAATACCACCATGATGTAGTATATAAACAAACAGAGAGGAACAAGATCTTATCTTCTTTGCTGGTTGGCACTTCTGGTATGAGATCTTGCTGTCAAGTATCAAGTGACTCTTAAGGCAGTTTATATCCCTTCCAGTCAAAACACTGTGGCAGACAATCTGAGCAGGTTAATAACTCAGTCCCGTGAATGGATCCTTCACAGGGACATGTTTCTGGACATTATCCACCAGTGGGGTACTCCTCAAGTGGATTGTTTGCCTCCCCTCTGAACAGACAACTTCCTCTATTTTGTACCAGAGTCCCAGGTCCTCTGATGTAGAAGCTGTATTACCTCTCATTTTCTTGAAAGTTGATGTTTCTTCATGCATTCCCTCCCCTTCCTCTCATTCCAAAAGTCCTGTTCAAAATTAAACAGGATGCTCCCAAAATCTTCTTGGTGACTCCCTTTTAGCCATGACAGCACTGGTTCCCTCTACTTCTCCATCTAGCCAAGGACAATCATCACAAGTTACCTCACAGGGTGGGTCTAATCACACAAGATAAGAGATCTCTCATCCATCCCCACCTGACCACACTTCAACAGACACTGTGGGTGATAGGATTTTGATTCCTCAAAGACATCTATGTTTACAGGATGTGCTGCAAGTTCTGCAGGAGCCAGGAAATATACTACTAGGAAATCCTATTTATCCAAATGGAAAATGTTTGCTATTTGGTGTCTCTGTTTCAACCTGGACCCACTTTACTGTGGATGTTCCTTTGCTTCTCTCTTATTTGTGTGAGTTGCTCAATGCCGATTTGGCCTATTCTTCTATTAAGACCCACTTATTGGTTATTTTTGTTTGTTTGGCTTTTTCTCCTCCTCTAGTTTCTAGATTTGAGGTGAAACAACTTCTTAAAGGCATCCTTAATAGCCCAGGAAGCCTGTTCCTCCTCCTCCTCCCTGGGATCTTAACTAGGTTTGGAGTGGCTGACTCAGGCTCCTTTTGAACTCTCTGCTTCAGCCTCCTTGCATCATTGTTCCTGGAAGACTGTTCTTCTGGTCGCTCTTTCTTCTGCCAGATGGATGTCTGAGTTGCAAGCCCTTATGACTTGTCCTCCTTTTTTTGATCTTTTATGAGGACAGTGTCCTTGCGCACTAACCCTTCTTTTATGCCTAAGGTGGTTAATGAGCTTTCACTTAATCAGTCTATTAATCTGCCTACTCTTTTCCACTCTCCACAAATTGACAATGAGAGGATGCTGCATACTTTGGACATGCATAGCCAACTAGGGGTTTATCTGGACAGGACTAAAGCTATTAGCAAATCTGATCAGTTATTTGTTTCATTTTATCCTAGATATTTGGGACTTGCTGTACCCCAGCAAACCAATTTCTTCTTTGATTTCTAAGGCTATTTCCTTTTGTTACACTTTTTATGGCAAGATCATTCCTTATTCATTTATTATTTATTTGCCATTTGTTAACCAGGTTAGTCCAACTGAGCCAAAGGCCCACTTTCAGTAGAGACCTGAGGAGAAAAGCTCCAACATATAACAAAAATTACATAAATTACATAAATTCAAAGCTGTACAAAAATACACGTTACCAATTACATGAAGAAATTTGTACAAGATAAAATCAGAGCTGTGTAAAAAAATACAAATTAACAATTGAATGAAAAAGTTTGTACAAGATAAAATGGCAAGTTATAAGGAAAGGAGCAAGACCAGAGTAAGTAGAAGAAGGTGTAAATAAACGCTCACTCTACTAGAGCTGTGGCTTTTTCTGGTACTTTTTTCAAAGCTTAGATACTAACTCTATTCTTGAAGCAGCTATCTGGACTTCTGTGCATACCTTTACCAAGCACTACAAGTTAGATGGTATACCTAGAGCTAGGGCTGGTTTTGCTAGTGCCGTTCTTCATGGCTTTTTTGGGAACCTTCTGCTCCTTCTGCCTCCCCAGTTTCCTCTTGTTCTTTGGCACTCTCCCATATGGTAATGAATACTGCAGCAGTGAATGTAAGGACATAGTACAGTTGTGTAAAATCTTGCTATAACTGTAGATGTCCTTGCTTTCACTGCTGCAGTATTCTTGCCTTCCCTCCTTCCCGTTAGTCTCCTACCTTCCTGGATGCACAGATAACCCTTGGGTTCCTTGGACTGATGTTCCTACTGGGGCAATCAGTTCTATTTATGGTAGACCTAAATGTCACTTTTATGCCCTATGCTATGCAAGGAGCATTTGGGTGACATTTGGCGTACCGTTTAAATAAGCAACAGGTAGTCTTTGGTAGACTGCCCAGACATTTGGGCTTCTGTGGCAGGGAATCCCATATAGTAAAGAATACTGCAGCAGTGAAGGCAAGGATATCTACCGTTATGGTAAGATTTTACACAACTGGACTTTTAATCACATGTATATGAGAAAAAATGCACTGAGTCTGATTTCAAGAGATAATCAAAAGAAGAGAACATGGGGGTGTGGCCAAGATGCCAAGGAGTTAGTTGCACTTTCTTGATGCTCTGCTTGAAATTATTTTTTCTGACAGGATTTTTCTATTTTAACTCAACAAACATTGAAGAATTTTTCCACAACTACTTATCTTGATATTGTGAACAACGTTATCGGAAGAAATCTTAATTTTTTTCAATTATTTACCAACATATTACCTGTCAGAAGTTCTGTCACCAGTTATAGACTGAAACAACTATGAGTCACTCAGACATCTCTACACGACAGCACTATGAAAAAGGAACTTCAAACAATAATCACCAGCATTCAAGACCTTTCTATAAAGATGGATACTTTAGAGAAGATTATGGAAAATATGAAGAAAGAAAGCAAAAAACAAATTGATGACTTAAAGGAAATTATTACTACTCCCTCTGACCAAATAGCAGCTATAGAAGAATCAGTAAATGAAATAGATGGCAGCAAATGGAAAATTACAACCAGATAAACTTTTTACTAAAACAAAATAACCAGCTACTAGAAAAGGTGGAAGACCTAGAGTGTAGATCCAGAAGAAACAACATTTGGATCTATGGAGTTCCAGAGAAAATGGAAGGAAATAATATGATTCTCTTCCTAAATGATTGGCTTCCAAAAATACTAAACCTCCCTGAAGCTTTATCTTTCGGAATCAAGAGGGCCCACAGGTCCCTGTCATATACAACTGCATCAAAAAATTCAACAGCTGTGAGATCCATCATTGTAAAATTCCGATCTACACAAGGCAAAGACTTAATACTAAGAGCTGCATGGTCAGGAAATCCAGTCCAAGTCGATGGGAAAAATATAAGATTTGACAATGATTACACTGGCTCTCATAAATTTACAGAGTTACTTACTAGTTTCTAGATATCTGTTTTGTTATCTAGCTTTAATAACTAACCTTTTTGAACATAGTTTATTCTAAGATACATATGCACAGGTCAGTAATCATGAACTTTGGTATACATTTGTAGTTCATATGCACTGTTCTATCTGGGTATACATAGGTTTAGCTCTATATGACTAACACGCAACCACCCTTATATGTACCTAGATATATGAACTCTTTCCATTTTGTTGTGATCACCCTTGCACATGTATTGAGACATTGTTATTGCTGACAGCAATTTTGCAACCTGTTACATTATGTTTGCATAACAGTATATAGGGGACTGAGGTATTCAGACCTACTTTGCCTGTGTATCTATAGCATTTGCTGTTCAACTGTTGCATATTACTGTGTTGTCTGTGCCATTTCTACATGTACATGTTTATAGTTGTCCCTCGTATAATATGTACAGAAGTCAGATATTAGTAATTTCTTCATTTGTTATTGCCAGGACTTGCAATACCTGTTCTTATTAATTTACAGAGAGCGTTACTTACTAGTTTTTGGATAGCTATTGTGCTTTCGAGTTTAAATCTTAGTAGCTTTTACTTAAAATTGCTGATAGTTCCATGTGTTTTATTAAATCTATCTGGAAAGCTTTTTAGACTCATAGCTAAACATAAGCTACCTAAAGGCATTACTCTTTTCCTATTCCGGTAACAATACACTAGGTCTTTTGTTTTAAAATTACTCTCTGATTTGGTTGTACAAAGATAATTACTGCTAATATACATAATTATCATAAATAATGTATTAACTTTAATTTCACACACTTTGATATTTCACTACTCAAATCAGTAACAATTCTAAGGAGTAGCCTTTTATTTTTCTCACTTCTTATTACATTCTATACAGTTATTGTAATGGCAGTAGCACAGAATGGACATAAATTACTGTTCTTAGGATGGACAAAGGTAGTTTTGAGGAACTTCTCATTAAACCAGGAATTACATATTCCATGTTTAGACTTGTAAATAGTTTTAAATGTTTTACAGTTATACTCAGTGTTCATGTTATGTTCATAACAGCATCTTTACTATCTAACACAATCTATAGGAATGTTTTCATATAAATGTTTGTCCTTAAATGTAAATGGACTCAGCAATCCTATAAAGAGAGGAAGCTTAACCAAATATTTGAAAACTAAAAAAGTAGATATTGCATTCTTGCAAGAAACTCATATAATAGAAGAAGATTTGAATAGGATGTCTTTTAATGGCTACTCTATGCTTGCAGAATCTCATTTTCAGACCAAAAGAGGAGGCACCATGATACGGTGGAGGAAAACACTACCAGTACCTAAAATAATTGACACGTATTCAGACAAAAATGGCATGTTCTGCTTAATTATTCTAGAAATAAATAAAAAACTAATCACATTAGCCAACACTTATTGGATACCCAGTATCGGTGCTGCAACAGCGAATAAATATCTTGATTTACTTGCAATCAAATCTAAAGGAGACATAATATATGCAGGTGATTTTAACTGCATTCTTTCCAGAAGGGACACTACTAAATGTAATAAGTCTAAGATATCTGCACCTGCTAAAAGATTGAGCAACTTCATCAATAATTTAAATATAAGAGATATTTATGAAAAAATAGAACCCAAATCCCTAAAATACACACATTACTCATACTGATTCGGTACACAAACTACCATTGATAAGGTACTGGTTACAGAGTATTTACTCTCAAAAATTCAGGAAGTTGTCATCAGCTCCTGTCCAATGTCCAACCACAATGCTATTTTCTTTAAAATCCACATGAAATCTAGTCATCTAGTATATTGGCAAAGAATACCAGCATAAATTGTTAAGATAACCAGGTTTAAGGAATGGTTACTGAAAGAAATCAAAATATTTTTAGACATAAATGACAATGATAGTACTTCTAAAGTTATTGTCTGGGATACACTGAAATCTTACATTTTTGGTAAAATCAAAACCTGGTACCTAAACAAACAAAAGGAATGGGATAGTACGCTATCGAGAATACAATCAAAAATTGATGAACTAAAAATAAATCTAAATAATAAAGACATAAACACAAATACATAACTGAAACAATTAAACCTTGATTATATGGAAACTATTAATCACAAAGTGGCAATAAATTTAGAAAGAATCAAATTACAGTCTTACTCTGTTAACCCAAAAAACATGCATAGATTAGCTGTGAAATCAAAAAACTTAACCAATGTTAAACATATAAGGGAAATTGTTGATGAAACTAAAAATAAAACTAAAATTGTAACAGATTTAAAAGAAATTCTTGAGACTTTCAGAAAACATCATGAAATAATAAATAGCACAAATCCAAATATTAATAACAATGTCCCAAAAGATATCTTCTTAAATGAGAACATAGGCAACAAACTATCAATAGAACAGAATACCAAACTTCTCAAACCAATAACATTAAGTGAACTAAAAGAGAGGATTCAAAGCCATAAGAACAATAAGGCCCTCGGATTAGATGTATTAATAGGAGAAATTTATAAAGTACTCACAGACGATACATTAAAGATACTTTTACAAGCTTTTGAGGAATTCAGAAAAAAGACAAGTGCATTCTCTTCCTGGAAATATGCCCTGATTTCCCCTATCCTAAAACAGGACAAAGACCCCAAAATAGTAACTTCGTATTGTCCCATTTCACTATTAAATGTGGACTATAAATTTTTTACATCAGTATTATCTAACAGATTAAATCAATTGATGCCTACATAATAGGTGATAATCAAACAGGCTTCATCCTAAATAGAAGAGTACAAGACAATGTTATCAGGCTCCTTTCCTTAGTAGATCATGCTAACAGGAAAAAAAAGAACTGTCAATTATTAGCCTAGACTTAAACAAGGCTTTTGACTCTATAAATCATTTCTTTTTATTTAAAGTATTAGAAGTATATAACTTCTCCCCTGACTTTATCGATATAATTAACAGACTATATGTTAAGTCAATATCATACATCCAAATTGGTGCTTTTTTATCAGGTCCACTCAACATCCTAAAAGGCACTAAACAAGGCTGTCCACCCCCCCCCCTATTATTTGCCCTATCAGTAGAACCTTAACTAACTTCAAAATAGCAAATTCTAATATAAGGGGATTTTCTGTTAGTCCAAGCTACATTTCTAAAATACAACTTTTTGTGGACGATGTCATGATAACAATTGGAAATATAGATTCCTCTATAGATCATATAACAAAATCCCTACAAGTTTTTGAAGAGGTTTCAGGCCTAAGCTTTAATCACACCGAAACAGAAACATTATTAATAAATTAAAAAGTAAAAACACTTTACTAAGAAAACACAACAATTTTAACTGGGCAAATGACACCATTAAATACTTAGGAATATACATAAAGTCAAACTGGAATAATACTTTAAAAACAAATTACAAACACCTATTATCCACAGTTGAGGAATTTTTAAATAGATGGAATAAAATGTATTGCACAATAAAAGAAAGACTGTCATTAATAAAAATGATCATATTACCCAAAATGTTGTTCTACTTCCAAACTTTAATTGCCTCCCCAGCCAAAACGTTAATGAACCGACTAAATTCTATGTTAACAAATTTCCTATGGTTTCCTCAAAAGCCAAGAATCAGACATCCTGGCACTACAGAAGCTGGAAAGATGGGGGAATAGTATTCCCAAATTTAGAACTTTATGCGGAATCGACCATACTTAATGTGATGAGCCAATGGTTAAACTCCAAATATAGTTCTAACTGGAAAAATTTCTACGTAAGTATCTTATCTGACATAGACACAAATATTGACAATAATATGTTCTCAGAAAAAAAAAAAAAAAATCTTCCTTGTTGTCAAAGACATTTCTACAATACCAATAAGAATTATATATTTAGGGTTACTACCTTTTCAAATGGCCAAAGTGGGACAATTGTGGTACAAATATCTGATTTTGCAGGCCAAAACATACCCATAGCCAGTACCAAGGACAGAACTTCATTTTTTTGCCTCAATAAAAGTTTATTCTTGTAGCATTTTAGCTGATTATTCTGTTTCTTATAACGTTTAGATGTTTCAGATACAGAATAACTATTTTATGCAACTATTACATAAAATATAGGAAATAATTCTGCACTAAAATCTCAGGACATTTGCAATTTTTACAATTTTTTTGCAGGACATAACTGCCCAAGGAGGACTGTCCCTCGCAAAGTGGGACAGCAGGTAACCTTATATATATATATATATATATATATATATATATATATATTAGATAATTTTAAAAAGATAATAAACAAAAATCATATGACAAAAAGATTAATATTTTTAGTATTTCCCATAACATACACGAAGATATGTCTGGACTCTTTCAAAGTATCTAAAATAAAAGTAATGGAAGAAAATGGTGTAGTTTTCTGGCACCAGTTTCTATGCAATAATAATATCCACGAACCATGTTCTCTTATGGCCAGATATAACATAAAGCACAACAACTGGTTGAACATGCAAATATTTAGAGAATATGTAGTTAATAATTTAAAATATGTCATATCACCAGCTTAACACCTATACCTTAAATACTTTCTCTTCTTTGTGAAATAAACACTTTGCACATTAATAATATTCTATCATTGTCAAGTATATATAAATCTTTAAGAACCAATATGCAAATCCCAGAGGACTCATTATGGAATTTCACAGAGAGAGTAAACAAATCCATTTTTTCAGATAGTGATAAAGAATTAGTACTTAAATCAATTAGTAGCACACCATCATCCCCTTCTTGAAAAATCTCCATTTGGAAATACATCCATAGGAGCTTTATTACCCCACATAAGATGGACTTGATATCAAAAAATAATCTTTATAAATGTTGTAGATGTGAGGAAATACTTTGTGCAGATTGGGTACACATGTTTCCTGCATGTAAAATAGTAACTCCATTCTGGATAGAGTTCAGAAATTTCGTAAAAGCATTGTGGTCGGACAAGTGTGAAGTATCTGACTCATTATTACTGTTCAATGTACCAATACCAACACATATCCCCAAAATACAGGTGCACCTTCTTTGGTCTTTGCTTGTAATTAGAAAAAAAATCATTATGTCAAATTGGAAGTGTAAAAAAATCCTATAATTTACAGATTTTTTTACTATTAGCTAAACTTGCATGTAATAGGGAGTTGCAAACTATTTCAGAAAAAACTACTAAGATAACACATAAGAAATTAACTTGGTTGAAGCTTGAAAAACTGCTAGATAAAATGTAATCACAACAATAACATTATATCTGTTATGGACATTGTAAATAGTTATTGTTCCATGTTATGATGTTTTAAGACATATATTGTGCATATTTATATATCATATTTCTTGTATTATTTTATTTCATAAAAATCAATAAAAAAGGTTTTCAAAAAAAGAAGATAACACTTGGTGCAACAGCTGAGAAATACCTGATATACATTTCATAGGAAAGAACATATTGGTACTCTGCGGTACTGTATTTCTCAAAAAGCTCCTTAATGTTCTGTATAATTCACAACAGGTCAGATGTTTGTAGTCTATATTAAGTATTCATTAAGCATCTATGTTACAAAAAAATGGACTTGACAGTAACTTAAATATCTGTGTGATTACATGATTACAGCAAAGGCTGCTCAAAATCTACTCTAAAATAAAAGCCGTAACTGCAGGTGCTAAGAGCTGCAGCCAAGGGAAGCTGTTTCCACAACTGTAGAAAATACAGTTCAGGGACACATTAGCTGTAGTTAGGAAAGATGCCTTTATTTACTCATTTGCATGTCACTGAACCACGTAGTATTACTACTAGTGCTGATCAGCACTGTTGTCAACCCATGCATCACACTGGCACAGGCACCCTCCTCATTCATTTTCCCACACATATGCACACATTCAAGTGCACACATGCACTCATAACTCATACACACAGCACACACATGCAAACACACTTACACACACACACACACACACACACACACACACACACACACACACACACACACACACACACACACACATATGCAAACATACACACGTAAATACACACATACACGCAATTACACACAAGCATGTACAAAACACACATGCGTGCATGCATGCACATGCACGCACACACACACACACACACACACACACACACACACACACACGCATACACACACACACACACACACACACACACACACACACACACACACACACACACACACACACACACCTTTCCTACCCTACCTATTCTCTAACTAACCTCCCCACTGCAACCACCCAGGCACACACAGTCGCACTCTCACATACAAACACTTATGTTTGACTAAGCAACCCTCTGCATAAACTCTTCCAAGCGTATGCACATGCATACATACAAACACAGACACACACAGACACACACACACACATCATTACCTGTCCACTAAACTCAGAGCACTTACTTCTACCATGATCTTGCCCATTGAAAGTAATGGGTGAACACAAACGTTTGGCTTAGGTAATTAACTTGGCCATTCAAGCTAAATTACATAGATGAGTGATTCTCTGAATCACTCAACTGCATAAATGCTTTATCACAGGCATTTCTGGGGTAGAGAACATGGTTAATTATCACAGCCTCTCCAACAGACTGCCTTATTAGCAGGTAGCCTGTGCGAGGAGACAGCCCTCTACGGTGATCCTTTAAACCATGTAGGGTCACTGAGGTGGACCTGCCTCTGAATCAGAAAGTGCTGCTGCCAGTGGTAATAACTTATGTTAGAGTTTACTGCTGGTAATGGTCCTTTTTTAAATCTGACTTTGAATATTTCCAAAGTTGTTGTGTCTTTCGGCTTTTCCCGGTTAGGGGTCGCCACAGCGGAACTCCGGTCCGCTGATGATTGGTAGTTGATTTTTATGTGCGAGTTACCAGCCCTGATGCACAACCTTCAATGAAGGTACGCCCATTCACGCATGTCTCCACGCAGAAGATGCTCTTGCTGAGAATTGAACCAGACAACGTCTTACTGTGAGGCGACAATGCTACCGCAGCACCACCACCGCGGATCACTGAATATTTCCAAAGTAGTCTGAAGAAAAGTGTCTCACATTTCCAGAAGACCTTAACAGCTGTTCCTTAAATTCTGTAAGTCAGGTTGAACAAAGAAAGCTTTGACTCATCACAGAATGTACAGTCTATGCTATGGTCTTTGACATATTCTTCTGATGAAGTCTGTAGTGCATAGCAGATTAAACATACTCAAACTAACTATTACATACACATACACACATGCACACACACACACACACACACACACACACACACACACACACACACACACACAGACACACACACACACACACACACACACACACACATACACACAGACACGCGTGCACACACACACACACACACACACACACACACACACACACACACACACACAAACACAGGCATACAGATATACATACACATCTGTCTTCAAGTAATTTCATGAAAAGCATCTGGAAGTATTAACTTACTAGAAATATACTGAATCTGCTACTGGTTTTCCTGATTTTGAAGTAGCAAGAAACACATCTTTTCTAACTCTTCCTATATAACAGAGTATATAAGAAGGTACATTCTTGTGGCTACTAAGTGCTTCAATATCTTTTGAGAGTGGACATATCCCAAAACATGTTACATGATCACAGAAGTATGCATGGCATAATACCCTGCTCACGTCCTGCAAAAGTGTTGCATGTAATGGACGAAAGATGAACAAAGCACTTCAATAAGCTTTTCTTACTAATAATGACTAAGCTGCAACTCTTCCTCTGTGGTAAAGATTCGTTTCCCCAAAGTATTAGCAATCCTGAATGCCAAGGCATAATGGTGTTTTAACAAGATGCCATAAGTATCGTATTCTATTTCTGAATGTCTTGTAAAGCCTCCTGCACCTCCACATTGGTGAAGAGAAATAACATCCGTCCTAGTCCTTAGTTACAAATTCTTCCCCCCATAAGCAGGTAAAATAATAGTGGTGTTCTCTGTTTTTCCCCTCATAGGTCCATAGGGTCATGGAAAACTAATGGGCAATCAGTCTACAGACCATTACAATCCTAATGAATAAACCATGTTCAGAAGTTCCCTCCAGCCCCAATGAGGGCAGTACAAGATAGACCGGGAGGGAATTTGAGGCTGCCCATCCAATCAACTAGGTTTATCTTGAAAGTAGCAAAGGTGTTACGCTTCTTGACAGGTAAAGGAAGTTTGTTCCAGAGGTGGGGGGACCCCAGAGTGTCTTATGTTTAATAAGATCCATCCCAAAGGAAGCACAGTATTTGATAATTGGCCTGATCAATGCTGAGAATAAGGGAGTGATTAACTCTTTAAACCTTGGTGATATTCCTTTGGCAAATAGTTAGGCTAAATAAAAGGTTTTCTTCACAATCATTGTGACATGATGGTCTAAAGAGAGGGAGCTATCAGCCCAATTATCAAGGTCCCTAGCAGCATTTTCACTTGCAGAGGTGTGTTATCTAGACAGTATGATGACAGGAGGGGTTGTCTACCAAGCATGTTGATGTTGCACTGTTAAACATTTAGTTTAAGCCCATTTTTAGTAAACCAAGAGCTTACTAAGGTGAGCTCATTCTGGAGGGTTTAGGTGTTAAAGGGTGACTTAAAAAAGCCCTGTTTGCAATCATTTGCAGACTTTGTTATCCTGAGGTCTTTACTCTCAGCGTAGAGATCTTAAAAGTAAATACCAAAAAGGAGAGATCTCAGCACTGAGTCCTGAGGGAAGTGCTGGCCACTTTCATGCTTTCTAATGAGGTACCTACAGCTCACACCATGTGGGGTCTATCTTTTGACAAACTAGCACTAAAAACATGAAAACTGTGCAGAAATAAGGCAGAGAGAGCTGAACCTCCACAGCTGAAACATGCAGATGCAGTAGTTGGAATGTAAAAACACTCTTTAGACACAAAATAACACACTGAAAGCGCTTTTGTTTAAGGCTATGTTAAACTTCATCCGACAATTAAAACAATTGCATCACATCCTTTATACAGCCACTTATTGTTTAATTGGACAAATAATGAATTAAGTAGCCGATATGCATGCTACTCTATTACTGTTATAAATACATGGATAAATATATTTAAAATACACTAAAATACAATAAAATAATTTCATAAGATGTGCATATTGTATTATAAATAGTATAAAATTATAACAGTAGTATAAATAATTGGTCTATATTATATATATTAAATATGTAAAAATTATGCCAATGTAAGAAATATATATAAAAAAAAATGTCTGATGAAGTTTAACATAGCCTTAAATGAAAGTGCTTACAGTGTGTTATTTTGTGAATAAAGAGTGTTTTTTCATTACAACTACTGGATCTGTGTGTTTCAGCTGTGGAGGTTCAGTTCTCTCTGCCTTATTTCTGCACAGTTTTCATGTTTTTGGTGCTAGTTTGTCAGTATGTCTTTAGGCAATGAACTTGATTCTCCATTACAGCTGAATGAGGAAGAAGGAAGGACTGAAGGGTCTATCGGCAAACTAACTGTCTTAATTATGCAGTTAACACAACGGGTGGATTGCTTATATGAGCGTATCAAGACTCCCGAGCGTACTTCTTCTAACTCACATACTAATACGCTCAGGGAGACTAATTCAATGGATTTCAATTCAACGCCACTTTGTTTGGGGAATAATATCCCACCATTTCACAATCACAGACTTGGACCCGACCATCACTCTCACACACAGCAAGCGGGTGTCAACGGACATCAAGGAGCATGCGTACTCAACAGGGAACGCAATAATGCTGGCAATTTTTCTACCAGAAGAGAAATACCAGCTTTAAATGAATAGCTTGGATCAGCATTCACTTTTTCTGCCAGACAAAATCAAGGTAGTCAACCTATAGATTATAAACTTAATGACTTTGACAGTAAATAGCTAAATGTTAAACCCATTTAACATAGCGAGACAGTTTTGAAAAAAGCAACAGAGAAAGCAAGATCTCTGTTGCTTTTTACAAACTGTTTCGCTATGCTAAATAGGTTTAACATAGTGAGACAGCTTTAAAAAAAGAAACGGAGACTCTCCGTTGCTTTTTTTTAAAGCTGTCTCGCTATGTTAAACTTGTTTAACATAGCAAGACAGTGTTGCTGTAAGAGTTATAGTAATGGAAAAAGTCTGGGCGACCGGACCTTTTTCCATTACTATAACTCGGATTTACAATGTGCACGCTGACCAATCAGCATGCACTTTTTTGAAAATTAATGGAGGGGTCATTGTATAATTTAAAGTTTATAATTTTTCAGATGTATATGTTGATAAATATGTCACTGATTTATTGGCCAAAGGAAGAACATTTGTGCAAGCAAGTCCCATTGGTTTTACTAACACCATGATTGATCTGAAAATGTTCCTAAAAAAAAAATGAACTTTAGTTTGTCATACCAAAATAACATAGACAATGAAAGAAAGAAATACAGCATAAGTAGTATATATATAATTCCCCTCTACATCCTAGATTAATAACTTATCAAAAAATATGTGACCATGAATTAAAGTGCTTATACAGAATAAATAGGAGAGTCAATTACAAATCGAATTTAGATGTAAAATGAACAAACCATCTTAAATACATTTAAAAAATGAGAATATAAGAATCATGAGACCCAATAAAGGAGGAGGGGCAGTAATTATGAGTCAAGATATTTATAATAAGAAACGTAATAATATCTTGAATACTGACACTTACATAGAAGTGTCACTCAAATTGAATGGTGCCTATAGGAAAATATATGGTTAGATAAATGACATTTTTCTTGAAAGACAGATCAACTTAGACTTGTATAATTACTTGAATATAACCTCTCCTAGAATTCCATTTTTTTTGGTAGTCCCAAAATTCATAAGAGCATTAATGACCCTCCAATGCGTCCATTAGTGGATGGCAGAGATTCTATTACTTCTGCATGTGCTAAGTACATTGATTATGAACTTAAGAATATTTTAGTAAAAGAAGTACAAATCTGTAAATATTTTTGGACATTTTTAAATCATATGAATGATGTCCAATTTGACCATAATGACATCTTGGTAACAATAGACGTATACGATCTTTACACTGTCATTCCACAAGCTATAGGGTTAGAATGGGTTAATGAAATGCTCATTCACCACAAAGTAACACATTACACAGTTAACTTGATAATGGAACAATTAGAATGGTGTTGAACAACAGTTTTATAGCTTTTGAAAAGAAATATTTCTTACAAAAAAAAGGCATCGCTATGGGGTCACCTTGCAGTGGGGCATACGCAAATTTAGTGATGGCTTTTTGGGAGTGGAATTTTGTATTCAAGACCAAATATAATGCATTTTTAAAGTCTTACCATAGATTTCAAGATGATATCAGTATCATATGGAATGGTACACAAGACATGTTAAATTAATTTCTTACATATATAAATGGTACTACGGAATTTTTATAGTTTACTTGGGGTATTAATGTGGAATATATGAACGATTTGGATGTCCATCTTGTTAAAGATAGAGTTAATGAAGTTTATACAGCACTCATCCATACAAAGGAATCTTATTCAAACTGTTTTTTACATTATAGTAGTTCATATCCGGAGCACCAGAAAAAGACTGTTGTCAAAGGGCAACTTGTTAAGGCTGCCTGGATGGTGACAAAATTTGATGAATTTATGGATGAATGCAATTTTTTTTCATACTATGTTTATTAACAGGGATTATCCTATGGCCTTATTAGATGCATTGATACAAGTAGTAACTACTAAGAGAATTAATGGCCACTTCAAACCCATTTTAGATAGACCAATAGATGGATAGGGTTGTATCTTCTGGTATTTAAGCCCTAACTTTGAGAGGATTTCTGTTTATGCACACTGAGCAGAGTGAAGGAGGGGTGTTGACTACAACTCTGATCTGAGATTTATAAATATCCTGTTTTTTTGGCTTATTTATACCGATGATTGCTTCTAGCAACTTATATATAACACTTTTTATTGCTTGCTGCATACTTGTTAGTGTATTTTATTGCTATTAACTAATCTGCACAGGTAACTGATTTGTTTGCAGTTAAAAGCATTCTGTAGAGTCTCTTTGCTCCTTTATCTGTTTAAAAAATTTCACTTTGTGGCTCATTGCTGTCATAAAGATTTCTGTAGTGTTTACTATGTAAAGAGTGTAGGCTAATAGCTTTAGTATTGTCCCAGTTCAGATTTGTTGGCTCTGGGCCTGTTTGTTTTTGCAGTGATTGTTCTGAGCACATGAACAGGCCATCTTGAATTAGCAGAAGCCTTTCTTTACCTTCATGGCTGGATGGGTTGATTGGCTGCTGGCTAGTGGGGGCTGGTTCTTTTGTGCTTTTTAAAAAAAAAAATGTAAGGTGGAGGAGGGGCATTGACTAAAACTCTGATCTGAGATATATAAGTATCCTGTTTTTTTGGCTTATTTGTACTGATTATTGCTTCTAGCAATTTATATACAGCACTTTTTATTGCCTGCTGCATACTTTTTACTGTATGTTATTGCTATTAACTAATCTGCATGGGTAACTGATTTGTTTGCAGTTAAAAGCATTCTGTAAAATCTCATTGCTCCTTTACCTGTTTAAAAACTTTCATTTTGTGGCTCACTGCTGTCATAAAGATTTCTGTAGTGTTTACTGTCTAAAGAGTGTAGGCTAATAGTTTTAGTACTGGTCCCCACCCTTCCTCCCTGTTGGTGTCTTGTTGTTATACTTGGTAGCTTTGCAGTTGCCCGCCCCTACTGTAAATCTGATCTGGGACACTCCTTCCAGCCTAGTGTCATTAGCTCATTCTACCTAATACAAAGAGAACATCTGAAAAGGCCTTCTGTTCCTCCTTTCTCCCTTTCTTAAAAAAATAAAATAAAATTTGCCTGAATCTCCTTGTGTTCTGACTGTGCTTCTCAAACATTTTGGAAATATAGAGTATATTTTAGTACATTTATTATAACTGTTTTTGCCTTAATATTGCTACAACTCAAGTACTCTAGGTTGCACTGCATCTGAATTGTGTTTTAGCTGCTTTTCTGTATATATATAGACTTCTCTGTATATGTAGTCTAGCTATTTATTCTACTGTATTACTGCCTCTTAATTCATTTTTCAGTTATGCACTTGCCTTGCTTCATTTAAAAAGTTTTAAATTGCTAATTTTGTAGAGTTTTAATTGCATTTACTGTTTAGGACTACACACTCAAGTGTGTTTGCCTTTTCTGTGTTTATTTACTGTATTGTTGCATTATTTAGCCTGTTTTAACAAAAAAAATACTATCTTGTTTGCTCGTTTCCCACCATTCCTAACCAGTATAGTCCAGACCCCAGGCTTTGCTTGTCTTAGAACTTTATTTTCTGTGTTCAGAGCTATCCAGACATTGCTGTGGTAGAGGGAAATCCTATTGCTTACCAGTGGGAGTGGTGAGCATTGTACTGCCTATCTAACACTAGAGGAGTGGTTTCCAGCTCTGAAATTGTAATTTTATTAGCCTTTTTGGGCTGATTTCTATCCCCTTCAACTTTCTGGTTTAAAAACGTGTGTTTGCTCATTTTTCACATCATGCAGCATTGCAGGTCTACCATTAAAGTATTCCAGGTGCCAGAAAGTCTGCACTTCAAATTTTCCCTTAGAACTAGCTGGTTTCTCAGTAGTTGCACTAAAATCTGAACCCATGTGACTAGCACTTGCTCTAGAACCTGCTAGAAAGCACTAGGAAGCCTGAAACTGATACAAGCACTCAACTCTCCTTGTCAATAAGGAAAAATTAATCATAGGCACTAAACAGTCTATAAATGCAAAATACCTTGCAAAGGTAAGGGAAAACAGCTCTTGTACTTTACAAAAAAGCACCTATATAGGCATGTCCAAGGGTCAGCTTCTGGTGATTTCTCCTCTCCACCTGGTGAATCTGGACATACTGGGGCAACGCGGCAACTGCCTCATGTACACAGACAACCCTCTCCTCATACCACCCAACACTACAACCTGTGAGAGATGCACTTACATAACCAAACTGGAAGCAAAGCTGTTGCCGGCCAAGATTGTGCTACACAGTCAAGAGGAGAAGGTTAACACCTGCACTGCACCTCAAGCAACTCATAGCCCTTCAAAACCCACATCATCAACACCCACACATAGCAACACTAAACCCACATATACGGAGGCCCTTAACATTAACCTGCCCAAGCAACAAGGACCTCTGAAGCTGAAATGCAAACAAAGACTAGTTACAACTAAAGTGACACATAGCCCACAACAGCCTCTAAGGCAAGACAATGTACCCAACACTTTAGTCATAAGTGATTCTGTAGTCAGGCACACTGATGTCCCACTCATCAGGCTGAACAAGGAGAAAATTACAGTCAGCTGCCTGCCAGGTGCCAGGATCCGCCACATAATGCATGCACTCAAGTCACTCCACAATAAGTACAAATACGACTCTGTCATTGTCCATATTGGAGTGAATGACTTGAGACGTACCTCTCTGGACTACATGAAAAGAGACATGGAAGAGCTCTCGGATCATGTGGCCCAGACAGGTATGACCCTAGCCCTGAGTAGCATCCTGCCTTCACCCAAAATGATACCACAGTATAAGGACAAAATGATTGACTTCAACAATTGGCTTAGCTTCTGGTGTCATTCACAGGGTATCCAGTATCTATCTGCATGGGAAGACATGATCGACAAACCATGATGCTTTGACAGAGATGGTCTGCACCTGTCAACCCTGGGATTCGGGTTACTCGCTAAAGCTCTTGCTACCCCTATAGTGCCTTTTTTTAGGCAAGGTTCAAAGGACAAAACCACCACTGTAACAGATACAAGCAGGCAAAATCTGAAGGTAATGCTACTCAATGCTAGAAGTATGTAAAAACTGCCAAGGTTATTATGTGGGGAAAACAAAAAATGCTTTTAGACTTAGAGTCTACCAACATTTATATGACATCAAGCAGAAAAATATGAAAATGCATTATTTAGGCATATTAATGACCAAAGTAATCACAGTTTTAATTTTTTTATTCTTGAACAAGTTGATTTGGGACAAAGGGGCGGACCTGTTGAGGAATATTTGGAGTACATTGAGTTAAAGTGGCAGATCAGACTGAATGCACACTCCCCTCCAGGTCTTAATGATAGAATTTCTATAGCACCACTTTTGAAACTTAAACAGTTATTTATGTTATGATTTATTTACATTCTCATTGGTATTTTTTGCCTTATAACATTCTTTACATGTGACACTATTGATTCAACATTTGGTTAGCTGACTTTTTGTGTACTTGCAAACAGGGGGAGTATTCACTACTACATTACACTTCCTGTGATGTTTCTTAATTGAAAGGAAATTATGTGGGGTAATATTTTACTAATTGACTGGGTGTGTATTTAAGGAGTTATCAGCCAGCAATTCACTGTTCTGAAGAAGTCTGAGTATTGACGAAAGCACTTAACTTGTTGTTTTATAATTTTTAAACTGTGACTTTATGTGCATTTGTACTTCATTTTGATCATTGGATTGAGTAAAGAATTTTTTCATTATTCGGGCTCCGTCTCGTTGGATACCACCCTGCATCTGCTGTTCATTCAATCCTAGAAGTCTAAACCTCAAAATACACTCTCTCGAGGCACTCCTAAAAATGGAGAACATCGATATCTGTGCAGTAACTTTGACCTGGTTCAAGGCTCCAGAGAGCACCCCTGCAATACCAGGCTACAACTCTTACCACACTTTTCGGACACAAAACCAAGACCGAAACACTAAAGATGGAGGAGTGTCCATATTCACCAAGGATATTCACACCTCCAGGCTAGTTGCCCAACACTATGCATCTAAAATTCTCCATGTGCAACTAACACTAGGTAAGACTGCAATCCAAATTCTATCCTGCTACAGATCCCCCACCATGCCCCAAGATTCTCACTACACCTTTCTAAACATACTGGAAAATATTAAGATACAACCAAACACCCTAATACTTGGTGATTTCAACTACCCTGCCATTAACTGGGAAAATTACTATGGTACCAACACCTTTTCCCAACAGTTCTTGGAATTCATAAATTTCAATGCCTTGGATCAACTAATCCATTGTCCCACCAGGGGCTCCAATATCCTAGACCTGGTCATTTCCAACATGGGAGATACATGCTCCACGCCAGTGGTCACCCCCTCATTGGCCAGATCTGACCATAAGCAAATCACCCTTGGCATCCGCATCACAGCCCCACCCCCCAGTAAGGAAAGCTCCGTAAAAAACTTCTCCAAAGCCAACTTCATGCTACTGAAGTCAGAAATGACAAACTTCATGACACCCATGCAGACGGGATCTGAAAGTTCCACTGCTGAATCCTATACTAAGGCACTGTACGAGCACATCCACTCATGCATGAATTATGCCATCCCAAATAGAACCAAGATGCTCTCCTCCAAAAAAAAGAAGCCAATCTGGTGGTCCCCTGCTATAAACAAACTATACAACAGAAGGAAGAAACTGTTGCAGAAAAGAAGAAAATCCCAGGATGCAAAAAACTCCCTCACCAGCCTCAGTAAGAAGCTGAGATCCCTCATAAAATCCTAAAAAGCTAGTTATGAAAATAAAATTGCAAAAGATTCCAAAGACAACCACAAGGCATTCTACAGTTACATCAAGAATCTAAATGGCAATGCTCAGATCTGCTCCGAGCTACAACAGAATGACATTAAATATACTGATCCCAAGGATATTGCCAATATCCTGGCAGATCGATTTAGTGCCAACTTCACTCCCCCTTTCAGCCCCTAAAAGGCCCATCTCAATACCAAAAGATTGCCAAATTCCGGTAATCATGGCCACACAGGTAGAAACCACACTCTCCAAAGCTAGGAATACAGCATCCATGGGACCAGATGACATCCCAGGCTGTGTACTACATAAACTACAAAATGAACTGGCACCTCACCTAAGTGTCATGTTTAATCATAGCTTCACCTCAGGTTTCGTGCCCACTAAGTGGCGCACAGCTACAGTTATCCCACTCCACAAGGGGGGATCTACCATGGATCTCGGAAACTACAGTCCCATCAGTCTGATGAGTCTGTTCTGCAAGGGCATGGAACGCATTATCATGGAACTTATAAACAAAGACATTGGCAACCTTCAAACACTGGACCCAACCCAGTTTGGGTTCGTGAAGGGTCAATCTTGTCTCCTGAACCTGATTGACATCTTTGACTCAGTCTCCAGAGCTGTGAACGAGGGTAAGACAGTCCACACAGCCAATCTGGACCTCGCCAAGGCCTTCAACACCATCCCCCACTCTGGAATCATAAATAAAATTACTAAGCTGGGCATAAATCCCTATGTCACAAGATGGGTTGCCAACTGGCTTACTGACAGAACCCAGACTGAAAAAGTAGCCAACTCCAAATCCAGCTCCAGACAAGTGACAAGTGGAGTACTTTAGGGTTCAGTCCTGGAACCGCTCTTGTTAGGCATCTACTTCTCTGAAGTACAGGCCAACACTAAGGAACTCTGGCTAACAAAGTTCACAGATGACTGCAAACTGGGAGCCAATATTGAATCCCCAAATGAAGTGGATATTCTACAAAAGGGCCTTACAGAAACAGATGCCTGGTGCCAGAGCCATGGGTTCAAGCTTAATGTCAAGAAATGTATAGTTATCTCCTTTGGAAAAAAACATGTACCCATGAATTACCACGTAGGTGGCAGTACACTAAACACTGAAAGTGTGATGAGAGACTTAGGTACACAGGTGGACAGTGGTCTCACCTTTGATAACTACATTGCCAGTCAGAAAATCCTTCTATGTGGCACACCTCATCACTAAGAGCTTTTCATCCAGAAAAAGGAGGTCATTATCCCACTGTACTCATCGCTCATTAGACCCATTGTAGAGTATAACACCCCATTTGGTATGTACCTCACAAGACATCTGCAACAGCTGGAAAGGCCACAGAAATACCTCACTAAAAGAATCACAGGCCTAAAGCAGATGCCATATGCTGACCATCTAAAAAAAACTCCAGCTATACTCTGTGGCATATCGTCTACTCAGAGGCGATCTCTGCTTAACATACAAGGCCATGTCAAACCCTGAGCTGTTGGACATGCTCCACTTAAAGAAATCCCAATCCCTCAAAGCCACATGCTCCACGGATCTAAACCTTATCATCGCAATGAACAAAACATGCTGGAGAGATAGGTTCCTGACCCAGAGACTCCCCATACTCTGGAATAGACTGCCCATACATGTCAAGCAGAGTGCCTCCTTGGGCCCTCTTCAAAAGGAACCTTGATGATTGCATGGGAGATAGGAAATTCACCCCAGGGATCATGTCAATCACCCTGCTAGACAGGGGTCCAGGGAAGTAAATATTGTGGGAAGAAATATCCAGGGAATTGTTATGGCTAGGCTTGTATAGGCCCTAGGGTCGATAGCCTAGTACCAACCTATGAACCTATGAATGATCTTGGTGATTTTAACAGCACTAATAATAGATTCATAGGTTCATAGGTAGGTACTAGGCTATCTGCCCAAAAGCATTTATAAGCCTAGTCGGAATGTGTTGGCTTTCGCCGCCACCTTAGATTAGTTCCCTGTGCCTCTGAACAGCAGAGCCATTGAAGTGATCCCTGGGGTAAACTTTCTGTTTCCCATCCACTCATCAAGGCTTCTCTTGAAGAGGGTAAGTGAGGAGCTCTGCCTAATGTAGAATGGAATCTTGTTCCAGAACATGGTAAGTCTCTGGGACAGGAATCTATCCCTCCAACACATCCTATTTATTGTTGTGGTGAGGTTTAGATCCCTGGAGCATGTGGCTTGAGGGGATATGGTATTCTTTAGGTGGCGCATGTCCATCAATTCTGGGTTGGACTTGGCCTTGTATGTCAGGCAGAGATCACCTGTGAGTAGGCGATATGCAACTGAGTACAGCTGGAGTTTCTTTAGTCGAGCTGCATAGGGCATCTGCTTGAGGCCAGTGATCCTCTTGGTGAGGAACTTCTGTGATCTTTCCAGTTGTTGTAGGTGTCTTGTAAGGTACATCCCAAATGGGGCATTGTACTCTATGATGGGTCTGATGAGTGATGCGTAGAGGGGCCCAATTACCTCTTTTTATCTGGATGCAAACCCTTTCGTGATTAGGTGGGCCACATAGAAGGATTTTCTAACCACTTTGGCAATGTAATTATCAAAGGAGAGGTTATTATCTACTTGGGTCCCCAGATCCCTTATTACATCTTCCATATTTAGGGGGCTACCACCTATGTGGTGGTTTGTGGGTATTTTGTTTTTTCCAAAGGGGATGACTATGCACTTTTTGGCATTTAGCTTGAGGCCATGGTTTTGACACCAGGTATCTGTCTCAGTGAGACCCATTTGGAGGATGTATGTGTCAGCCGGAGAGTCAATTATAGCCCCTAGTTTGCAGTCGTCTGCAAACTTAGTCAGCCATAGTCCTCCTGTGCTTGCCTGTACCTCTGCAAAGTATATGCCGAACAGGAGGGGTCCTAGGACTGAGCCCTGGGGAATGCCACTTGTAACCGGTTTAGAGTCAGACCTAGCTCCTGCAACACTTAACATGTGGGTTCTGTCCATGAGCCACTTGGCAACCCATCTCATGATGTAGGGGTTTATGTTCAGGCTGGTGAGCTTGTCTATAATACCTGAGTGGGGAATGGTGTCGAAGACCTTTGCGAGGTCTAGGTAAGCTGTGTGGACCACCTTACCCTCGTCTATAGCCTTGGTAACTGTCTCAAAGAAGTCTACCAGGTTTAGGAGGCATGATCTGCCCTTAACAAAGCCGAACTGGGTGGGGTCCAGTGTTTGGAGGTTTCCAATGTCTCTGTTAATGAGATCCATGATGATATGCTCCATAGCTTTGCAGAGAAATGCTAGTCAGGCTTATAGGGTGATAGTTCCCGGAGTCCGCTGTGGCTCCACCTTTGTGGAGTGGAATAACCATTGCTGTGCGCCACTCTGTGGGCACATAGCCTGTGGAGAGGCTGAGTTTAAACAGTGTGTTTAGGTGAGGGGTTAGGTCATCTTTGAGCTTGTGTAGGACGCAGCCTGGGACACTGTCCGGTCCCATTGATGCTGTGTTTTTGGCTTTGGAGAGGGCTGTTTCAACCTGAGTGTTTGTGATTTCAGGGGCACTACATTCTTTTGGTATAGTCATGGGCCCTTTTGGGGGTGAGATGGGAGGAAATTTGCACTGAACCTGTCTGCCAGGATGTTTGCTATATCGGTCGGTTCAGTGATTTTGTGCCATTCTGCATTAACTCCGAGCAAATCTGAGAATTTCCACTTAGATTCTTGACATAGCTAAAGAATGTCTTGGGGTTATCTTTGGAGTCCATGGCAATTTTTCTTTTGAAGCTAGCCTTGGATGATTTTATGAGGGAATGTAGATTCTTGCTGATGCTGATCAGGGATGTCTTCCCTTCTTGGGATTTTGCTCTTTTCTGTACTAGTTTCCTCCTTCTATTGTATAGCTTGTTTATGGCAGGGGTCCACCAGACTGGTTTCCTTTTCATGGAGGAGTGAGTCTTGGTTTTGTTTGAGATAGCACGCTCCATGCATTCTTGTAGGTGCCCACAGAGTGCATTAGTAAAGGATTTTGCAACTTGGACAGCGTTATCCTTTAGCATGGGGGCTTTGAAACTTCCCACCTTGGTCTTAAGTAATGTGAAGTTTGCTTTTGAAAAGTTTTTCACGGTGGTTTCTTTGACTGGGGATGGTGCCGGAATGTGGATATCCAGAGTGATTAGTTTATGGTAGATCTAACCAGTGAGGGGTTGACCTCCGGTATGGAACACTGGTCGCCCATGTTGGTGATGACCAGGTCCAATATGTTGTCACCTCTGGTGGGGGTGTTGACCAGTTGATCCAGGGCGTTTGAGTTTATAAATTCTAGGAAATGTTGGGCAAGGGAGTTTGTACTTGAGTAGTTCTCCCAGTTAATGTTTGGATAATTGAAATCACTGAATATCAGGGTGTTTGGTAGAACCTTTATGTTTCCCAGTGTTTCCAGAAATGCGGAGTGGGGGTCTTGGGACATGGTGGGTGATCTGTAGCAAGCTATAATTTGAATAGCAGTTTTGCCCATTGTTAGTTGCACGTGGATGATCTTTGAAGCATCATGCTGTGCCACTAACCTGGAGGTGTGGGTATCCTTGATGAATATGGATACTCCCCCGCCTTTTGTGGTTCAGTCTGGGTTTTGTGGCCAAAATGTATGGTATGAGTTGTAGCCTGGTAGTGCTGGGGTGCTCTCTGGAGCCTTAAACCAGGTTTCTGTTACTGCACATATATCGATTTTCTCCATACTGAGGAGTGTCTCGAGTGCGTGCATTTTGAGGTTTAGACTTCTGGCATTGAGCAGCATTACCCTCAGTTTTTTGTTACTTGTGCTATTTACGGAGGTGGGTCTGTCTTTTGAGCCTTGCCTTAAAAGGCACTATGGGGGTAGCAAGAGCCTTGGCCAGTATTTGAAAGCCTAAGGGTGACAGGTGCAAGCCGTCTCTAGTGAAGCAGTGTGGCTTGTCGAGCATGTCATCCCAAGCTGACAGACACTGGATCCCCTTTGAATGACACCAGAAACTTAGCCAATTGTTGAAAATGATAATTTTTTCTCTATACCGTGGTATCATTCTTTGTGAAGGAAGGATGCTACTTAGGGTCAGGGTCATACCGGCCTGGGCTACATGATCAGAGAGCTCCTCCATGTCTCTTTTCATGTAGTCCAAGGAGGTACGGCTCAGGTCATTCACACCAACATGGACAATGACAGAGTCATATTTGTACTTGTTCTGGAGTGACTTGTGTCCTTGTGTTATGTGGCGGATCCTGGCACCCGACAGACAGCTGACAGTAACCTTCTCCTTGTTCAGCCTAGTGAGTGGGACGTCAGTGTGCCTGACTATAGAGTCACCTATTACTAGTGTGTTGGGTATGTTATTTTGCCTTAAGAGCTATGATTGTGTGGCACACTGGTTTTGTGAAATATGTGTTTCATGGTTTGTGTTGGGGGTGGAGGTTGCTTGGATGTCTGCTTTGGAGGTCTCTGTTGCTTTTGCAGATTTTTATTTAGAGCCTCCGAGTATGTTTGTGTGTATTTATGTGTGTTTTTTGCTACTGCCGATTTCATAGGTCTTTGTGAGACTGGTGGTAATGCAAGTAATTCCCTTTTCCTCTTGACTGCCTGGTCCAGTCTTGGGCTGAGAGAGCTTAGCCTCCAGTTTGGCTGTATAAGTGCATCTCTCGCATGTATTAGTGTTTGGTGGAAGGAGAAGAGGGTTGTCTGTGTACATATGGCAATTGTAACATTGCCTCAACATGCCCAGATTCACCAGTTGGACTGGAGAGTAAGCCTGAAACTGCTCTTTGGACATGCCTGGATAGGTACAGTGAACTTTTTACTGATTGGCTGGTAAGGTTGAATAGAGAGCCTTGTCCTTCTCTACAGTATAGGGGGGTCTAGTGCTAATGTTTATTAGTGTCTGCTATGAGTTTTGGGCAAGTGTCGGGATGAGAAGTGAATTATTTGAGTGCTTAAGTTGAAAGTTTGTCTAGTTCCAAGGGAAAAATTGAAGAGTAGACATTGTGCAGGTGGGAATAGTTATACCCTAGGTAACTGGTGCTGCCCGGCAAGCAAAACTGCGCAAATGCAGGTTTTATAGCAGGGAAAGGAAAGAGATAGAAATTAGCCCAAAATGGCCAATAAACTACTAATTTCTGGGCTGAAACCACTCCTCCAGGGACAGATAGGCTGCTCAAAGCTCCCTCTCTCACAGTGAACAGAGAAACTTCCTTCTATCCAAGTAAGGTATGGGCAAACACAGAAACTTGTAACACAGCCCTGAATTCAGCACTAACCTGAAAACTGGACTAAACTAGCTTAGAAAGGTAGGAAAACAAGTACATTTTTTTTGTTTTTTTCAGAAAATAAAGCAGATACAATAAAAAAAAAAACACTTTAAATGCACAGACATGGCTATCATACTTGAGTGTGTAGCCTACAAACACAAAAATGACTTTGTTAAAGTGCAGGCAGTAAAATAAATAAAATATGTAGCTGAAACAAGCTTTTTAAATCACAGAAACTCTAGAAAATCTGTGTTTTAGGCGGAATTAGCTAAAGGCAGCAAGAAAATGCAGAAAAATTATACTTAATCACGCCAATGTCTCTCTTTTGTCTCTCTGCTGCTGTAGAACTCTGCAGGGCACCAGGCAGGAGCTTGCTGAGCTGTATACTAGCACAAAAATCTTGCAAATGTGGGTTTTATAGCAGGGAAATGAAAGAGATAGAAATTAGCCCAAGATGGCCAATAAACTACTAATTTCTGGGCTGAAACCACTCCTCCAGGGACAGATAGGCTGCTCAAAGCTCCCTCTCTAACACTGAACAGAGAAACTTCCTTCTATCCAAGTAAGGTATGGGCAAACACAGAAACTTGTAACACAGCCCTGAATTCAGCACTAACATGAAAACTGGACTAAACTAGCTTAGAAAGGTGGGAAAACAAGTATTTTTTTTTTCAGAAAATAAAGCAGATAAAATCAAAAAAACACTTTAAATGCACATAAATGGCTATCACACTTGAGTGTGTAGCCTACAACAGTTAAACAGGTAATTTAAACACAAAAACGACTGTTAAAGTGTAGGCAGTAAAATAAGTACAATATGTAGCTGAAACAAGCTTTTTAAATCACAGAAACTCTAGAAAATCTGCGTTTTAGACAGAATTAGCTAAAGGCAGCAGGAAAATGCAGAAAAAATGATACTTAATCACTCCAAAGTCTCTCTTTTGTCTCTCTGCTGCTGTAGAACTCTGCAGGGCACCAGGCAGGAGCCTGCTGAGCTGTTTACTAGCACAAAAACCTTGCAAATGTGGGTTTTATAGCAGGGAAATTAAAGAGATAGAAATTAGCCCAAAATGGCCAATAAACTACTAATTTCAGGGCTGAAACCACTCCTCCAGGGACAGACAGGCTACTCAAAGCTTCCTCTCTCACACTGAACAGAGAAGCTTCCTTCTATCCAAGTAAGGTATGGGCAAACACAGAAACTTGTAACACAGCCCTGAATTCAGCACTAACCTGACAACTGGACTAAACTAGCTTAGAAAGGCGGGAAAACAAGTATATATTTTTTTAATAATAGTGTAGTGACCATAATTGTGTACAATTCAGTCATTATGATTTTTCCAAAGCCCTGGTTCTCACTTATTCTCAGAACCACTATATAATAAGGGACATATTTGTAAAAAAATTGACTATTTTGTTAGATGACCCTTGCATTAGAAGTCATATAAATGAGAAACTCAAAATAGTTTATAGAAAAGGGAAAAGTTTCAAGGGAATATTAAAACAAGTGACTCAGATGCCTGCTCAGTTGAATATAGGTATGTCAAGATGTGGGGCATGCCATTGGTGCCATAAAGTAAAAATTGGTGACAATTTTCATCTTAGAAACAAAAGATTTCACTTACAATGTAAATACAACTGTAATTCTAAAGCAATTGTTTATTTAGCAACGTGCAGTTCATGTCCAGTTTTTTACACTGGAAAAACTGAGAGACGTTTGTCCAAAAGAATATATGAACATGAATATGCCATTAAGAAAAATAAATCAAAGAATGCTTTAGCGAAGCATATTTGCGAATACAATGATCACCAATTTTCTTTTATGGCTATTGATCATGTAGAAATTGAAGATAAGAAATCATGGGGTGTGCAATTAGAGCTAAAAGAATTAAAATGGCAAATAAAAATATAGGCTGATAATTGGCCTGGAATCAATGAGCGTAGCTCTATAGCCCCAGTTTTAAAATTGAGAGCCTTGGAAAGAAAGAAAATTAGTTGACCATGTTAATCAATAATAAATCCTTCCATATCAGTAATATATATATATATATTTCTTACACTGACATAATTATTACATATTTAATATATATAATATATACCAATTATTTATACTACTATTATAATTTTATACTATTTATTATATAATAAGCACATCTTATGAAATTATTTTATTGTATTTTAGTGTATTTTAAATATATTTATCCATATATTTATAACAGTAATAGAGTAGCGTGCATACTGGTAATTAATTCATTATGTGTCCAATGAAACAATAAGTGGCTGTATAAAAAGATGTGATGCAATTGTTTTAATTGTCTGAGGAAGTTTAACATAGCCTTAAACAAAATCCCTTAAAGTGTGTTATTTTGCGAATAAAGAGTGTTTTTTCATTACAACTACTGGATCTGCGTGTTTCAGCTGTGGAGGTTCAGCTCCATCTGCCTTATTTCGGCACAGGTTCTGTCTTTTGTCCATGTTGCTATTCATCTTACCACATATGGGGCAATTTATAAAGGATTTTGTTTTAGTATGAAGCCAGTATGGGGAATGGTGTGAAAAGCTTTATCCAGGTCAACTTACGCCATGTGCACTACATGACTACAATCTATAGCCTTTATAACCATTTCAAATAAATTTACCAGATTAAATAGTCAGGATTTACCCTTTACAAAACCAGACCGTTGTGAGTCAAGTCTTACAAGATTCTCAATATAAAAGTTTATGAGGGCAGTTATAATATATTCCATGGCTTAGTACAAGAACAAGACAAAGCCCGAAACTAGTAAACAGTTCACAAACAAAATGAACCACAGCACAGTATAAGAGCTGTAACAGGCACAGTCCAACAGAACAAGCACACTTTACTTTACAGTAAAAACTCTTAATGAAAAACTGTGCCTGTTACAGCTCTTATACTGTGCCATGGTTCATTTTGTTTGTGAAATATTCCATGGCTTTGCAAGTGAGGCTTCTGAGGTTGATAGGTCTGCAAGCACGTGGGTTAGTTGCAAGGCCAGACTTACTGGGGGCATCACCACTGCTGTGATCCACTCATCAGGGACAAAACCAATAGCTAAATTTAAGTTAAACCGTTGAAGGAGTATGTCTGCAAGGACATATTTAACATGATTAATTAAGCAAGCAGGTATACTGTCTAGTCCCATGGAGGAATTATTTTAGATGTTGGTTAGCACTTACAGTAAATGATCTTTAGAGATAATTGGGGGAGTAAGGATTTCAGATGTTTCTGGGCTTTGAATAGAATTCTCAGGGTTAAGTTGGCACTACATTTGTTCACAAGGATATTGGCAAAGTCACTGCACCAGAATAGGAGGCCCCATTATGAACACATTCTGAGGAATGTAGAGTATTTTTTTTCAGTTTTCGAACATAGCTAAAGAATGGTTTCTAATCATCTTTGGCTTCAGAGTCCAACATAGGTTCATGGGCTCCTTTAGTGGATTTGATATTACCCTTGGGAAGATGAGTTTTGAAGCTAAAAAACAATTTATGGAGTTTTTTTTTCCTTTTGTTATATAGTTTACTCATTGTAGTAGACCACCAGGGCAGTTTGTTTTTGAATTTCCCATGATAGTTTGTTCTGATGGACGACTAGCTGTACGCATTTTTCTAAAAGGGTGCATAATTCCTTAGTGAATTTTTCTGCTGTACTAAGGTCTGTGAGTTGCATTCATAAATGAATTGTGATATTTTGTTACCTAATAGGTTGCAGCTAGCATATTTATAATACTTAAATTCATCCCTTACACTTACGTGGATTCAATGTAAGTATTCCTATTATGTCCTACGTATTTTTTATCATGAGAATTTAATTTTTAAAATTAATTTCAATCCTCTTTTATGCCAAGATTTTGAAGTTAGACGTGCTAGGCAATTGCTTTGTCGGTGTGAGGGAGTGGCTAGGAGATGAGATGGTGAACTATCAATGGTAATATCATAAGGTATCACTACAGGCAAAGCAAATCAATATGTCCAGAACTGGAAAGAATTAGATTAGATTTACGTGATGTATATTAAGAATTTATGCCTATGATATAGAAAGGCTATTTCTATGGAATATCAGTTTAGAGACTTTCAGGTGACAAATGTATTAATGTGCAGAAGGTAATGAAAAATATTAATTTTACAGGGTATTGTTTGTGTTGCGTTTTAGGGAGAATGTGTTATCGATATTGACGAGAAATGTCTATTAGGTATGCACTTCATGTTAAAAGACAATTGCCTTTTTGTGTCATATTTCTTTTGTGAAATGTAAATTAATGTTTAGATTTCAATAATAGTGCGCCATGGTTGGCATAATGGTTAAGGTGTTCACTTCCCATGACCAAGGTACAAGGTTTAACCCTGGCCTCTGCTCAGTGCTTGTATTGACTTTCCATGCTCTCCCTGCATCTTTGTGGGGTTCCTCCGACTTCCCAAAGAATAAGCATGCTAAGTGCTTCCACCTCAAACTCACCCAAGAACAGAATTGCAAGCAGCAGCACAGACTCTAGATGGTGCCGACTGGGGAAGAGTTGTATAGATCACCCACTTTAGGCATCAATTGTGGCACATAGTTTCCTCAAAATAGGAGAAAATGGATCACAGACTGCATGCTGTGTCAGTGCTAAACACACAGCAGTATCAAAACTGTCTCAAGGCGATTCAGTCATGTTGACTAATGTCATCAAAATGGGCATGGGGATTTGTCATTGATAAGTGGGTTGAAGAGTTGGCCTACTCTGACCTAAACAAGGAACCCATCCTAATGGTAGGGATATATGTACTGCTGTTGGTCAGTGCATGCCTGTTGTAATGCCCAGTAACCCTGAGTCAATAAGCTGGTCATCCAGTGTCCAGTTGCTTGAGTTACCTGGAATAGGTCTGTCCAGTGAAAGATGGATGTAAAACCAACCACCCTTCCAAACATGAATTAAGAATTGCTATGATCAGTGTAGGTTCACTGACAGGATGCAGCTTGGAAGTGGACGACATGATGGTAAGAAGGATGCTGGACATGCTATGTATCCAGGACACATGATAGAAGGGGAATATAGCAAAGCAACTTGGCTTAGGATACAGTGTCTACTACTCAGGAGGAGGACAGGCTAGAAATCATGTTGAATTATGGTGAGGGAGAGGCTGCAAAAGACAGTGAGGGATGTCATCAGAATTAGTGGCAGATGCATGGCAATCAAACTCCAGTGTAAAGACAGTACAATTCCTAATCTCGGCCTATGCCCCACAGTAGGGTGTGATAATGAGGATAAGAGTGCATTCAGACTGCAGTTGCAATACCTACTAGATAAAGTAGGACACGTGCAATTGGTGTTGATAATGGCTGACCTGAATGCACATATTGTAAACATATTGTGATAGACAGAACAGGCTATAAGGACTGCCTGGCTCCACATGGGTGGAGCAATAGGAATAAAGAAGGAGAAGCCATTCTAGACTTCTGTCTGGCAAATGTCTTGATGGTGGCCATCACATGATTCAACAAGAGAGACAGTCACAAGATCACATACAAGAGTGGTCAACAAAGCAATTCAGGTAGACTTCTTCCTAGCAAGGAAAGGGCATTGGGGTAAAATCAGCATTTGCAAAGTCATCCCTAGTAAAACAGTTGGACCACAGCATAAAACACTGCTTGCTACAATCAGCTGGAAAAAGAAGTCAGGGAAAGCAACAGACTCAGATGGGGTCACATCAGATATGATCAAAATATTGGATGAGATACGGTAGAAATTACATCTGAGGATATTCATAGAAGTATGAAATGAAAGGAATACCCCAGATGACTAGAGAATAATCATAGTAGTGCAAGTTTATAAGAACAAAGAGGGCATTCACAACTGTGGGCAGTATAGAGGTATCAAACTCCTTTCACATTGTATGAAAATTCTGGAGAGGGTGACTGATAAACATACAGAGAACAGTAAAAAGCAAGATGGAAGATGTGTAACTTGTATTCAGATCAGGATGCTGTACAACTGACCCACTGTCAGACATTTAGCTGAGAAGACGCTAGAGATGAGGATCGTTTCCAACTAGGAATTCCTAGACTTGGAGACAGCACATAACAAAGTCCTAGGAAACCTGATTTGGGAAGTTCTGTGGTGTTTTGATGACTCTGAAACATTGATAGAATTAGTACAGGCTATGTACAAGGACTCAATGACTCAACTACAAACAGGGTTTGGTCTCATAAAGGGGTTCCTAGTGACACCGGATGTACATCAGGGTACAGCTATGAGCGCACTGCAGTTCATACTGGAGATGAGACAACATTAACAAACAGGCCACAGAGGAGAAATCAACAAAGTTGATGTACACAGACAATGTGGCATTACTCTGAGCAAGAACTTCAACAAAGACTAGGGTAATGGAATACATAACTGAAAGGACATGGGATAAAACTTGAGTACAGATAAGACAAGTTGTAATGGCAGTAAATGGAGAATTAGGAAGATGAAGCCAAGAACTGAGATAAAAGGGAAAATAGTGGAACAAGTTAACAGGTTCAAGTATCGGGACATGTCTGAATGAGGAGGTCAAAGTTAGGATCAGAGGGGCTGCAGCTAACTGGCACAGTGTGTTAGGTTTAGTGTATGACAGAAGAATGCCAAATAATCTGAAAAGAAAGGTATACAAAATAGTGGTGCAACTAGTATTACTGTATGGTACAGACACCTGGGCAGTAAAGGGAGAGCAGTTGAGGAAGCAAGAGATAACAGAGATGAAGTGTCTGGCACAGGTGGTAGGGTGTACACTGTGGGACAGACAAAGAAATGTGGACTTCAGAGAAGAAGCCAAAGTAGCTCCAATTGCAGAGAAGGTTAAAGATAACAGATAATGGTGGTTCATCACATGAAATGATAGCAGGAAAGCAGAATACAATGTGGTGAAAAGGATTTGGGAAGAAAATAAGGGAAAACAAGGGTATTCAGCATGGAGGTAGATGGATTGCGTGAGATAAGACTTTTGAATGCCAGGCATGACGGTCAAAGTAGGAGAGTGGCACTGAATCGAGAGAGAGAGAGATGGCAACAGTTGACATGAAACCCTGACTTCATGTAGAAAATGGGAAAAGGGGTTGATGATGATGATGATGATGATGAATACTGTACCAATCGAATATGGCTTTGCTTTTAGGTTTAATTCTAATAAAGACATGTCAGTAAGTACACACGTATGGATTTCTACCCTTGCATAATAGATTAAAAAGACTGTTGTTCTTTAAAGAAACAGAACCAGCTAATCCTGGCTGGATCTATGCTGTATCATAAACTAAGGTGAATATGTTTTTTGTATTATTTTTTTATTTTGCAGTTTCTAAGTATACTGAGCCCTTAACAAGAAAAAAAAAATAATCTCATGTAAATGTAGAGAACATAGTGTCACCCCCTTTGTTTGACTAGCTAAGGAATTTAAATATTCAAAATCCAAATGTTCTCATTTAACCTTGATGCTTCTTATAGTGACTTCATTTAATTTTGTTTTCTGTAGAAATAACACATGCTCTGGGATTCATTAACAATTGTATAGGCTTCGCACAAAGCCCACTCAATTACAGTGAGTTAGCGTGATGAGCAGAAGTGCTCACTGAATATGCATGTCGCTCATCACACTTACATGTTTCCAAGCACCAGTGGCCAGCAGTAGTTTTAGTGGCCAGGAAACCGTGCTTGGAATCACAAGCACATGATGCACACAAAAGTACTGCCTGTAGACAAACATATTATGTGAGCATGCACGGACAGCTTATATGAAGTGAGCGCAAGTGAATTATAACAATGTAGATAGATGCAGGGTACGTAAAATTGGAAGACTGAACACAGAATATAATGTTAATAGTGCAGATTATGAGGGAAGGGTAAATAAAAAAATGTGCTCAGTTAATGCATTCCGATGTGATGATGTCACAAAGAAACTTTTTCAACAGAAAGACATCTATACTGATGGTAATAATAGATAATCCTGATTCAAACTGTTTATGCATGTACATAATTTAAAAATGGACATTCTCACAATGGATGTGAGAGGGACACAATGCAACACTGTAAGAAAGGAGAGTAAAGGTGATATTAAAGGTGATAACATGCCAAGTTGAGATAACCGGTCAGCAAGGACAGTGGGCATTAGGGGTTATTCACATACAATCCATTTACTGAATATGACATGTATATATAGGGAATATATGTGTGATAACTGACTGTATTGCTGTATTCTTTACTACATCCTGTATAAACAAGGCATGAGCCATGCAACAGCTGTGTCATGCACAGCAGAAAGGGACAGGTTTTTACCATTTGTTATTGGAAAACCATAGACGGGTGGTATATTACCTTGGTTCATGTCTTACATAAGCAAGTATTTTATATACATGTGCAGCATAAACCATAATATAATAATCAAAATACAAAAGTGACAAATGACAACACAGATCAGATGACATTGCTGTAGTTTAAGGTCTCAGTGTGTAAATGGAGCACATCTAACATAGGATTATACTGGGCATGCTTACAAGACATTATAGTGAACACTGCCATAACAGTGTGCAAATAACACAAACGCACAAGAATGTTTTCAAACACTAGTCCAATCACACTTTATGATGATCTGGCATCATGCCATACAGGAAGACATTATGTGAGTCCTCATGTCCAATAAAGTTATTCAGTGTGAAGAAAACAATTACAGTAATACATAAATATTTGGAGAAAGACATGCAATACAGTGCATTGTTATTTGGAACTTATGTAACACCTGTGAACAATGAATGACATACTCAGAATTTGCATCTTACCAGAGCTGAGCACATGCCAGGACACATATCATCCTGTGACACAACAGAAATAGGCATAATATGTATTATGACAAACACACTTGAAGGGCTTACAGCACTTCCATATTATAAATGGTATGGATCCCCTACCAAGTAAGGCAATGCTTTAAAAATGTTGCCCCCTGAGGGTGCAAGAAATACTTCCTTTGCCTAAGCCAATCCCATCTGACACACAGATGTAACCAGATTCAAACTCATGTCTATCATACTACACACTCTACAGAACCGTGTATCAACTGTGTAAGCCACAAGTGATATCAATGGAACGTGTCACAAATAAATGAAACTAATGTATGAAGTAATAAAGGGCATTTGAGGATAATGTATATAATATGATTTGGTCAGAATGATGACATGGAGGTAACTAAGTTATGTTTACACAACTGTGAGCATTGCAATATTAATGTTTCCCACCCAACCTATTCCTGTTATTTTTATAACACTATCAGATTTGAAACATGTTGTTATCGGTTTACATATGCTATAAAAGTCATTACTGAATGCATGTGATGCAGGAGAACTCACACCATGACATTCACAGAACAACTCTTCCATTGCTAGGATATTACAAAATGTATTTATTTGTTTATTTTACATTTGTTTGCTGGAAAAGTCTGACTGGGATAAGATCCATTTTCAGTAGCCCTCGGAGAAAAGCTCCACATATAGGGATTATACAAAACTTATACAAAAATTATACAAAAAATATACAAGACATACATTGCACCAGAAATGACATTTTATGCTATTATAGCTGACATTTATATTATACAAACACCTGATATAATTCCTTATTGTAGTGTAGACATTGCAGTTTCTCAAAGTAAGCTGAGGAAGGGTTGTAGGGGGAAACTGAATAGCAAAAGATGAGGTTAGAGATTATCAAGACATGAGAGAGAGCATAGAGTATGAGGTAGTCAGAGAAGAAGAAAAAGTATGACTAGGAGCTAGTGTGACAGGGAGAGGGGGGATAGGTTCATAGGTTCATAGGTTCATACTAGGCTATCTGCCCGAGGGCATTTACAAGCCTAGCCCATAGTTTTGTGGCTTACGCCACCCCTTTAGTGTGGGGAACTATACCCATTATTTTGCTGTGCCTCTGTCGAGCAGTGACACCGAGGTAATCCCTGGGGTATATCTGCGATCTCCCATCCATTGGTCAAGATTTCTCTTGAACAAGGCCAGCGAGGTGCTCTGCCTCACATATACCGGGATTTTGTTCCACAGCATAGGAGTCTCTGGGTGATGAATCTATCCCTCCAGCACGTCCTATTAATAGCCGTGTCGAGGTTTAAGTCTCCCGCCCTTGTGGCTCTGATGGATCTAGATTTTTTGAGGTGAAGCATATTCATCAAATCTGGGTTTGACATGGCCTTGTATGTCAGGCAAAGGTCACCTCTGAGCAAGCGTGGCGACTGAATAGAGCTGGAGTTCTTTCAGTCGGGCAGCATAGGACAGATTTTTGAGACCCTTTATCCTTTTGGTGAGGAACTTTTGTGGCCTCTCCAGCTGCTGCAAGTGTCGGGTCAGATACATTCTGAATGGGGCATTGTACTCAATCATTGGTCTGATGAGTGATGAGTATAGGGAGACCATGACCTCCCTTGATCTAGATGTGAATCCCTTCATGATAAGGTGGGCAATGTAGAAGGTCTTCCTAACTACTTTAGCTACATGGGTGTCGAATGACAGGCTACTGTCAACCTGGGTCCCCAGGTCCCTGATAACTTCTTCTGTGCTCAGTGGATTGCCACCTATATGGTAGCTAGGGGTAACCTTGTTTTTCCCGAAGGGTATGACTATGCATTTTTTGGCATTTAACTTTTGGCCATAGCTCTGGCACCAGTTATCCGTTTCTATGAGACCCTTCTGAAGGATATCTGTGTCAGATGTGTTTTCGACTATGGCTCCCAGTTTGCAGTCATCTGCAAACTTTGTCAGCCATAACCCTCCTGTGTTTGCTTGTACTCGGAAAAGTAGATGCCAAACAAGAGTGGGCCCAGGACTGAGCCTTGTGGGACACCACTTGTGACAGGCTTTGAGTCTGACATGGCGCCAGCAACTCTGACCCTGTGGGTTCTGTCACTCAGCCAGTTTGCAACCCATCTTGTGATGTATGGGTTAACATTTAAGCTGATGAGTTTTTCAATGATACCTGAGTGGGGTATTATATCAAGGCCTTCGCCAGATCGAGGTAGGCTGTATGGACTGCCTTTCCCTCATCAATGGCTTTGGTGACTGTTTGAAAAAGTCAACCAAGTTTAAAAGGCATGATCTGCCTTTGACAAAGCCAAACTGGGTTTGATCCAAAGTCTGCAAATTCCCTATGTCTTTATTTATGAGGTCCATTATGATCCTCTCCATGGCTTTGCAGATAAGGCTTGTCAAGCTAATGGGCCGGTAATTTCCAGGGTCGGTGGAGGCACCGCCTTTGTGAAGTGGGACCACAGTTGCAGTGCGCCACTCCCTGGGTACGTATCCAGAGGTGAGACTATGATTAAACAGCTGTCCTAGCTGTGGGTTTAGTTCCTCGTTGAGTTCATGGAGCACACAGCCGGGGACACCATCAAGTCCCATGGATGCTGTGTTTTTTGCTTTGGAGAGAGCAGTTCTCACTTGGGCGTTAAGAGATGTTTGGGGGGCTGCAATTGTTTGGTATAGATATCTCTCCTTTTGGGGGGGAGGGGGGGGAGAAGTTTGCACTGAACCTGTCAGCCAGTATGTTGGCAATGTCTGTAGGATCGGTGATCTTCACATCATTTTGAACTAGTTCTGAGCATATCTGGGAGTTTCCTCCCAGGTTTCTAACATAGCTAAAGAAGGCCTTATGATTGTCTTTTGAGTCTTTAGCTATTTTTCTCTCAAAATTTGCTTTGGATGATTTTATGAGAGCTCTTAAGTTTTTACTTATAGTGATTAAAGGTGTCTTACCTTTTAAGGATTTTGCTCTATCTTGTAGTAGCTTCCTCCTTTTGTTGTAGAGTTTGTTTATGGCTGGGGTCCACCAGACTGGACGCTTGCCTTTGGTACAAAGAGTCTTTGTTTTGCTTGGGATTTCCTTATCCATGCAGTCCTGCAGGTGCTGGTAGAAGGCATTTGTAAGTGATTCAGCGGCTTGAGTACTGTTTTCCTTGGCTCGGGGCCTTAAAGGAGACCACACTATTCTTTAGAAGTGTGAAGTCGGCTTCGAGAAGTTCTTCACTGTGGTCTTTTTATTTCAGGTGGGGTGGGATGAGGACCTCCAGCAAGATTAGTTTGTGATCTGATCTCACCAGTGAGGGGTATACTTCGGATTTGAACATTGTGCTCCCATGTTCGTGATGATGAGATCAAGTATGTTATCTCCTCTTGTGGGGATGGTGACTAGTTGTTCCATGGCATTTGAGTTTATGAATTCCAGGAACTTTTGGGCTAGGGTGTTTGGGCTTGAGTAGTGTTCCCAGTCTATATTAGGGTAATTGAAGTCACCTAGTATGATGGTGTTTGGTGATACATTTATCCCCTCTAGTGTTTTCAGGAAGGCCATGTGAGGTTCCTGAGTTTGTGAGGGTGGCCTGTAACATGCTACAATTTGCAGAGCAGTCTTGCCAATGGTTAATTGCACCTGGATGGTCTCCGATGCATCGTGCGTTGCCACCAGTCTTGAGGTGTGAGTGTCCTTGATGAATATGGATACCCCCCCTCCTTTCTTGGTATTGTCCGGATTTTGGGGCCGGAACGCATGATATGAGGTAAAACCTGATAGTGCTGGGGTGCTCTCAGGACATTAAGCCATTTTACAGATTGTTGGCAGTCCTGTAGATAGCTTCAGAACCACTGAAGTGCAGAGGGGCTGAGGTTCAGTTTGGAGTGTGTATTTAATAGTTTGGGGTGGGAGACCGTATCAAAGGCCTTGGACATGTCTAGAACGACTGCAGAGACTATTTTACCATTGTTTCTGATTTGGTTGATGGCATTGGTGAAACTGAGGAGTGTAGTTGTGGTACTATGATGGGGCCTAAAACCATGTTGACATGTTGCTCCCATGTTGTTGAAGGTAAGATAATGAATCAGTTGAGAGTGGATACATCTTTCAAGGAGTTTAGATATTGGAGATATAATGGTGATCAGTCTGTAGTTGGTCAGCTCTGGGGAATTTCCGCCTTTGTATAAGGGGATAATATTTGAGATTTTCCATATTACTGGGACATGTTGTTCTGCTATGGACTTGTTAATAAGGATTGACACTAGATAAGATATGGCTTCAGCTGCTAGTTTAAAATATTTGGCTGGTAACTTGTCAGCTGCTATTAAAGAGGGTTTTAGTTTTTGAGTAGTTTCTTAATGGTAGCTGTGGGAACAGGCTGAAAGGAGAGGGAATTGTAGTTAATATTGAGAGGTTTGGAGGCTAGTGATGCTTCTGTGGAATTACTTTTAATTAGAGATAGTACACTTTCATTGAAGTATTTATTGAATTGTTCTGCAACAGTGGTAGGAGAGTGTGGTAAGATGGGGGAAGGGGTAGTGGAATGTCTGAGGTGGAGAATGGTATTTATGGTTTTTGCAAAATTTTGGGGGGTTATGCTGGTGTTTATGTTGCAGGTTAAACTACAAGTTCTTTTTATCTAGGTTGATTTGGTGTTTAGCCTTGTTTCTAATTTGCTGGAATGTGATGCGGTTGATTTGGGTTTTACAGGTAAGCCATGTTTGCCAAGCTTTGTCGCTTTTCCTAAGGACCATTCTGGTGTCATTAGTTAGCCATGGTGTGTATGTGGCCTTAATATGAATTGACTTGTGGAGGGCCAGTTTGTTTAGAATTTTAAGGAAGGTATTGTTGAAATAATCTACTGCAGCATTAAGGGGCAAGTTTTTAGTAGAAACTGGTTACATTTTTTAGGGTATTGATTAGGTCTTTGGGGTTAATTTTTTTTTTTTTTTTTACTGCCGATTTGGCGGAAGGTGGTGAGCTTGACAGTACTGATGTTTTTTCTCAATAGATAGGTTGACATATGGTCAATAAGGCTGTTGGGTAAGCAGCCACTTATCTGATAATTCTGAGGTTTGTTGGTTAGTGTCCATTCCAGTATAGATTAACAGTTGGAGTTTTTATCTGTCAGTGTAGGAGCTTGAAGGAGTTGTGTGAAACCATAGAGGTTGATGTGATTGTTAGGGTTATGTGAATTACAAGTTGTCCAGTCTATATTAAAGTCACCCATAATGAAAGTTTCTTGGGATATGGAATTTGATATAGACTGGATGATGTATTCTATAGTGGAGATGCTATTAATGGGTTGGACATAGGTAGCTGTAATGGATATGAATTTGTTTTGGTTAAGATGAAATTTAGTAGGTAGGATTTCTATGTTTTTGAGGTTATCTATGTTTAGGATTTGTGGTAAAAGTGTGAGACTGCTCTTAAATAAGATGGCTACCCCTCCACCTCTTTTTACCTTCCTGTCTGCTCTAATAATATTATAACCAGGTGGTGTAATTTTTTTGTCAGTAATATGTGCTTTTAACCAGGTTTACATTAAAACAGCAATATCGGGGTTATAATGGGATAGGGTGGCATGTAATTCTTGAACTTTGTTGACTATGCTTCGCAGGTTTAGATTTAGGATTAGTATTTCAGAGACTTTTCATGGTAGATTGGTTATAGTTTGTCTTTGAGGGGGCAGTGAGGAGGTATTCTGGTGGCCAGGGTTTGGGTGAATGTCTCCACTTATAATAAGTTTGGTAGCTATGTTTACTAGCGTGTAGAAGAATGTTGATATATGCTTATGAAACTTAAAAGGGGTATTTTTTGGGTTTGGTTTAATGTGGTGTAGTCTGTATGAGGTGTGATGGAGTTCTGTTATATCTAAGATGGATGGAGATATTAAGATGGAGTAGTCAGTTAGGTGTAGAGAAAGGTAGATGTAGTTTTGTGATAAGTGTGAGGGGAGACTTTTTGTGAATGGTATTTTGTTAAATGAGCAGCAGCTGTTAGCAGAGCTAGTAATATACAATGTATTGATATCATTTTGTAATGGTTAAAGCGTAGGGATCGGTTATAGTTTAATGGGTTAATATATGTGTGGTACTTGATGGGTGTTGTTAAAGTTAGTGAGAAAATGTGAGATATTGTATAACTGGAAATTGCAAAGGTGGTGATTGGTAGACAAGTGTGAGTGGGAGTGGTTAGGTTTAGAATAAATTTGAGAGATCTGGGGGCAGGAGGGAGTGGGGGCAGAGTAGGAGAGTGGAGTGAAACCTGAGCGTAGCAAGGGTGAAACACAGCAGGCAGAGCCAAGTTCTACAACTGCACAGTGAGGAGCAATCAGTCACTTAGACTACCAGGTACTGTGGAAAGTATCTATGCAGGTGACAATTATGTAGAGTAGGAATTGTTAGATAAGTAGAAACCTTATGCCAGGAGTGAGTATGGAGTGGGAGAAATATGGTTATATGTATAAAAATGACTATATTTCTTTCTTCCAAAGTAAAAACTGAGAATAATAACTTTGTACAGTGTTGTTTGTGAAATGTCAGTACACTCATAGACTGTTGTCCTTTGCTAGAACTGAACAGCAAGCCATTTAAGTCCTCCAACTACTAACATGTGCATGAATCACAGCTGAAGTCTTAACAAAGGTATGAGACTCCACCTATGTGAAGATATTACATCATATGATTGTGTTGCAATCTGTATGAGATAAAAGGGCTGGAAGAGGGTTGTCCCACTGTAACTGTACATATTGTAACACTTGTGGATGTCATTCATAAATAGCAGCATTATGAAGCACAATATTTGCTGTCAGATAATGTGGTTTTGAACATCTGACTATGTGACAACAGAAGCTACATGATATTGGGAAGAATGAATGCACCACAGTGTCACTGGTGCTACAGTTGTCAGATGTATTGGTCTTTGAAGCCATGATATCATGTTATTGCTGCAAGGCATATGTGTGCCTGGAATTTGTTTTAAAAGATTGTTGTTATATGTGTCTTTGAAGAAAAATGTCCTCTCGCAACTAATAAATCCAAGTAATGCACAAGCACAAGGGCACATGCACCGAAAGCAGGACACTGGATACCAATACAGGTTGTTCACTTTATTTCCACAACAAAACGAAGATGCAAAGAAGTTGGTTAAGCGCTTTCATCTAGGATACTAGACTTCTTCAGAACATTTAACAATACTAATTCTCCCCTTTATATACCTAAAAGCCCGCCATTTATATCAATTATCCAATCTGGCTTATAACTTCATTTTGTCATTATTTAAAGATATACTAACATATTGCTATATATTATATTACAATCAATGTTTCACATGACTGACATGATATATACACTAAACATATATTATCTAAAAGATGTACATTCATTTCCATACATTGAGAATTAAAATTGAGATGAAATAACATAATAAATGTTATTACTTCCAATATAAAACGAATTCTGGTTTATATACAAAATAATTTTTTTAAAAAAATTTCACTTGACACTTACCTAAAACTCTATTAAAATAGAATGCTCTTACTATGCTTTCCATTCTTATAATTCTATTGTCTGTTATTGTATACAAATAATAATACCTATATTCTAATATATTTGAATTAATTAATTTATTGTAATCTCTCAGTTACAATGACTGCAATATCTGTATATAGCTCCTAGTTTCAAAGCTACTGGAGACTGTGGGGATGTCTCACTCCATCCATATTATCTCCTTACCAGTAGTCGGTCCCCACCTGACTTGACAATTAATAGCATGGAATGTATTGGACATCAGTGTCCATGTCTTTAATGCATCGAAATGTAATTTACTGTTAGTAATACAGTCCAATATACATTACTGGCCCCCCACGGGATTTAATGACATTCAATAATCTGATAGTTTACGTCCTAACTAGAGGTTTAGTAGGAATAACTTCATTTAAACCAGGGGGTGTGGCTGCATCCAATCTTAGCTGCCATTTGATCTCCTTTTCACTCACTAGTGATTTTATATCTCCCCCCCCTGGGATTGGGTATTATAACCTCCAGTATACCAAATTTGAATCCATCACATCCTTGACTATGAATAAGGTGACGTGACAGGGCATTATTCATGTCCTTTTTGTTAATACAATATATGTGGTCATAGATTCTGTTTTTAAAAAACCGATCCGTTTTCCCCACATAATAGTTCTGACATGTATCACAAATAGCCAAATAAATCAGATGTTTCGTCAGACAATTCCCATGTCTGAATGTGATTTTGGTATGTGTAATGTTATTTAACGTGATATTTGAATCTTCTGATATATACTTACAGTAATTACAAAGACCACATTTCTTGGTCTCAGTTTTTTTCACCTTATTCTTTAGGTTTAGATTCGATTTTATTTGTATGATTCTTTTTAAGTTGTTTCCTGCCTTATAAACAAATTGTGGTTTGTTAGGAATTCTTTCTTTTATGGTTGTATCACTAGTAAGTATATTCCAGTTTTTGGTGATGATTCCCTTGATTTCATTAGTGTGTTTTCCATATTTAAATATACATGCTTTTTTATACTCATGACCATCAACTGTTTTATCCTTTTTCTTGGTTGTCCCTATTCCCAAAAGGGGTTTGTATTGAAAGCCCCATTGTTATGATACATACTTTGTGATGTCTCTGATCATATTAACTGGATATCCCTTCTCTAAAAATAGAGTTCCTATGAAGGACAGTTCTTCTTCCATATGCTCTCTTACTGATGTCATTCTTGCCGCCCTTATACATTGGCCTTTAACTATATTGCGTTTAACTTGGTATGAATGCGCACTATCATAATGTAAATACCCGTTACTATATGTATCCTTTCTATGGATTTGAGATTGGAATCTACACCCATCATTGTATATGTATACATCCAAAAAATTAATACCCCTGTTGTTAAACTGGTGTGTAAATCTGAGGTAATTAGTTGTACCATTGATGTAATCAATAAATCTGGTCAATTCTTCAACATTTCCATCCCATAACAGGAAGATATCGTCTAGGTATCGAACATATGTTTTAATGTTCTTCATCCATATAGAATTGTGTACATAATTTTCCTCCCAATCCAAGAGTACTAAATTATGCATGGGAGCACACGCTGCTCCCATCGCCACTCCATTACTCTGTCTGTAATATTCACCTTCATAGTATATGTAATTGTTGTCTAATACTATATCCATGAAGGCAGTGAGTAATGAAATATCATCTTGGTCCAGTGCACTGTACTTACATAGACTGTTAATAAAACTGTCAAGACCCTCATTCTTAGGGATACAGGAAAATAACTCCTGCACATCTATTGTAACAAATATTACACCAGGGCTCCATATCTCTGTTTTGAATATACCTAGAAATGCCCAGGAATCTTTCATGATGTGTTGCACTGTGTTGTATATATGTTTTAGTTTGTTGTCAACATATTTACCAAATTTAAAGGTTTTACTCATACTCCCCGAGATTATAGGTCTGAAAGGGGGGGTCTAATGGATTTTTGTGTACCTTAGGAATACCCGTTATGGTTGCTAATACTGGGAATTCTACCTTTAGATATCTGTATAATTCTTCATCAATCCTTTTATCCAACAGAAATTCTTCCAAGTATGAATCAATGCGCCTATGTGCTATATTAACTTGGTTTAAGGAGGAGACTTCGTATTGTACAGTGTTATTTAGTATATCAAAGATTTTGTTACTGTATTTCTCTTGGTCATACAATACTAGGCGGGCTTTTAGGTATATAAAGGGGAGAATTAGTATTGTTAAATGTTCTGAAGAAGTCTAGTATCCTAGATGAAAGTGCTTAACCAACTTCTTTGCATCTTCGTTTTGTTGTGGAAATAAAGTGAACAACCTGTATTGGTATCCAGTGTCCTGCTTTCGGTGCATGTGCCCTTGTGCTTGTGCATTACTTGGATTTATTATATGTGTCTTTCTCACACAACATTGCCTGCTACTATGTATACCCAAACACAAATAATGTGTAATGCAGACATCACTGTGACTGGAGAATGGCAACTATGTACAATGTGTGGATAATCAGGGATTCAAACTCATGCCTTACTAAGGCAACAGCCAATGATCCAAGACAGCTGATACCAGTCCGGTAACCTCCACCACAAGAATTGATCACAATAAGGCGCTGCTGTATCAAACCAAGTTTATTTAACGTCAACAGAAGTAAAACCACGTTTTCATCGAAAAAATACGACTTCATCAGATAAAATCTCAAGTAGACTGCTGTTTAAATACTTCCCATGCTGCTGTAAATTACACAATTATCCAATAATCTAATAAATAAATGAAATGAACATATAAATTTAAAGCTATATGTATGTACTAAAAACTCTGTAGAAATACTAACCATAAAAAGACCTTATGTAAAACTAGTCACATGAATTGCAAAACATTATTAAAAATCATAAAACCACTATTGTCCCACACTGTCAAATAAGGAAGATTACTTGGTAGTATACATATATGTAAATATTCAAACATATAGGGCAAGAGCAATGAAATAAAAAACATTTCATGTTAATATACCAAAGTATCAATGAAAAAAGTTTTACAGGAATATAAAAACTTGATCACTATGAATAGCAACCTCAAATTTAAATATGTCCTGCCTTAAGTTTAAGGCAGGGTGCAATGGAAATAAAATCATTAAGGCCCGGAAATTTGTTGGATTCTAAAAGTATCTGCCAAAAGGTCTCTCTGTGAGCTAACTTGGCCTCCCAGGGTCCACCCCTGATATCTTTAGGAACAGTTTCCACCACAAAAAAACAAAAACCTGGCCCCCTCACACTCAATAGAATGCCTATACAATGCATTTTTACTATTAGATTTGGTCATGTCATATTGATGTTCGTATATGCAGCGTTTCAGCTGTCTTTCGGTTTTACCAATATAAAACGCCTGGCACAATTGACATAGGGCCAAATAGACCACCCGGGTGGACAAACAGTTGGAATAACTAGAGGCTTTGATATCCCTGTTCCTGCTTTCTAAATATACGTGATGGTCATGAATTATGTATTTACATGAGGAACAATGACCACATTTTTATGTTCCTTTCTTCATACGAGAAGACTGTGTGTGTTGTTCGTTTTGTTCCAGTACCCGTTTCATGTTAACTCCTCTTCTAAAAAACGTTTTCAGGTTCTTATCCTTTAAAGAACTCAAGTCAGTAAATTCCTGGAACAGTTGCCATTCCTTTTCTACTATTTTTCTAATGTGCATTGCATTGGTACTAAAATCAGTAATAAAGGCAAAATTACTGGAGAATGAACCAGCATTGTCCTTGAAAGAAGGTCCGTCAGTCTCTCCAGATCCCTTACCCAGGATAGGACTAAATCTAGTGTTGCAAGCAGCTATGACCTCTTCCCGAACAGATTGTATCAGACCTATGGGATATCCCCTTTCTAGAAATAAAGATGTAAGTTTGTCACACTCGTCACTAAAATCTAGATCCTGTGATGTCATCCGGGAAACCCTGACAAACTGACCTTTCACAATTCCTCTTTTTTGAAATCTTGGATGTGAACTCTGAAAGTGGATATAACTATTAGAGAATGTGGGCTTTCTGTATATACAGGACTTAACCCCATCCCCTTCCTTAATAAGAGTCACATCCAAATAGTTAACGCTGTTATGGGACACTTGGTAAGTAAATTTTAAAAATGTCGTGGTTGTATTTATATACTTAATAAAATCATCAATACACTCAACTGGTCCATTCCAGAAAATACATATGTCATCCAGAAACCTGCAGTAATAGTTCCAATGTGTAGAAAATTCACTGTTAACCACAAATTTCTTTTCCCATATAGACATAACAATATCAGCATAAGTGGGGGCACAATTAGCACCCATGGAAACACCAGAGGTCTGCTGAAAATATTCTCCAGAAAAGAAAACAAAATTGTTTTTTAACACCAAACCAAGGAGTTCAGTAACCATGTGTACATCATCGGGGGTAATGTCAGGACATTTCCATAGGGCCTCTTCTATCCACTCCAACCCAATATCAGATGGAATAACTGAAAAGAGGTCAACCACATCTATGGTTAAAAATACGACCTCTTTTCTGAATAAATGGGTTTGGACATTACGTAAAAAGGCCCAAGAATCTTTAAGGATATAATCCTGTCTCCCCCACAATTCCTTCAATTTCCAGTCTAAGAACTTGGAAATATTATGTGTCTTGGACCCTTGAGCTGCTACAACAGGTCTCAAGGGTGGGTCAGATGGATCTTTATGTATCTTGGGAACCCCAAAAATCGTGGGTACCCTAGGATCTGTGTTGTTAAGATATGTGAATATATCCATTTCTATAACTTCCTGATCTACCAGATCTTTTATGGCCAAATCTATCTTGTGATATGATAAATTAATTTCATGTATGGAAGCAGATGTATATTTATCATAGTCATGTAGAATGTTATACATTTTGGCCTGATATAAGTTTTGGTCCATCATTACCGTTCCCCCACCCTTATCGGGTTCCATGACCCTCAAGGAATGACCATGGCTCAAGTGGTATAGTAATACACTTTCTTCCTGGCTTAAATTAGCTACGTATTTATCCTTCCCTAATTCTTTTCTGAATTGCTGCTCAATTCTATGTTCCAAATTCTTGAGTTGTGGGTGAAGGGGGGGGTTAAAAGTACTAGACTTTCTTAAATGCAAACTTGGGGTCCCTGGCGTGGCTCCCAACAAATTCTCTAAATTGAGTTTATGCATGAACAATTTCAGGTCCAAAATAGTATGCACTAGATTGCTACATCTATTGGGGACAAATTTAAAGCCTTTAGTGAAAAGTTGGAAACAAACATCAGAAACAGGAAAATCACTGTAATTGTAGATATGGTAGTTGTTCTTAGTATACATGAAATATTCCCCTATACTAGTAGCTGTAAAATTACCATCTACTACCAATCCTGTCTCCTGGTCTTCCTCCATGCTCATGTTGGACCCCCTCCCCTCTGTTCCTGAGGAGATATTGCTAAAGGGTGACAATTCCCTGTGGAGGGATATCCCTGTTTGCGTATCCGCTCTGACCTGCGGGGTAAAAAATCTTCCTTATTACCCACACCCTGTGGCTGTTCTTCAACAAACACCTCTGCTTCATTCTCCTCCAAAACTAAGGGCTCAGGATAATTCCTATTAACATTGCGTTCTGCTGGGTTAGCTTTTGTGTACCATCTATTGTATGGTGGGTTAGGATACTGCCTACCCTCCTGATACTCCTTAATGTCCCTCCTTAATTTCTTGTATTTCCGATTAAGTACAGTATCACAATGTTGGTCCACCCCCTCCTGATATCATATTTGGATTTGTCAACATCAAACAATAAATCATCAGTAACACACTCATGGTACTTGGAAATGTCATTTTGCAAACATAAAATTTCTTTAGTATTTTTCTTAATAATCGCCTTGACAATTTCAAGGCCACATTGGTCAAAAGCAAGAATTAAATCTTTGTGAAATTCACTACCAGGACATACCTGGTTAGGATATTTATACACACGTAGACCTTTTGGCACTATGCCTTTGTTTAAACATTCAGTCAAATACATATTGTCCAGCTCTAAGGTTTTGTACCTGTAAAGAGCGTTCTCAAGCAAACGTAGGGTTTCCTGAAAACTGTGCCTCTCCCCTGCAGTACGAGCTCCTTGCTCGCAAAACTGAAATTTGGGCTTCGTATTAACCCATTCAAGAAACGTTGAAGTGGGCTTTCCATTCTTCTCGGATGGACACATTGGTGGATCAGGCAAGGAATTAGAAGCAGTTTCACGTAAAACTGCTGGTGTATTGTTAATATCAGTTCCGTTGAGTAAGTCCGTTGCTCTGGGTAAATTAATGCGGACCGAACCAAGTGGTTCGGAAAATGCAGGTGGAATCGCTTTACTGTTCGTAACTGCTTTCAAAATTTCCCGTTGGTCTGTAATAAAATTATGAATGCCTTGTCCCAACGGTGTAAGTAGATTGATAAGTGCTGTAAGCTGACCTGTGAGCTGTACAATACCATCCTTTTCGGACCTTGGTAAATTAACAGAGTTACTACTCTGACCATCACTCGAGGTGGAAGAGCCCGAACTGGCTTCCATAACAAGAACCACGAAAAGAAGAAAAACGCTGTAAACACAACTACCAACGATCCAAGACAGCTGATGCCAGTCCGGTAACCTCCACCACAAGAATTGCTCACAATAAGGCGCTGCTGTATCAAACCAAGTTTATTTAACGTCAACAGAAGTAAAACCACATTTTCATCGAAAAAATACGACTTCATCAGATAAAATCTCAAGTAGACTGCTGTTTAAATACTTCCCATGCTGCTGTAAATTACACAATTATCCAATAATCTAATAAATAAATGAAATGAACATATAAATTTAAAGCTATATGTATGTACTAAAAACTCTATAGAAATACTAACCATAAAAAGACATGCATTGTATAGGCATTCTATTGAGTGTGAGGGGGCCAGGTTTTTGTTTTTTGTGGTGGAAACTGTTCCTAAAGATATCAGGGGTGGACCCTGGGAGGCCAAGTTAGCTCACAGAGAGAACTTTTGGCAGATTCTTTTAGAATCCAACAAATTTCCGGCCTTAATGATTTTATTTCCATTGCACCCTGCCTTAAACTTAAGGCAGGACGTATTTAAATTTGAGGTTGCTATTCATAGTGATCAAGTTTTTATATTCCTGCAAAACTTTTTTCATTGATACTTTGGTATATTAACATGAAATGTTTTTTATTTCATTGCTCTTGCCCTATATGTTTGAATATTTACATATATGTATACTACCAAGTAATCTTCCTTATTTGACAGTGTGGGACAATAGTGGTTTTATGATTTTTAATAATGTTTTGCAATTCATGTGACTAGTTTTACATAAGGTCTTTTTATGGTTAGTATTTCTACAGAGTTTTTAGTACATACATATAGCTTTAAATTTATATGTTCATTTCATTTATTTATTAGATTATTGGATAATTGTGTAATTTACAGCAGCATGGGAAGTATTTAAACAGCAGTCTACTTGAGATTTTACCTGATGAAGTCGTAATTTTTCGATGAAAACGTGGTTTTACTTCTGTTGACGTTAAATAAACTTGGTTTGATACAGCAGCGCCTTATTGTGAGCAATTCTTGTGGTGGAGGTTACCGGACTGGTATCAGCTGTCTTGGATCCTTGGTAGTTGTGTTTACAGCGTTTTCCTTCTTCTTACTAAGGCAACAGCATATAGAACATTTTCTCATGTCCTCACGTCACAGCAAAAGCATTAGTATTTTTCATGGGAAACCCAAATGTCATCCAATGGCATCATCACTATCCAGTAAAGCATTTCTGTGTGAAAAATGAGCAGAAATTGTTGTAATAGGAATCCCTAGCAGATAGTTGGCTGACAACATTGTTACCTACCTGCACATTCACAGACATACTAACATAAGTGAGTCTAAGTAGTAATGGCTGGATTTGAACAGACGACCTGTGATCACAAGGTGCAGAACAGTGCCTGAATCTCACATGTCACATGAGATGTTGCTGTGCAATTGTGACATGCACATCTGAATGGCTGGCAGTACTATTCTTTCATACATTGATGTTCTTCTAAAAATGCATGAAAGTGGTTGAAGTGCACAGTAACACTACACAGCTACACATGCTACATACATTAGAAGCCTTCATGACACAGCATGACTGGCTATAACACAGTCACAGTAGTCAATCATTACTGGAATCAAACCTCCTCCTTATGTTCTTGTAAAGGCTAGAGAGCATAGTATCAACAGCCAGCACCATAGGCTAACTCATACAATTACTGTGAGGTAGCTCATTTTTGATAGCATGATGTAAGCATTGTTTTTCCAAAACTGTTATTTCCTGAGGGTAATGCAACTTTATAGGGTAATCCTCTGTAAGTGAAAATACATCTCCTATATAGAAGTTTACATAAGGGATGTTGTCACGGACACAACTGTACATGACAGTACACACAGTCACATAAGTTCATCAGTGTTAGATTTGAACACCCTACCTATTTCTACAGTCTAGAGAACACAAACACAAGTGCCAAAGCAGAAATCTGAGTTGTAATGGCACAATGAAAACTTCTGACATGCTGATCTCACCAGTGTAATACAGTATAAGGGAATGGGGGCATCTTCTCCTGACTCAGCAGCCATCTTCTCCTGACTCAGGGGGCATCTTCTCCTGACGCAAAGTGGATACAGCATGTCAGTTCAGGAAGCTAAATGTACCTGACATTGAAGCCACATACTGAAACAAGTACTCCATTGTGAGATATGAAACTCCTTCCTATATAGTTACACACTCTAGAGAACACAGAATCAGTCACAAATGCCACAGAAAGAGTCTGACACTCAAGGGGAGAGTGTGCACTTTTTACATGATGGCATCACTAGAGTGTTGCACAGAGGATGTTTTTGCTAAAAGTGGGTTAAATTGCAGATGGAGCTGTGTCCAAAGTTAAATATATTGTCCTCAGTGGAACTGAGTACAGCACGTTTGACACTGAGTTATTACTTACTTATCACTAGGCTTTTTCCACCCTCCCCCAATTTACCCATAGGTAGAAGTAAACCGCCTACTTATCTAGTTACATAAATTAGAGAACACAGTATTAGTCATGAGCACCACAGAAAAAGTCTGACTTTAATAATGTGGAATGCACTTGGTATAACTTCACTGTTAGGAACAGCTGGTGTTGTACAACACAGGTTTAGGGACAAATGCATGTGTGTGGACAGGACAACGCAACAGCACTATGCTTGTCCCATGTAATGTTATAGTCCTCTGTTAAAATTTATATACTGTCACTCATGTACATTGCGTTACTGAGAGGAACATGCTCCTGTTTCACAGAATGGGATTCCAGTTACAATCACACTTACAAACCAGTGGATTATCAATCAAGCATTCCTGCTAGTTCATTCTGGAATGATTGCATAGAAATAGTAAACATTTATAATGTCATTGTCACTTGTCTCATACTTTCATAATGTACACTGACAACACAAACAATTTCTACGTATGACAGTGCACTGGAGAATAACAGTTGTGGATTATGTGTAAAAAGGTTACCCACCATAGAAACACAGTTGCAAGTGTAACCATTGGAGTGCAGACGTACACTAACAGATTGACTTATCAGAGTCAACATCACTCTGAAATCCAGATACCTCTTTTCAAAATTCAGTAAAGACATACAGATGCTGTGCAACCTAAATGAAGAATTACTTGTAAATTTGTTTAATCTCTGCTTAAAGTACAATGATGACAAGCTCGTCCATGCTGCTGATGGTAAAGTATTAGCACGTGTGTTATCACTTCCTAAGGTGTTAAAGTCAGAATGGGAATTAGAAGTAGTGTGTACTGCTCTGTGCTGACTGTCACACAAATAAGCAGTGTACACACACAACCATGTCTGAATCGAATGGAATATAGAACAGATTTGTATTATGGTCATGTTACATGTGCCACGATTTACACATTTGTCATGACAGTTTCAGTTCTTCAATTCTTAATTGTAAGCTACAGGTGAATTATGATACACATGAGGGACCAAGCATGTTATTGCTGGTAGAAATATGGCTTATAGAAACATATTTGAATCAAGTAGGTTTATTTGATTAAACAGAAGGGATGGGAAAAGGTGGACCATTGGTGACAAGAATGCACATAAAGACATAACACAGAGATTATTCTATGGTCCATTTCTGAACATATTTATGTTGTGTTACTGTTTGCTTTACCACCCTAATTATTCAGGCAAGATCTGTACAACACAGTCTTCATAACAGGGAGCAGGCAGATGAATACAATGGCAGGATAATGGTGTGTTAAGGAAAGGTGTAGCCAAAAGTTACACCCATTGGAGTCATAACAAACATTCAAAAATACTTTGGCATACATCTGGATATGAATCTTGACAGTATTCCAAGAAAAAGCTTCTAAATGTATCACATGGGAACTCCTACTCCAGAGTTCCAGTATGACAACAGATTGCAGAAAAGGAGAATATGCATTTCTCTTCAACATCCTCATGACAACTGTATGCTGCATAATCAACTCTTGAGCTTGTTCAAAAGAAGATTAGCCTGACTATACATAGCAGTACAAAGGGTACCAGAGTAATGCAGCTGAAGGAAAAAACTAACAAGGTTTTGTGATAAGCTGTGTAATTCCATTTAGCCTGAGTTGCAGTTGGTACTCAGTGCCAGATATTGCACAAATGTAGAAGAGGAAGACGAATGACACAGATGGGAGAAGATGCATAGATGAGGGAGAGGGAGACAGGACCAAGTAGCTTATGACAGAAGTGGACAATGGTGCTCATAGCAATAAGTGGGCAACAGCTACACATGAAAACAGTGTACTAAAAACAGTCAGCAGCACTTAGCTAGTGCAGGGATTGGAACCCTTGTAAGTATGCAACTCTGGGACATGAAGGACCATTTTTCTTGTGTGTTACTCTTACTTATTTCTTCATTAATAATCTGTCATAAACTGTACAATAAAGTACTTGCTATATAAAGTAACAAGGGGTGGGACAGAACAACCAAAAGTAAGAAATAGGTAGCATAAGGGAGGCTTACTTTGTCTCCCTGTTGCAGATGGAATATTTTTGCAAATGTTTTCTTGCTGCACTTTTAAAATGGTATGTTTGTGAAATATTGGAAAGGAAAATAAATACAGATGTTTGCAGTTAACCATAAGACAGGAATATAAAATGTCATGAAATAATAATGTGATCTACACCTGTAACTAAACCCATAAAACAACAGTTTACAGACAGGAGAATTATCTCAACATACCACATAGGAACTCCTAGGTCATTGCATCCATCAGCCTACCAACTGTTATGGGAACTGTTTCACAGTAGTGTCTTTAGTCTGTATTTCTACAGAGCAGTAGATTTAACCAAATTTGTGTGAAAGTAATTGGAATACTGTGGCTGAAATGAAAATCTTCAGCTTTTGCCATGGAAAGTTAAACAGCATTCACCATCTCCATGTGTGTTGTGTGTAAGCCTATTTTTTGATCAGATTAAAAGTGTAGAAAGGGGTTGATAGGACAGTGGTAGAAATGTGGGGGGTCAAGCAAAGGGTAAAACACCAGGGAAAAGAACATAGGAATTTACAAGAGGGTGGTAGGAGAGCCAAAGCAATAGATATCCAGTTGTTCACAACATGAATGTATTATTGAACCCACAATTTCATGACCCTGGAGAATTACCACACCAGGGATGGATGACAACAGAACATAGGTGAAATGGAGAGATAAGTATGTGGTGTATTTTTTTTTTTTTTTGTTTTGGAGAGAGTGATGGTGGGGGTGGTACTTAGGAATGAGGGAGTCAAGAAGGTAGGGTAAGTTGGGTAGCAGCTACAGATATACAGGACAGCAAAGACAGACAGGGATGGTCATAGACACAACGGGTTGGGGGACACTATGATAAGGGATAGGTAGGGGACCTTAGGGGCATATCAACATCCAGCTTGACAACAGTGAGAATCTAGTATTCTCCCTCTGAACTGTCATCACTGTCTCCTGCACCAGTAGACTAGGTCAGTGCTGCATGTGACATTGTTTTGGCAATATGATGCAGAATCTTTTCAACCCTGCCAATTCGGGCACCAAGGCCCCTCTTAATAATGTCCACTACAAGCTCTGTCAGCTCCTGACACAGGTGGAGCAGGTATGACATGAGTTGTAGAGGCAATGATAACAGGTTGTGACCCAGATGTGCTGTGTGTCTGTGCTGCCTATGGTAGTGCAGCCACAGCCCCCTGTAGAGGTATAGAGGGCTGAATCACAGTGGTCAGTCTAACCCTCTATGTTGATGGTCAGTTTGTTTCCAGCAGCAATCAATCTATATACATATATAAAACAAAAACAGATAGGGTGGGAAGAGACAAAAAAGAGAGAATTTGATCAATGGTATGTCACATTATTTAATTACTTCAATATGCAAAACAATATGAGAAATACATAAGTACACCTTAGCCACATTCAGATATGATGGGAATGCATTAATGTGTCATAAAATCAACCACAGTGGCATGATATGACTAATAGAATTGCATATTTTACTGTGCCGTATCAGATATCTGCTCTCTAAGGCAAAAACTGCATTTGCAAATACTGAATTGTTGATGTCATGCAGTAATGAAGTTAAAATATCTTATAAACAATATTCTGTAAATAAAATTGAATATCTGGTACTGGGTATTGAACTCACACACAATTAATCTGATGTACTCATTGCTTAATACAATAACCAAGAGTTAATGGAGCAGGCATGTAGGCATTATATTAAAGTTAAGGTATTGCCTGCTCAAGATGATGTATAGTGATGTGCTGAGAACACTACTGTGCCTTGCAATGAGAACAGATGCATACTTACCTCATGCCACTCCAAGGTGAGTTAGTCTCTCCTGATGTGCCTTATCGTTTTCTGGTATCTCTACTGCAGCTGTGCAGTAGAAAAGGCGGAACAAATATATATATACATATAAACATATATATATATATATATATATATATATATATATATATATATATATACATACATACATACACACACACACACACACACACACACACACATATATATATATATATATATATATATATATATATATTATATATATGTATATATATATATATATATATATATATATATATATATATATCCACAACGAAGAACCAGGTCCAAGGCGAAAAGGTTTGATGCATCCAAAGACAAAGACAATAATAAAAACTATTGACCTAGGTTTAGGTCACAATACGGACTTCTTCAGAACATTAAACATACCCAAAACGCCTCTTAAATAGCTTAATGAATGAACGAATACATATCATGTGACTTAATCAATTGAAATGTTAAAACACCCTTTACAATTAATTCAAAAAAATCTAACCATATATTAATTTCAAAATATAACAATACACTGACTACATCAAATAAATAAAAATAAATAAAATATATATAATATATAAAATATGTTTGTAAAATATTATACTTTATTTAAAAATTATATGTATATGTATATATTTTTATTTTTAATTTAGATGTAAATGTTAATTCGTTAAAATATGTGTGTTTAAAAATAAATAAATAAACTAACATATAAATATAAATCTTTATGTTTATACCTATAAGTAACAATTACTATGATCCTTATAAGGAATATAATATGATTTGACATCAAAAACCTTTGCACTGCTATGCGCTACCTTTAATATGCTTAAGTTTAAGCACAGGCTTTACAGTGCAATATTCATTTAGACCAGGGAAATTGTGTGCATTCAACTTTAATTGCCATTTTAGTTCACTTAAGTCTAAATGCACATCCAAAATTCTACCTTGCTGGTCACGATTTATTTGCTGTAAAAAACAAAATTTGAATGAATGATCATGATGGTCCAATATATGTCTAGCCATAGCATTAGTGGGTTTTAGATGTTTCATATCTAAAAGATGTTCCCTAATCCTCTCTCTAAATAGCCTACTCGTTTTCCCAACATAGAAGGCCATACAACCCAAACACTTAGCAAGATATACAACATTCTTACTATAACAATTAAAATGACCCATGATATATACCTGCTGATTATTAACTTCTAATTTACTCCCAGTCATTAAAATATATGAACATATGGTACATCTCCCACATTTAAAATTACCAATTTCCCTATTAAGAGTAACATTTTTATACAAGGAAATTTTTTTCAAATATTTTTTTAAAAGATAAATCTTTCTTAAACACAATTTTAGGAGCATCCATAAATTTAGAACCAACATTCCTATCCAATTGCAAAATTCCTCAATTTTTTAATATCACCCTTGTAATGTAGTCTGAATTATCATTATAAGTTAAAATGTACATCAAAGGGGAATTCCCAGTATCAAAAATAGACCCAGGCCTTACCGAATCTATTATGACACTATCAGAGTCTAGTATACATTTATAAAAACCACTTTGTCTCTTTTTTATTACCTCATGTAATAAATTCATACATAATTCCTCCGGATAGCCTCTATTCAAAAACATAGAAACCATATAATATAATTCATCCACAAATTCTTTTTCTTCACTGACCATCCTGGCTGCCCTAACCATCTGGCCCTCAACAATAGCCTTCTTTTGGTGGCCAGGATGCCAACTACTGTAATAAAGATAAGAATTTGAAAAAGTAGGCTTCCTATAAATTTTTGATTTTAACTTACCCTGTATCTGATCCAAGGTTAATCTAACATCCAAATATGTGATAGTGTCTGTATTAAATTCATGTTTGAAATTTAAGAACCAAACTGTATTATTAATGTGCTCAATAAAGGCTTCCATAATATTCAAATCACCCTCCCAAATAATAAATATATCATCCAAAAAGCGTGTATACAATTTGATATACTTATTAAATGTGCTGGTGAATAAAAAATGCTCTTCCCAATATGTCATAATATAATTGGAAAATTATTATTGTTTTCTGAGGGGCATTATTTTAGGCAAAACAAAGGCATGGCTATGGGAGCTTCATGTGCTCCCACATATGCCAATTATATTATGACATATTGGGAAGAGCATTTTTTATTCGCCAGCGCATTTAATAAGTATATCAAATTGTATACACGCTTTTTGGATGATATATTTATTATTTGGGAGGGTGATTTGAATATTATGGAAGCCTTTATTAAGTACATTAATAATACGGGTTGGTTCTTAAATTTCACACATGAATTTAATACAGACACTATCACATATTTGGATGTTAGATTAACCTTGGATCAGATACAGGGTAAGTTAAAATCAAAAATTTATAGGAAGCCTACTTTTTCAAATTCTTATCTTCATTACAGTAGTTGGCATCCTGGCCACCAAAAGAAGGCTATTGTTAAGGGCCAGATGGTCAGTGAAGAAAAATAATTTGTGGATGAATTATATTATATGGTTTCTATGTTTCTGAATAGAGGCTATCTAGAGGAAATATGTATGAATTTATTACATGAGGTAATAAAAAAGAGATAAAGTGTTTTTTATAAATGTATACTAGGCTCTGATAGTGTAATAATAGATTCGGTAAGGCCTGGGTCTATTTTTGATACAGGGAATTTTCCTTTGATGTATATTTTAACTTATAATGATGATTCAGACTACATTACAAGGGTGATATTAAAAAATTGGGAAATTTTGCAATTGGATAGGAATGTTGGTTCTAAATTTATGGATGCTCCTAAAATTGTGTTTAAGAAAGATTTATCTTTTGAAAAAATCTTTGAAAAATTTTCCTTGTATAAAAATGTTACTATTACTAGGGAAATTGGTAATTTTAAATGTGGGAGATGTACCATATATTCATATATTTTAATGACTGGTAGTAAATTAGAAGTTAATAATCAGCAGGTATATATCATGGGTCATTTTAATTGTTATAGTAAGAATGTTGTATATCTTGCTAAGTGTTTGGGTTGTATGGCCTTCTATGTTGGGAAAACGAGTAGGCTATTTAGAGAGAGGATTAGGGAACAACGTTTAGATATGAAACATCTAAAACCCACTAATGCTATGGCTAGACATATATTGGACCATCATGATCATTCATTCAAATTTTGTGTTTTACAGCAAATAAATTGTGACCAGCAAAGTAGAATTTTGGATGTGCATTTAGATTTAAGTGAACTAAAATGGCAATTAAAGTTGAATGCACACAATTTCCCTGGTCTAAATGAATATTGCACTGTAAAGCCTGTGCTTAAACTTAAGCATATTAAAGGTAGGGCATAGCAGTGCAAAGATTTTTGATGTCAAATCATATTATATTCCTTATAAGGATCATAGTAATTGTTACTTATAGGTATAAACATAAAGATTTATATTTATATGTTAGTTTATTTATCTATTTTTTAGACACACATATTTTAACGAATTAACATTTACATCTAAATTAAAAATAAAAATATATACATATACATATAATTTTTAAATAAAGCATAATATTTTACAAACATATTTTATATATTATATATATTTTATTTATTTTTATTTATTTGATGTAGTCAGTGTATTGTTATATTTTGAAATTAATATATGGTTAGATTTTTTTGAATTAATTGTAAAGGGTGTTTTAACATTTCAATTGATTAAGTCACATGATGTGTATTCATTCATTCATTAAGCTATTTAAGAGGTGTTTTGGGTATGTTTAATGTTCTGAAGAAGTCCGTATTATTGTGGATGAAACCTAGGTCAATAGTTTTTTGTTATTGTCTTTGTCTTTTGGATGCATCAAACCTTTTTCGTCTTGGACCTGGTTCTTCATTGTGGACATTTTTGTTTTTTTTGGTTCCTCATATATATATATATATATATATATATATATATATATATATATATATATATATATGTGTGTGTATATATATATATATATATATATATATATATATACATGGGAACACTTTAAATCCCAAAATTCTGAAATATCGAACTTTAGAATCCCGAGATTATAAAGCCGAAAGCTCAAAACTCCGAAACCCCAGAAGCACAAATTTCAAAATCCTGAAATCTGGTGTTGTGCTGTGTGAATGGATACCTGAAAGTTGAGGTCAGTATTTATATTTAAGGGTTTTGTTTAGGGGCTTTAGTGTGTGTCAGTGTGTTTTGTTACTTTGAGGTGTGTGTGGGAGGGGACTGTAGCTTGTATGGTGGTGTTTTCATGTGTTTGTCTGTGTAGTGAGATCTTGGAGTTAGTATTTTAAGTAGGGGGTGTATGGGGGGTTTGTGTGTTTGTGTGTGGGAGGAAGGTGTGTGTATGTGTATGTGTGTGGTGTATGGTTAGTGTTAGAGTCGCGATTTTGAAATTCGTGCTTCTGGGGTTTAAGGATTTTAAGGTTTCGGCTTTATGATCTCGAGATACTGAAATTCGATATTTAAGGATTTCGGGATTATAAAGTGAACTGATATATATATATATATATATATATATATATATATATAGGAAAGCATAATGAATAACTGCATTGGTTGTCTAATTAATGCCATATCATAGACAATTTATGGGTCAGTATACTTGCACAACTGACAGGTGTTTTGCAGTCTTAAATTCATCCTTCAATCAGCTCAGGAGGTTCCTCTTTTGCCTGTTCATGTCACTGTAATGGTGACAACATTGCTCCCCAGTGCGTAAGATGCCAGTTGCACTGGAAACAGCCTTGGCCAAGCTATTCCAAGCCTCAGCCTTATACTGAGATCCTTTATACTCCCCCTGCAGTAGCCTCCAACTGTAGCACTTCACAAGGCATGCCACATAACTCCTGGACTCCTCAACACCCACCTTTGTGCATTGTGCTCTAAATTGAACACCATCCTCACTTTTGTTAGCATGTCTGAGGCAGTCAAGCTGAAAATATGGGTCTGAACTGGTGCTCAATACAGATCTCATGTGTAACAGCTTCTGCACAAAGATGCACAGCCTTGCCAATGCATTTGTACAACCAGAAGTGCAGGAATAGCTTGCCAGACACATTGGCACTGAGTATGTCAAGAAGCAGAGAAGGTGCTAGAAATGGCAGTGAGATTTGGCCATGTCCATTGCTCAAACTATTGAGACATCCCAGTGTTAAACATTGATATATTTTATGCTCTTGGTTATAATCATGATTTATTTGTGGAAAAATAGTATGACTTGTGGCATATTGACATGTTTGGTGTTAGACACTTGTAAGATTTGAGTGCTACCACCTAGGAATCAAACCCAAGAGAAAAAAAAAGAGACAAGATGTTAAACTTTGCTCATTAACTGTCATTGCCAGATAAGAACTTAATTGTTAACATAGTAATTAGAGGTATACTAATGTAAGACTGAATATAGAAATACTTAAGATGTACCTGTATGTCTATGATTTTACTTAGCTGTGGTAGTGAATTTCTATGTAAAAGGCAGTGATTGTGTTGTAAATACTGTACATCTAAGTGCATGCAGTTGCATGACCTTAGTAAGAAATGGTAGGTTAGGTTACATACATACATACATACTTCATAAACCAGACTATCATAAACACATACTGATGTGTAAGAACTCAATAATTATAACAAAACTATTGCAACATCATACCTATGTATGTGCATTCTACATTAAATATCATCATTGTCACATTTAATATAATTCACATTGATTATATTGGGCTTCTATAGCAAACAGTAATGATACATTTCTTGCAATAACCATAGTTATGATACTTGTGCATTTACTGTGACATTCCCAATGAAAATGTTATGACAAATAACATTCTGATCCCTTCTGTAAAAGCACCAGTTGACTGGATTAGAACCCTGCATCAGCTGTCATTATTCTTTAAAATCACTGCACTTATACCTTGTGCTACAAGAAAAGTTACCTGAAAAGTGGAATTCATTCATTGAGTACTGTCTAGAGTGCGTATGGCTGTGCACCAGTGCCAGGCCTGTTTGTGCTACACAAGGCAGCCTAAATTATTTATTTATTTGTTTACTTTGTTCCTTAGGAAGTGAACTATTCTTTGTGCACTGCCAGCTAGAATGCAAATGCAAACACCATTAGGAAAAAAACAACATTAATTTGTTATTAAGTTCTTTCTTATGCATTTGGGGGTGAGAGGGAAGGAGAAGAAATATGTATTATTACATTGTGTGTACTCATATGAAGCCTTCCTTTTGCATGTATATTTTGTACGATGGATGGATATATTCATAGATTATTTTCTGCATTTAGCAATCAAGTTATTGCTTTCTTCTGCACTTGGGGGGGGGGACAGAATCTGAATGAAATTCTATGTACTCATATGGAGCATTTCATTACTTTTAATGTATGGATTCTTTTTTTCCTATTATGTTTCCTCTCATACATGGCTACTGAGCCCAAGATATCTGCACCCCGTAAACCACCATACACTGACACTGAGAATGATGGGATCATTCAGGCCCTACATCACCACTGGTCATTCCTATTACAGAGGCAGGCAGTGGTGACAAGACCTCCTGTAACCGCATATCTGGAATCAGGTGGTGAATGACATTAATGCAGTAGGAGGCCATGGATGTACATATTCCAAAATAAGACAACAGGGCTAGTGATATGATCATAGTGTCCAGATGCCGGGAAGCTGCAATTGCCCATGAACAGATGGCTACAAGGGGTTGTCCTCCTACTTAGCCACCACCGACTAAAGCAGGGGAGTTACTGTCCACTGCCACTGAACTGATTGATTCTCCCCATAGCCATCATGGAGGCAAGTTGCCACACAAGCAGAATGTTAGAAGTACTCGGAGGAGTCTTGCTGTCTACCCTGCTCCTGATGTTGATGTGTCAGCAGGTGCCACACAACATATATGTAGGGCTGTCATGGAGGCACAAGCACATTCCAAAAGGGGCCCAGAAGAAATACAGCAAGTACTTGTGCATTCTGACATGTGAGACTGCCTGGACTATGTGGGTAACTCCTTGGACAGAATGAATGACACACTGGATTGGGCAGTGTCTGTAATGGAACATCTGCTGAGGGAAAGTTATCGTCTGTGTGGGTGTAGAGCTGCTACATAGTCCAGTGTTAGTCAGTGTGGTCTTGCAACATCCTGTTCCTGTAGTGGCACTACTTCCACTGCCTCATCAGTGATTGTAGTGTCCACACACAGATGTAGTAGGCCGGCCATATGTTCATGGTCCTGGACATGGTCATGGACATAGCTTGTCCGGCAGACATTGCTCATGTTCATGTAGCCCCCAAATTCTAGCCAGGACTATGGAACTAGCAGAGGTAGTTCTTGTGGTCAGGGGTGACAATGCAGAAATGACTAGTCTACCATGAACAGCTCACATCTGTCTAAGATGCCAGAATGTAGTGCTAGCATAGTGCTCGATTGTGTTTAGGCAGATATACACCCATACCACCACACACACACACACACACACACACACACACACACACACACACACAATCACTCTCTACTTGTCTAAGCAGTACTGTTGACTGCTGAAAATATCTTGCTACTGGCCCTGCAAATTGGATGCTTACAGAATAAATTTTTGTTTTACTTGCACACAGTTACTTTTTGGTGTCAGGCTTGCCTTCCTGTTCCTCTCACCCACTCTATGAAAGTGATAATGACTGTGCCCTGCCCTCTGCACATTATTTTGTATCATTGGGTTGCTGCATGTATGTCTGATCCACAGAATGGTTATCTAAAGCTTACTTACTCAGAACCTTCCTTTAATGTAAATGTTTTGCTTTTAATCATAGTTTATAATCAGATATGCATCATTGCTTCTGTAATTGCTGACATCACTGTATTTCTGTTACTGCTGTTATTCATGCAAAGTAGATATTTAAGTCTTGCTTACTGTCATACTTGTGCAAATGACTTTACACTTGACCTGCTCACTGGTTTACATCCAGTAGGCAAACTAAAATGTTTGATGCACATTATTGGGAAAAATCCATAGCTGTGTACTGCAACCATCAATTGTAAAGTATTACTTATATTACTGTATACCTGAGACATGTATCAACTCAATCACATATGAGAATTTGCATAACACAATAATCATTATATAACTATATTGCTTTTTCTATAAAGGTTCCAGACTTAACATGGTGATAATGCAGATGTGAGACATCTCCTGGGGGAGGGGGTGTGCTTGTGTCTAATGCTAACAAAATACAACCATTATATGCTTAAATAAATGTTGTGCAGTTTGGCAGGCATCATTTTTAATATCTGCATGTGCTAAGGTTGTTATTCTTTTAGGTATTCAGTGTGTGTGCTATCCATTTTCTCTTAGCCAGAGTCATGGCATACCATGAATGCCTACATCTGCAATAAGAAGCTGTGGCTGTTGGTTCTCCCTCATCTTTATCTTCTGGAGCTGCTGGCCCTGTCTGTGGTACTGGGAACTGTAGCCCTGGCCTTAGTTGTCCTTATTGAAGCTGTCTGCTGGGAATGATATTGTGTAACATGGAACAGACTGTATGTATTTTGGCAGGGATGGCTGGGTAGTACTGCTGGGCACTTCCTGAGGTGTCCAGGCATTGAAACCTTGATTTGAACAAGCCAGATATACGTTCTATGATATTCCTAGTTTCAGCATGGGCATCAATGTATCCTTGCTCGATGGTGTTGTATGGGTTTCTCATGCATGTCATGAGCCACAGTTCCAGGAGACAATCTGCTTCCCACCCACTTGATGCCCTTGGAAATTCACCCCATCAAACCTTGTGTAAAGATGATATATGTGTCATATGTGTGCGTCATGGAAAACTGCCTGGATTACCTGCACAGATATTGCAGATGATTCTTTTGGCATTACAGACAACCTGACAGTTTATAGAGTAGTACCCTTTTCTGTTAATATACCTCCTTCTCTGTTCACCGGTTTGGGCATTTATTTCTATGTGCATGCAATCTCTGGCCCCAAAACGTAAGAGAAATGTGGTATTGTATAAAATTCCTGCATGACTCTTGCTTTCTTCTGTGGGATCGGTGGGAAACAGAAAAAGTTACTTGCATGTTGTAGCACTGAAATTAGAAAATGATGTAATATTCTAAAAGCTGAGGACTGTGAGACCCCTAATATATCTCTTGTGGGTCTCTGGAAAATACCTGTAGCTAGTATACGTAATGGTAATCATACCTTTGTTTCCACAGGAATGGGTTCTCCATGATTTCCCTGGGGCCTCAGGTGAGGACGGTAGAGGTTACATATTTCGTCTGGTGTTTCCCTGTCCACCCAGTGTCACTCTTCAATTTCTGTGCTATGAAATCCATGATAAGTCAAACAGGGTCTAAGCACCCTTCTTCTTATTGCCTGAGGAACTAAAACTTGTTGCACATGCAGGTTTATAATGGGGGCAACAACTGCAAGTACGTTTTTTTTTCCCCACTCTCGGTGTAATTGTGGCTGCAGTCCATTTTGAATTTCAGGGAAAATGACTATAATGAGTGTACACAATTGCTTTATAAGATCCCAAACAGCTCTGCTGTGTTGAATTGGTTAACTACTATAGAATCTGGACACTTTTTCTTTCATTAGCATATTCTGACACTTACCTTTGACTGGCAGTTCTACACTAAGCATAGAGCCATTTAATGAATATGAAATAGCAAACTATCATGTGTAAGACATGCCATGCTGCACTGCATATACAATAGCTGCACTTAGTGTAGCCATTGATGAATCCAGCCTATAGTCATCATCAGTTCCTGAACATTTTTCTTAGTTATTTTTCTCCCTGCTGTCTGTCACCAGTCACTGTACTCATTGTCCCAACTCCCATGAGGGTCTGGCATTCAGACAGCCACAAAGATTTTCCTTGTATGAGTCCCTCTCTTTCTCTATCTCTCATTCTTCATTATCCTTTGACTGGTTTGCTGTACACTGGGTAAAACAGTGATAATAATGCTGGGCTTGTTTGAGATGAGCATGCTTTTGCACACATGATGATGACCAAAGTGCAACATATTGCTTGCAAATCACTGCATTCAGGCATGCCTGGTACATTCTCCTAGCTTCTACTGGCAACCACCACCATAGCATGTAGAGCAGCATTATTCTGGTTGGAGGAATACGCACTGGGTGTTCACTACTATCCTCCGCACTTCCTGCACTATTCTGGTTAGGTGTTTACTACTACCCTCCCCACTTCCCACACTATTCTGGTTGGAGGAGTAGGCACTGGGTGTTTACTACTACCCTCCCCACTTCCCACACTGTTCTGGTCAGGGGTGTATGCACTGGTTGTTTACTACGACCCTCCCTACTGCCCACACTATTCTTTTTGGGGGAGTAGGCACTGGGTATTCACTACTACCCTCAACACTTCCCTCACTATTCTGGTTGGGAGAGTAGGCACTGGGTGTTCATTATTGCCTCCCCACATCTGTCCACCACTAGTTGAGCAGGTAACTGATCCTGGGACAACTGGGTCTCAGTAAAGGCTTCATCCTTCTGTGCATTGAGCCAAGTTATCCATTGCTTACACCATAGCTTTCTAAAGTTGGATTATCAATAAACAACTGCATCTCAACATCAAAAAGGCAAAAATCAATGCTATATGGCACATCTATGAAACACTTTCAGATCCTTTCATAATGCAGTTTTCTGCACAGTCCCAGTATATCACCATATGAGACAGTGTACAGTCTTAAAAATGCGAAGTTTTGAGTTAACACAAATCCAAATTATTTTATCACTGCTCCAAAAATTACATACAATCATAAAAAATGTCACTTCTGTTTCACAACTCTCTTCATCTGCATGTTATCTTTCATGTTACAAGGTTGTAATTCCCAAAGAGCAGTATGTCATTTATATTACTAAACACTTGTATTAGTGTGTCTCTTTCTCAAGAGTTGCATTACATCTTCCTTTCTACATTGTTCTCCAGGCCACTTACTTTTTCTTCACCCTACACAAACGCTCTTTTAACAGTTTCTCACATACTCTTACACACACTCATGAAACACAGAAATGCAACACAGCACAACACACTTTGAACTCTTGTCAAAATCCATTAAAGGTTTTTTTACTTCAGTCTAACAATCCACAGCAAGATTTTCACAAGCATTGCTCATAAAGCTTCTCATTTCCTTCTAGCATGTAAGTGCTGGTATCTTCAATCCTTTATTTACTAGCTGAAAAAAAATGTCTTCATGGGTAGTCTGACTAATTAGCTTGCTGTGTCTTTCGGCTTTTCCCAGTTAGGGGTCGCCACAGCGAAACTCCGGTCCGCTAATGATTGGCAGTAGATTTTTACGTACCGAGTTGCCAGCTCTGACGCACAACCTTCAACGAAGGTATGCCCATTCACGCATGTCTCCACACAGAAGACGCTTTAGCTGAGAATCGAACAGGACAACGTTTTACTGTGAGGCGACAACGCTACCGCAGCACCACCACCGCAGTTAGTCTGACTAATTAGCTTATCACTTTTAATTTTCACTTTTTTGAGCACCATAATGCTTGATGGTAATCATTTGAAATGTTGGGGCCAGCTACGTGTCTTGAAGCATGGAGACTAGTTGAAATATGGTCTTACATATACTAAATCTGAGATGGCCATTTCTCAGGATATTCTCTTTTCTCCAAAGTATGGTAATCTTGGAGTTGGTATATATATATATAAGTTAAAAGTGTGGCTTCTGTGGGGGGGGGGGGTTGTTCACCCTGCAAAAAAATAAGTTTAAAGTTTAAGAACAATCTTAAAGATTCACTCTTTTCCTATGTTTTTGGTCTTTTTTTCCAACTTGTCAGCACTGGCATTTAGACTAACGACATCTCAGTAGGGGACCTTCTTGATGATTTCCTTAATTATTTACACTCTTCCCTCTTATCCAGCTACTATCACCTCCTAATCAGCCTTCCCCTTTCTTCTCTTGTCTGTACACAGTTGGTTTATTTAATATCTTTTACAATGTGTATCATTAAATACTGAACTTTGTGTTTGAGTTTGCCACTATTGTGCTTTCTTTTACTTTGGGGCTGTGATTAGGTCAGCAGTCTGGTCAACAGATGAAACAATAAATAAAATTAATGAAAACTTTCAGCAGCACACAAGTGGTAGCTTTCCAATAGCTGTAGGACATGGACACCAAAATTAGCGCTTTCGTCCACTTTTATTTTTATGAACTTCTTCAGAAAAACTTCTAACACACCCACCATAGTGTAAATAATATTCTCACAATCACATGATAAATCTAAGCCAATGACCTTTCAAATGTTTCAGTTTTTACTAATATTCTAAAACCATACCTAATTAAAAAAATTATTTTAAATATATGTGTATTATATATACTAAATGATTTCAAATAAACAAATAAAACTATTTAAAATAACCAGAAAAGTAACATACAGTTATTATTTGCATTGTAAAAAGCATTTTAAACTGATAGTTTCATTCAAACCTGGTGCATGATCTGCTGCCAGATAAATCTGCCAAAATGACTTCTTACATTCAAGTAAAATCTTACAATCACCTAAAAAACAATCATTCAAAACACTATCAATGACAAAAAAAGAAAATTTCTTAAAATGTGTACATGTTGCAACATGCCTAGCTAATGCATTTGTAAAGTCTTTCTTTTTAATAGCCAGCTGATGTTCATATATTCTATGTTTTAGGCATCTGATGGTCTTCCCAATATAAAAACTGGGAGATGAAAGACTCATTTTATTTGTTTATTTTAAATAATTTAGTATATATACATACACATGTATTTAAAATATTTTTTTAATTAGATATAGTTTTAGAATATTAGTATTAACTGAAACATTTGAAAGGTCATTGGTTTAAATAAATAAGATAAATGCTGAGAGGCTAAGATATGGAACTTAAAAAAGGAAACATACTGGCACAAATTTTCTTGGGGAAAAACTGGGAGGTACACATGATGAAGAAAGGGCAAAAAGTTAGGTTACACAGACCATCAAAAAATACAAAATGAAGACAGGCATACATCAAACTCCAAAATGAAAAATTCCAGGTAATTCTGTTTCATAAACAGTGCAATTACAGAAGGAGGATTAACATACTATTCAAAATAAGTATTAGGAAGATTTCTTTGGTAGTTTGGTTGAAACTCTACCAATAATCTGGCAGTTTGCTTTCATAAACTCATAAATTCAAACACAGAGTTCAGGCCATCAATTCATCAAGAAATGGTACAGCAAAATATTCACCTGCCCATTTACCTACATTTCTTTAAAAACATTCAGTACTTTCAGACTGTTTTACGCAAATGAGTAAATTGTTCAAAAGTCTTGTAATTTTTAACAGTAATATATGAAAGATATGTCTTAGAACTTCCAAGATTTGTCAAAAAATTCATATTTTTATGTCTGTGTGTTTTATTATAATTCTAAATGTCAGTATTCAACATGGATTGTAAAACAGAATGATTAAATATTGTATATGTCAAAATTAATTTGCAGGATATAGATCTATAACAAAATGAAAATAAATTCATACTCCTTAACATCACGATTTTCTTTGTGAATTTTTTTGCACTCCCTCTAGAATCTTAACTGACCCTTAGTTTATGTGAACAAATATTGTCATAGTCAATTATTTGTCTAATATAGATCTTAAGTATAAAAACCAACCAATGTTTATCTCTAGCTGAGAGATTCCTTAACAAATAATCCATATATTGATAGCCCTTGTACTAATTGCCTTTGCATGTGAATTAAAGGACAAGTTAGATGTTATGATAATACCCAAGTTTTTATATTCCTTAACCTACTCAAATTGCATAGCCATTAAGTATAGGCAGGGAATGTTGGGATTTAATTGGAAAAGTACCTGATGTTACAATTGTCAGAACTTAATTTTAGGCCAGTTATGTTTCCATTTACTCATTGGCTATAAATATTTATTGAAGTCATCAGTTTCATTTTGCAATATAAACCCAATTTTGCAGCAATTAGCATATTTCTGTACCCAAATGGTAGTGTTCCTATAAATACTAGAAAGACAACTACATTAAATAGCATTGTTCCCAAGACAGATCCTAGTGCAACACTGGATTTAACAGGTAGTCAGAATGCACATTCTGAATTTTAAAACACTGCTGTGTATTAGTCAACCATTTCATAATCCATCTAATAATATAACTGTACTGGATTTTATTAAACATTTGTAAATAACCTGAAATGGAAGATATTCAAAGGCCTTAGCTAGGTCCAGATAAATTATACCTGGCAACAATCCTAAATCTAACACCGTAGTTATCTGTTTGTACACCTCACCAGATTACTCAGAGTTAATTTTCCCTTAATAAAACCATGCTGTTCTATGTCATTTACTGCTAAACAGTTACCAGTACTCTCTATCATATCCATACCACTCAACCTGGAAACATCAAAAATCTGGACAAAGACCCATGAAAAATAGGTACAAATATGCATGCTAATTAACATAACATTTGCATACATAATTACATAACCCCACCCACTCCAATGGAATTGTGGGATACCCACCTTCAAATGTAAACTGAAGAACAAACAACCAAAATATGGCCCCAGAGTCCCCCTGCAGCCTTTCCAATGTCCCATTAATGGCTATTTTGCCCCATTTACTATAAACGCTGTAATATGCATACTACTTTACTTTTACAATGATTATCTGGATTGCATTTAAAACTTTTGCTTTACATGTTATAGCACAAACACTAATAGACATCTGCTAAACAAAGCACTACAGTCTCACAATGAAAATAGACTTGGCATTAAAACTTCTCTGCCCTTGAAACTCATATTCATATCTGGCCAGAGGTGGATAAAGACTACCTTTGGGTTGTTTTTAAATCATAAGCACCTTGCACATGAAACATACATGTCTTCTTTGATACACCTTCCTGACTGTATTAAATGATATTCCTTGTATAATACAGCACACTTGTTAGAGTGCATTTTAAATTTGTTTTGAACATTTTTCCAGTAAGCAATGAAACAAAATGCATGAACCAATAATGACAAAACTGCCCAATTCAGAACATTTCCATCTTAAAAGTCTTCTCAAACTTCTACAATCCACCAGTATAATTAAATATGCACAATCTCTGCAGAACTATAAGTCATCTAAATAATTCCACATTAAGTAGATCTGTAACTAATGAAGAGGTTGCTGCTAGCAAACAACTTTATATTTCATTGTTTCATCTACAAGTAAAGTGCCTACTGCCCTTGAAGAATAAATTGCTTATATTAAATTAAAAAAAATGATAAGCTAATAATATTTCAATAGGGAATGGATGGCAAACTGATAACAGGTTCATATTTACTAGGTATCTCCGTGAAAAGGAGGACATTCTCAGGACTTCAGCATCTACCTCCTTTAAAAGTACAACTCAGTACAGTATCAGCAATCCATCTACATAATGGGAGTAGAACCCACAGCCTTCTGTAAGCAAAGGCAAGTATACTACCTGTTGTGCTACTATCAATGCAAGTAGAATTTGCATACGCAGACCTAAATTTCTCTTTACCTGAAGAACTGTGCAGCACAAGAAATCAGGAAAAAGCCAAAATGTATTGGGGGGGACAAAAGCCCAAAACCAGGGACACATTTTAAATGTTGCTTTATAAGCTTAGAAATTTGCTAGAATAAAATGTTGTGTTACCATGTGTTTCCTGAAAGATAGGAAGACTGAAACTTAAATACCTATCATTATTTAGTGAATTCAGTTCTCACTGATTTGCCAGAAAACCACAAATTTTATTTTACATTTGTTTACCAGGAAAGTGCAACTTGGAACAAAGCCAATTTTCAGCAGAGGCTCCAGTCACGTGTATTTGTATCATGGGATGAAACCAGAGCACCAAGAGGAAACCCACACAAACACAGGGAGGACATGCAAATTCCACACAGAAGGCACTTCAGATAAGAATCAAACCAGAGAACCTCTTGCTGTGAAGCAACACTACCACTGCACCACTACACCATCTGAATTTTAAGAGGAACAGACCAAAAGTATGAGCCAAACATTCCAGATATTCTGTGAAAATTTGTACAACTGAGAACTACAACTCTTTCAGTCAGAAGTGGTGGTATGGGTAGAGAAATCAGGTTCTTATTTCCTGTACCGAAGGTACAGGGTTTGAGCCCAAGTAACCCTAACCACCAGGTATACCTAACTGAGGCATTTTATACACACACACACACACACACACACACACACACACACACACACACACACACACACACACACACCCTGTGTAATTCAAATCACTTCAACAGCTTATGTAATTCAAATCCAGTGCGGACCAGTAATTCAAATGCTCACTTAATCTGGTAATTCAGATCCTAAATGAGTTGAGTCTTTATTTTACTTGTCCTCCTTACCTGGAGCAGCTGGGGAAATGCATGCATGGCTCGCACGCTACTTTTACTGCTGCTGGCTGGCCAGAAAAAAAGTACAGTGAATCACGCAAACCCTCAGCCAATTTTGACAGGCTGGCAGGCTGGCAGGCTGTTCGTGGAGCTGACATCATCACACATGCCTCTGCATGTGATGAGGTCAGACCAAAAAACTGAAAAAAATTTAAAAAAAAAGCCGGGAATCTTGGAAATTAAGGGATGCCACTTGGGAATCATGGCACCCCATTATTTGGATCGCAAAACTGGTAAAAACCAAGAAATTTGGTACAGTTGAGCGGTATGATCAGATCTAGCAAACATCCTTCAAAGCACTTACAAACTGATGATGTTAAACTTATTGGTCTATAGTTCTTAATGTTCCTATCCTTTTTGTGGACTGAAGTAATATCCAATAATTTCAAACAATGCCATTATCCAACAATTTATTAAAGGTAGTTCTTAAGATGGGAATTATTTTATTTTTAATGCTCAGTAATAAATAGCCAGGTATCATTGTTTGGTACCATAGATGTTTTTCTTTATTTTATTAAGATCCTTAGAAGCAGAAATATGAAATATAGTTAGACAAATGCAGAAATAGGAATTTGATCAGTATAACTTTATTATACTAAACATTATGACTGACATTGGAAATAATTTATTAAACTCACTAGCAGTCACATATGCATCTTGAATAACATTGCCTTTAATGATGATGATTTGATCAATTGGTATCTTATTAATTGAATTACTATATTTATAAAATGATTTTTATTTGGATAATTACTGATCAGTTTCTTTTCATAACTAGTCTTAGTTGTTTTAAGTTATTGTATTAATTTCCTACATGTAGTATTGTTTTTTCTTAATAAGGTTTTTTGGATATTTCTTAAAGGATTTAGGATTTCTTTTTTTTTTTTCTCTATAACCTAGAAATACCCTTATTCTACCACAAGGGAAAGGAAGTTTTACCAGAATTGTAACAGAGAGATGCTTTAAAACAATTACATAACAAACTTTCAAGTACTGAATACCCATGCTGATATTTTGAAATAAAAGATAGATTATAATTAACCAGTTGGACATCAAGTTACAGCAACCAATTTAACCCAGAATTTGTACTTTTTGGATGTAAAGTTTTTAGTTGTCAAGTTTATTTTAAATGATATTGAATTATGATCAAACATACCTAGATAAAATAAAAGCTTCAAGCAATTTATTTTATCTGGAATAGTGGCAGCAATTATGTCAAGTATATTTTCCTCTAGTGCTGCATGTAAGTAATTCAGTCATTCCATAAAAAGAAACAATGTCAAAAAAATCCTTTTCAAAGATAGAATTAATAGACAAAGGTTTCCAAAAAATACCTCAATAGTGAAAGTCAACCAGTAATAACCAATTATATTTACTTCAGACCTCCAAACTCTTCCTGTTTTGGAGAAATATTCCTATTTTAGGCATGATTTACCCCTGCATATGATGTGCCTACTTTGAGAAGTATCTTATTTTCACTCTTGATTTATCCCTTCAGACAATTTTCTAAACACCCCTATTAACACATGATTTTTGAAGCTGTCTGGTACACAGAAAACAATACTACATGACCAACATTGACACTGATAATTTAAAGAAAAATCCATACATCTTACATCTCTCTTTTTCACAAACAAAAATAAATGTCCTTGTGTGGTAGTAATTTAAACACAGTTCATGAAAGTCTACAGATTTTACAATTTTTCTTTGACAGCTTGCTAATAATTTTCACCATTTTTGTCACTTATTTAAATGTGTCTTTCTGAGTAGTATTCCATGTTCCTACTGGAAAAAGGAAGAATTATGTGATATTTGGTATTCAAATCATATACTAATTAGTGGTCCCGATTTTTGCCTGGATATATCTACTTTCTCTGAGTGCTTACCTACTTTCTGTGCCTGTACATTGAGAGATATTACTTACTTCCATTTCCTGCCTTGCTTAGTAAACTCTGTGAGTGTCATTGGCTGTTCATGGGGTCACTCCAGGAGTCAAATGTGACTCAACAGCATCAAATGGATGGATGGCACACTGTGTGGCTTAAATCACTGGAACAAACATTGTCAAAGTTATGTAAAAAAGCTCCCATTGGAAAGACTTTAAAGGGTTGCGGCGAGACTCCAATGGCACTTATTCCTAATAATGGGGCATCTGAATTACACTGGTTAGTGAAGGGTCTTCAGCATTTGGCATATTCATAACCCTCTGTCTTGTTTACTGTTCTCACAGTTAGCAAGCCTTACAGACTAATTTGAATGTGGTTTAGATTGTGCTACAAAGAGCAAAACTATGCGTTACCTTTCATAAGAAAGGTGCCTATAAAAATGAGTAGGAAAGTATTAAGTAATTTGGTGCCACCACTGAATCAGTGCATCAGAAAAGGAGTAATGATTTTGCAGTGTGTCAGTTTATAAGTAATACAAGTTATGGTTTGGAAGTTATATTACTCTACAAATATGATCTTAGACATTGGCAGTTTTAAGAAGAATACTGTCAGGTGTGTTAAGGGTAAATTTCGGGGATGTGGCATATGTCTTCTGCTGTATTTTCATTTTCTTGATTAGCTTTTTGTTTAACACTGTAAAAGAAATTGGTGGCTATTATTTATGTAATAAGAAGAAAAAAGTTTAATAAATGGAAAAAAATAAATTTATCAAATCTGTCCATTAAAGTGAAATAAAATGGGATAAAAATCTCGCCAAGACCCAAAAGACTGAAATGTATTTATTTACATTTGTTTACTGGGTTAATGCAGTGATCAATATTGATTAATTTCAGGTTCAGTCTGGGAGAAATACAAGATAATTTACAAACAAAACATACAAAAAAATGTAAGCAATAACACAGTAGTTCACATTAGTTACATAGAAGCAGCTGTTTATATACATTCTAGTGAACACACACACAATGCAATGTACAGTCAAGAATAGTATAATGTACAATGTATATCTTAGTTTGTAAAGTGAGTCAATCTTCAGTAAATCTTGAGAGAGGAGCTGAAACTCGGAAAGGAGGTAGGTTAGGTGTCATGTCCTATGTTGTAGCATTTGGCTTGGATGAAGAAGTGCTTTTTGAATTCAAGTAGTAACTCAGTTACTGAAGAATCCAGGTGGAGGAGGGTGGAAGTTACTAACAGTTGCTGAGAAGTTTACCCTGGGGGGAAGGAATGTGCCAGCTAATAAGAATATAACCCCCCTTCCACACATCAAATAGCCTCTGCATACTACACACACCGCTAGAATGGTATTGCAGCTTAATCATGATACTAAATCACAACACTCAGTTACACATATAAACAGCACGTCAAAAAATCATTAAAATTCAACAAGTGAAGGGAAGCACTGTCACTTGCTCGAATTAATTTCTTCTGCCAGGTTTAAGCTCATTCACAGTACTTCCTATTACAATGGAATGAATGGGTGCAAGACAGGAGGAAGGCTGACAGGCAGCTGGCATGTAGGCAAAAAGTACGTACATAAATTATGAAATTGTAACCTGTAATTCATAGGGAGCAATACAAACTATTCAGTGTACCTGTGAATTATTATATGTAAAATAAAATAAACATGATGTCAAACAGAATTTTAACATATATACTAGAGCTATAAAGAAAAGATCAGCCATTAGTTTAACTGCAAATTCCTTTACTGAAAAAAAAATCCTTCTGTACCACAAACTAATGTTATGATTCTATATGGACTAGAGGTACAGTGAGTGGTCAATCAGAGTGACTCATATTTTTTATGTATTCTAAAGTTTAGAATTTAAACATCTTTAGTTATCAATGTGGACATAAACTGCAATATCTTACTGTGATTAATAACCCAGGACAAGAATTAGAGTTATTAAATATGTTCTACAGTTTTTACCATACAGTTACTGAATTGTTTATGAATATTTCTACAACTGTTGCTTTTTCACAACAATGTGAGAAACAGGTAGCTATGTATCTATATTAGATGCTGTTCAGTTTTTATGGTGTTAAAAGCACACTATTATTTTTGTGTTACTTTTTGTTAGAATTTAGTACAAGTAACAAGCTGAGATTCCTCATAAAATCCTCCAAAGTTAGTTATGAAAATAAAATTTCCAAAGATTCCAAAGACAACAAGGCATTCTATAGCTATGTCGAGAATCTAAATGGCAATGCTCAGATCTGCTCTGAGCTACAACAGAATGGCATTAAATATTCTGATCCCAAAGATATTTCCAATATCCTGGCAGATCGATTCAGTGCAAACTTCACCCCCCCCTCACCCCCTAAAGGGCCCATCTCAATACCGAAAGATTGCCAAATTCCGGTAATAACAGCCACACAGGTAAAAAAATGCACTCTCCAAAGCTAAGAATACAGCATCCATGGGACCAGACGACATCCCAGGCTGTGTACTACATGAACTACAAAATGAAATGGCACCTCACCTAAGTGTCATGTTTAATCATAGCCTCACCTCAGGCTTTGTGCCATTGAGTGGTGCACAGCTACAGTTATCCCACTCCACAAGGGGGGGATCCACATTTAATCCCAGGAACTACTGCCCCATTAGTCTGACAAGTCTGATCTGCAAGGCCATGGAAAATATTATCATGGAACTTATAAACAAAGACATTGGCAATCTTCAAACACTGGAACCCACACAGTTTGGGTTTGTGAAGGGCCGATCTTTTCTCCTGAACCTGATTGACTTCTTCAAATCAGTCTCCAGACACGTGGACAAGGGTAAGGTGGTCCACACAGCCTATCTGGACCTCAACAAGGCCTTCGACACCATCCCCCACTCTGGAATCATAGATAAACTTAGTAAGCTGGGCATTAATCCCTACGTCACTCGATGGGTTGCCAACTGGCATACTGACAGAACCCACACTGTAAAAGTAGTCGACTCCAAATCCAGCTCCAGACAAGTGATAAGTGGAGTAGCTCAGGATTCAGTCTTGGGATTGCTCTTGCTTGGCATCTACTTCTCTGAAGTACAGGACAACACTAACGGACTCTGGCTAACAAAGTTTGCAGATGACTGCAAACTGGGAGCCATTACTGAATCCCCAAATGATGTGGATATTCTACAAAAGGGCCTTACAGAAACAGATGATTGGTGCCAGAGCCATGGGCTCAAGCTCAAAGCCAAGAAATGTATAGTTATCCCCTTTGGGGAAAAAAACATGTACCCGTGAATTCCCACATATGTGGCAGTATACTAAACCCTGAAAGTGTAATAAGAGACTTAGGGACACAGGTGGACAGTGGTCTCACCTTTGATAATCACATCACCACAACAGTCAGGAAATCCTTCTGTGTGGCACATCTCATCACTAAAGGTTTTTCATCCGAAAAAAGGAGGTCATTGTCCCACTGTAGTCCTCCCTCATTAGACCCATTATAGAATACAATGCCCCATTTGTTATGCACCTCTCAAGGCATCTGCAACAACTGGAAAGGCTGCAGAAATATCTCACTAAAAGAATCACAGGCCTAAAGCAGATGCCCCATGCTAACCGTCTAAAAAAACTCCACCTATACTCTTGTTGCATATTGTCTCCTCAGAGGCAATCTCTGCTTAACATACAAGGCCATGTCAAACCCAGTGCTGTTGGATATGCTACACTTTAAGAAATTCCAATCCCTCAGAGACACACGCTCTAGGGATCTAAACCTTGTCATCACAATGAACAAAACATGCTGGAGGGATAGGTTCCTGACCCAGAGACTCCCCATACTCTGAAATAGACTGCCCATACATGTCAAGCAGAGTGCATCTTTGCCCTCTTCAAAAGAAACCTTGATGACTGGATGGGAGATAAGAAACTCACCCCAGGGATCATTTCAGCTGCCCTGTTAGACAGAGGTCCAGGGAAGTAAATAGTGTGGGAAGAAATAGCCAGGGAATTGTTATGGCTAGGCTTGTATA
>NC_056731.1:36398657-36526157 GCF_019279795.1 Protopterus annectens | reverse complement strand
TTTTTGAGAGTCTAGTTAGAGACTTCTGGCAGTATTTCTTTTGCAATAACATTTAATCAGGAGTTTTTTTCTTTCCTTTTACTACCCATGAATAAAAACCTGAATGACAAAGACTTTTAGAGGCAATAATGACTCTGAAATTGGAGTACAATGTATAAATCTATGTGTGTGTGTGTGTGTGTGTGTGTGTGTGTGTGTGTGTGTGTGTGTGTGTGTGCGAATCGCAGATAAGCAAAGTTACTTACCTGAAATCTCACTATGCCGAAATGCCAGTTTGACAAAGTCCATTTATTCGATTTAAGTTCACTGTTAGTGTAAGTATATAGCTTTTATGTACTTGACGTACACTGTACCAGTAGTGAACTGTAAAGGATGTGACGACAGTGTGCAGTATATGAAACATTTGTTCAACACTGCTTGTAGCTGTCAGCTAGAGAACGCACTGCAGTAAGGATATGAAAATATACCCTTGCTGTCACTGCAGTGCAAACTCAGAGTTGGTATATATAATAAACAGTGGGTGTGGGGGGCACAGGGGGGCTTGCCCCCTGCAAAAATACTGGAGAATGTCTGTGGTTTTAATTTTATATTTTATGTTGCTTTTGTGTTGGGGATTTGTAATTCGAAAAACTGGCATTTCAGCATAGTGAGATTCCAGGTAAGTAAGTTCAGTTATCTGCAATTCCCCAAAACGTAAATTAGATGATAAAAAGTAGACCCATGTATGTATGAGTGTATAAGTTGAATAATTTATGCCAGAAGTCGGTCTTAAAAAATTTTTCACTCATTCTTGCGTAATATGGTAATTAAAGGAAGAATATGGCTGTTCTGCCATTAAAAATGAAGATGCATACAGAAGAAAAACTGTCCTTAAAGAGCTTGTGTAAAAAGCTTAGATACCAGTACCTGCTTTTGTTAAACATATCTAAAATTGCAAAGAGAGTAAAATAAATAATGGTTAAAATAATGCATTTTAATGTGTTGCAAAAATTAAAATTGTGACAGCTCACCCCATCACTATCACGGCCATAATAACGTATTTCAGTTTCAATCTACTGCTGTAATTCACTGAAAGACTGCTCACCCACAACCACAGTAATGTAAGTCACTTTCAACTTTCTGCTGACATTCACTGGTACCACATTTCCCACTCCAGTCATTCTAATGCATACAGTAATGCATTTCAATATGCTGCTGCCATCCAGAGCGATACACACCAATTGCATTTACTTCGGTGACCAACCATACTACATTATATACTGTATTTGAATTTGTGACTGTCATGCACACCTACTCCCCCACATTCATCACAGTGGTTAAATTTATTTATTTATTTTACATTTGTTAACCGGGATAGTCCAGCTGGATACATGCCCATTTTCAGTGGAGGCCCGGGGAGAAAAGCTCCAAGGAGACAATTTTACATAACATACAGACAAACTTGGGTACATATTTCATCTAGATCCATTAGGGTATCTAGTTATTGACACTTATAAGTATAAACTACAGACAGATACAGTTTACAATAGTCAATAAACAGTTTTGCATTGTTCATACTAACACTGTTACATGTATGAACATGTACAGAAAGAAAAATAAAATTATTGAATCAATGCTATGTCACTGATCATAGATATATCTGGTGTTTTATCAGTAAAAATAAACCTGCCTGCAAGAGAAAATGATCCTGAAGATAACAACTGTTCTTAGTGATCATCTCTGTGATCATGAAAAAAGTAAAAGCTATAAAGCCCAGGTAACGTATTTCAAATTACTGCTGTCATTCACAGCTACAGTCCCCCATCCTGACCCTGTATTTGCAGAAAAAAAGGAAAAAAAATGTTTGCCTCGCTAGTAACAAAACATGGATTGGCTACCTATGCCCTGTTACTATGCTTGAGGGGGTTAAAGGATGTACGTTCATGCATTTATTCATATATTTATTTTTCTGTAGTTTGATTTACAAGTTTATTCTATTGGTGCTGATTAGGATAAAGTGGGAAATCAAAGAATAATAAATGAATGATTGAAGGAATGTATGAATTCCTTAATGTATGGCAGTGCAAGTATCAACAACTTTAACACCCCAACTTATAAGGAGTCAGTGAGTTTTAATGTGTTTTTACTCAAAACTTCCTCAGTGTATGCATGAGATGCACATATACACAAATAAATATGGTAACAAAGAAGGGGATATGGCAACACAGCCTCATCGTGGCTTTTGTCCACACATGAAGGTACTGTGTGCATATAGATATATATCTATATATATATATATATATATATATATATATATATATATATATATGATACATACAACACACACACACACACACACACGTATATATATATATATATATATATATATATATATATATATATATATATATATATATACATGTCTACATCAGTGAAACCTGACAGCATCGAACACAGGGAACATTGAAAACTAACCCTGGGAAAAGAACCACTTGGCCACCATGGTAAACTTTGCCATTTTCCCACTGTAGTGCATCTCGGCATTAGTATATGTAAGTAGGGGGTTGTAGGGGTGAACCCCCTCACTCTGGTGGGTGTTACTTGTTGCATTGTTTTTTTCATTTTTTGATTTTTTGTCCTTGTAGCAAAGTGGTTCAATTTCCAGGATTAGGCTTTCCAGTTCTGGGTGTTCAAAGTTGTCAGGATTTGCTAATGTGGTCTCGATGAACTGTGTTTCAATGTTGTGGTAAGTCGATGTTTTGAAGTAAACCCATATATATATATATATATATATATATATATATATATATATATATATATACATACACACACACATACACATGGGTCCACTTTGTAATTTCGAAAATTCAAAACCTCGAACATCAGAATCCTGACGTTCAGATGCTCAAGGTTTTGAAATTTGGGAATGCAAAAAAAAAAAAAAAAAACTAAAACAAAAAAAGTTAGACATAATGTTTCTGCAGGGGTGCAAGCCCCCCTGTGCCCCCCACACCCCCTGCTACTTAAATATACCAACTCTGAGATCGCACTACAGTGAAGAGAATGGTAAAGGTACCGTTCTGCACTGTTGGGCAATCTCAGTTGTTTAACTTCGAGATTTCAAACTTTGAACATCTGGACGTCGGGATTCTGATGTTCGAGGTTGTGAGATTTCGAAATTACAAAGTGAACCCATATATATGTATATATATCTATAAACATATATATATATATATATATATATATATATATATATATATATATATATACACACACACACACACACACACACACACAAATACACATTATATATGTTTTATAAAACATATATACCCAGCAATAAATGTATGTATCATAATGCAAACTGGAGCATCTAACAAACAATAGTCCTGTGGAGTGGATACAGATTACAAATAAAAACATTCATCTTATCTAGTTTCTTATCAAGGGCAGAGAATGACTGTACAAGATGTTACAGAACTCAGTAATTCCACCACTTGGAACTGTGCAGAGGATGGTATAATGCGATCCAGCCAGGAGTTTTACATAGAGATTAATCCTGTTAGCCTGCATAACTGTGAGCCTTCAGAAATCAGCTCCTCTAACAGGGCTAAATTAATTATGTATTTATTTGTTTGTTTGTTTATTTATTTATTAATTTAGTTATTTATTTATTTATGTCACTGGAGAGGCTAGGTGGGTTTACTGAACTGTTGCTACCGAGCTGACATTAGCCTAACTTAAAACTTTAACATATGTTTTATCTGTGTTTTGCTCCTGTAACCTACATATCAAGTAAGATTTCACCTAGTCCAATATTAAAGATTGGATTGCATGCAATCCCCTAATATTGAATTATATGGCATTCAAGATAGCAATGTGGCTCTCATAAATAAAAAGAAACACTGGTGAACACCTTGCCAGTGTGTATAGCATACACTTGGTGCAAGAAAGTTTGCTGCAGGGAACCGTCTAAAAAGGAATTCGACAGGTGGGGAATAGCTACACAGCTGAAGGAGTGTTTAGAAAAAGAAATTTCAGCTGGTCACTTCCCACAGGATTAGACTAAACCCAAAGAGCAAATCTATCTTAAAATGTTGATCACTGACAGATAGCATAGTTTTCTAGACTTCCTGGAGACCACGGATTTTCATGTTCTGGATGGTGCACTGTTCACCGAGCCAAGTGAATGTTCCAACATGGATTTCCCCAGGAATATGGACTTGCCCTGGCAATGAGTCCTTAATGTATCAGAGTTATTCTTTGCCTTCTTAAGTCCGTATTCTCATACCACTTTTGAGTATTTTGTGGCTTTAACGTGTCAGTCTGTCTGACTGTAATGAATTCTGACTGTTAATGCATCATATTAAAATTAAGATTGTATTTGCTCTGCTTGAACTTTTTATAATATTCCAATGAAATGCTGACTGGTGTCTATATCCAAACAAATTTTGGACTAATTTTCTTTTATTTACCACTGAAAAGGGTCATCAGATGCCAGTTATTCAAGCTGAACTTTTTATTTCTTTTTTTTTTTTCCTTTCAGCAAGATAGATATTCTTTCAAACAAAATGCACAGCCAGATTCAATAAAGTATACACAGTCTGTTTGCACTGTGTGTGCATCCCGGTAATAGCGTACCATTTTGGATTCACTAAGTGGCGTGTACAGCTGTGCAAAGCCACGCAAGCAAGGCAAACACCATGGCATAAAAATTACAGTGTAAGCAACTGAACTGTATGCTAATCAACCAATTCAAGATGGAGAAGCTATTCAACAAGCTATAATGCAACTGTGTAGACTCAGTGTTGGTTTTTCCTACGAATTCCAAAACCTCCTAGAATCCAGCCACAGAAAGGAGTCAAAACAGAAACAGTATTAGGTGCTGCTGCTTTAATTCATGTGTGTGTGTGCAATAGTCTGAAGTCTATGCCGCTGCTGCTACCAACAGAATAAGGCCAAGGAGAAGAGTTTTCAGATCCTGGTAACTTATCACAACCTACATGATGCTGAAATTGTAGAGAGCTACAGGGTGGATAGAGACACACTATAGAAACTCTGCAGCCTCTGTTGTCCTCATCTCAGATCCAGGGCAAACTGAAGGGAACCCATCACAGTGGAGACAAAGGTATGTGTAGCACTTAGAATCTTAGCTACAGATATCTTTCAGAAATGAACAGGAGACATGTTGGGGGTGTCACAGGCATCAGCATCCAGGATCATCCATCAGTTCATGAATGTTATGCTCCAACATGCTAGTGACCGTATATATTTTCCCCATATTCCTGAGGATAGTGCCAGAAATATGTAGGAGTTCTACCCTGTAGCACACTACCCTGAAGTACTGGGTGCCATAGATTGCACACATGTAGAAATTAAGGCACCACCCAGGAGCCAGGGAAGGCTATACATTCATAGAAAAGGCTTTCACTCTGTTAACTGCCAAGTTGTGTGTAACGCCAAGGGAATTATTTTGAATGTGTGTGCTGGCCACCCTGGTAGTTACCATGACTCACATATCAGGCACACAGGATATCACACAGGGTCATTTACTTGGGGATGCACGTTATGCATTGAAACCATGGATGATAGCACCCATTAGAAATGTACAAACACCTGCTGAGAACCCCATAATGAGGCACATGCTTAAACCAGAAATATCATACAGCATATGTTTGGGCTGCTGAAGTCACGGTTCCGGTGATAAGATACATCTGGGGGAGCCCAGCAGTACAATCCATGGGCATGCACTGAAATATTAACAGTATGTGCCATGTTACCCAACATCATCCTGAGAAAACAGCTTCAGAAGGATCAACAAGAGGAAGGAGCACACATCCCATCACTAATGGCAAAGTCACCACAGCCACAAGCAGGTGAGGAGTAAGAGGGAGAACCAGCAGCTGCTGTGGGTTTAGGCAGATGTAGGAGTGCTCAATATGCCCTCACAGTGGCTAGGAGACAACACATAGCACACTCACTCACCACCTAAGGGCCTAAAACTTTCCTCCTATGCACATACATATAGTAACAGTTAACTTTTTATATTTTTATGCCATGGTGTTTGCCTTGCTTGCGTGGCTGTGCGCAGCTGTACACGCCACTTAGTGAATCCAAAATGGTACGCTATTGCCGGGATGCACACACAGTGCAAACAGACTATGTATACTTTATTGAATCTGGCCAGGCAACTCTCACAGCCTTTACCTCCCCATGTATTGGCTGTGTACTGATTACATCAGACAGAGTCAGCCCTGAACTAAAACTGTTGCAAATGCTGGATTTGCAAAGTAAGTGTCAAACCTGGAGTGTATATGACTGGCATATCCTTGCATGTTGTTACTTGGTAGTGTAAGCAAGTAAAATGTGAGAGATTTGTGCAGAAATTACCTTAACATGTGACAGCAGAGATTTATTTGACTATATGTGTCTATTATTAAATATTAGGCCACAGGCATCAAGCATTCACATAGTCATACCTCTAAAAAGTACTGATGGTCACCGAATGTCCTCAGTTTAGCACCATACATTTGTACTGGAAAATCATTAAAGAGAGAAGTTAGAAAGTAATGAGGCACATTGCAGTTTCAGACTTCACAACCATCACAAGATCATCCCCAATAAAGTTGAAAACTTTTGATGGTATCAGCTGTCTAACTTTCTAAGACCAATATGAATCAAAGGTACAATTACCAGTTCATCATCACAAATGCAGATATACTAAGCACTAAGTCAGCTATGTACCCTGAGCATCAGACACAAAGCTTATGCATCCCTGTACCCAAAATATACAAAACAGGGATATGGCATAGTTATTATCACTTGCACAGGGTGTTGGGTGGGGCAGGAAGCCTAGGCTGACACAAAAGGCCGGTATGTGTGTGTCTGAGTAAGAAAGAGAAGCAGGCAGACATTTGGATAAAGCAACAAATGGTCAGTGAGACAAAATAAGTTTTGTGCAAGCTGTCTGAATCCCTGACACTGGACAGGAACTCTGCTGTTAGTGGTGGCTCTGTAACAACACTCCCCCCCCAGTACCCGTCTGATCATGGCCCACTGCAGCTGCTCTCCTCCATGCAGATGAGATCATGTCAGTGGCCCTATGGTGCACCTGGTCATATGACCTGCTGTGGCCCCCACTGCATTAACATCTGAGATGATCTGCTGCCAAATCTGCATTTTGCCTGACATATCTGCACGCCCCCTCTCAAGCAGGAAGGCACAATGTTGCCTGAAAGCTTCAACAATGAATGATTTTCAGGGACAATCCAGGGGGGGTTTCAAGGATTGAGATGCTTGGGTGGCATAGTCCTAGGTGCCCTACAAGACAACAGAAGGATAATACACATAAGTATCACATAACTACAAAATAACTGTTCCCAGATAAAACAGGAAAGGATTTCAGTACCACCCACTGGAAAAACATAAAACAGTCTGGAGATTTGAGTACAAACAGGCTGGATGCAAAAGAAGGAGAGTAACAATAGCAACATATCCTTGTTTGAACCATAACATAAATGCAGTTTTGCTCCCCCACCCCCAAAAGAACAGGCAAATGACACATTTTGCTAACAAACCATTTCTGAAATGCTAAAAGTGCTATCAAATGAACTGTCCCTGAAACATTTCTACAGATTTAACAAAGAACATTCCATGTTAAGGCATTGCCAATCATGAATACATGTGAAATGCCCTCACCATCAGTAAACGTCTAACTAATGCATAAAGATAAAAGTGTAAAAGACTTTTCTAAACAAAATATATATCTATATATATATCTATATATATATATATATATACACACACACACACACACACACACACACACACACACACACACACATATATATATATATATATATAAAGCTATTAAACAGGTTTTTCTTAATTACATTTCAACATATGCTATATATAGCTGACAAAATGCAAGCATACCTTCTCAAGTTTAGTAATCCTCTGGAAGATATATCCCAAAGTAATAGCCTATTTCATGTGTTCTCCACATAAACAAGTCTCCTCACTTTCAGTTTCCCTAGCTACATGGTTGCTTTTTTATGGTGTAGATTCAGGGCTGTCAGCACAGTGAAGATGCAAATGAGATGAGAATACATTATCCCAAATACTTGGCTCTGTGTTGCATATGTAAACATAGTGCAGACACTCCCTCATGTTTGTTTTTACTGGATTGCAAATGTAAATGATTACTGGTAGGGAGAAGGTAAACACAATGGCAATGCAGACTGCCCTACATCCAGTGGGTGTGTCAGGTTAAACTTACAAAGTGTTAGATGTAATTTTGTCAATGTTGCAAATGTAAGTGAGCAGCACATAATTCACAAATTCTGTTTAGTAACATCCATCCAGCCTGCCCTTCATTTGTTGGCAACTGCAAATTGTATTTTTGCCATTTAATATCATCACACATTTCACATTTTAAGGACAATGATATAGAATGGTTTGCAGACTGCATGTCTCAGATTATGATTACTTGTCAGCTAAGAAAAGAATGACTAACAAACACAGAGAGATAAGACAGAGCTGCATATTTGCAAGCAATAGTCATAACAAAAATAATAAATGTACAAATGACAGTTGTATGGTTTCATATTACTGTAGATGATGTTGCAGTTGGTTGTATGCAGAATGATTTTGGTTCTTTGTTGCAAAGCTGTTTGAGTGGCAAAGGGGGATAAGACACCCTTACTGTGTTTTGAAGGTTTATTTGAGTGAAAGTTCAAATCCAGACCTATGTAGAAATATTTCATGTGTACTAACAAACATCTTGGAGTGTTTATTTCATAGATTGCTTTACTTCATTTGAACTACTTTTCTCTTTTTGTGCTTCATTTTCCTGTTGCAAAGCTGTCTATGTGGCAAAGAGGGATAAGGCCTCCCTACTGTGTTTGAATATTGATTGGAGTGAGAGTTCAAATCCAGACCTATGTAGAAATATGTCATGTGTAATAACATTTTGTAGTGTGTATGTCATAGACTGCTTTCCTCATTTAAACTACTTTTCCTTTTTTTTTTTTTTTTTTTGGTGGTGGCAGGGCATCTTTCTGCGATGTGTGGCTTAGTGCACACAGAAAATGAATGTCAGGTTTAGCTGTACTTTTCTCATTTGTGCAAAGCACAGCAATGAGCAAACCAAATTAGTTGCCCACCCAGGAACCAGACAAAACACCTGCAAACAGGGTGCCTGTAAAAGGGAAACATCAAAAACAACACATTGGTGCAATTTCTGTATTTTATCATGCAACTTTGGTTAGCGGTGTTGTGTGGTGGTTAGCAAGCTTCCCCAGCAGCTGCAGCCATTGAGCACCAGCAGACAGGGTTCAAACAGCCAAGAATTGAAACCAAATATACTCAATTAATTCTGTTGGGCACTAAACAAACATGCTATGTGATATTGCACAGCTGTTAACACAGAGACCTTTAGAATGATTAAGTAAGTAGGGAATGTCAAGTAACTAGTGCTGTGGTAGCAAGTGTAAGTGTTGGGATGGAGTACAGATGGCCTGGGTTCTAGTACAGGGTGTGCAACCTTTTTTACTGTTGTGATGGTGCAGTTTATAGCAATGAACTGAAAAACAGAAAGTGTTATTTCAAGATTCTTGTTGCAACAGGTGTAAGTGTAGAACAGTCATACACATGATCCTGGGTTTTAATCCAAGTTATTCCAAGCAGTTTACTGTTGTTTCTCTTCCTATTATATTCACTCTCACTTATAATACTTTAGATAGTGCAGCTCATATGAATTACACGTATGAGGGATGAGGCCCCATTACTATTTTTCAGATGTATGACTGAGAGTATACTGTCTACTATATTTCTGTAAATATAATTCTGCTATCTGGACTTGCATGGCCTTCACAATTACCTAAGACACATACACAACTGGATCTATATCTAATAACCTTGTCAGGTCACATATATACATGCAAACTGTCACCTGTATTTATGTATGACTCCTGACTATGAGCAGCAATTCTTCTGTGGCAAAAACAGAAGATCAGTGCTGTGGAAGAAAATGTTTGTCCCTTATGTCTAGGCTTGAATCCCATAGTGTAAATTTAATTTTCTCAGTGTATAAAGGTAAAAGCGAATATGTCACATCATTACATTTATGCCCCCAGTTCATATCTGCAAACCTAACTCACCTAGCAGTTACCTTCCAGATTCCAATATATATTTCCAAATTACATCAGTAGACACCCCTTAAACTAAGTCCAAGTATCAGATTAACCTTCCACTTTCAATTATTTAATTCCTCTATTCTTGGCACTACTGCACTCTGCTTAATATCATGCGATCATGGTCAGCATCGTTACTCGGGACTGCACACTATCAGTAAAATTAAGTGGAATTGGTGGGAAAACATTAGTTCCCATTGCTCTAGTTCAGCTGGTAGACATGACTGGCATTATAGAGGAAGGTGCCAAGTTTAGGGCACAAAGGTGAGGTGTCCAGCAGTCCAGGATATTTATTGGATTCCTTGTAAAGTACCACAAGCCAAAGGTTTCTGCATGGAGGACTATTCTGGTTCCCAGTACAAGTCTGAGGCATGAAATAGTTTGACCTCGATTGTATCCAGTGCCACTGGTATTGCACTCACTGTACAGCAATGTAAGCATCATTTCAATGGCCTACACAGGAGAAAAAGGGATACTCTCAACCATTGGTTGCATGAGTTTGAGACTGTGGACATCCCACAACTGTGTAAGTATGACAATAAGAGAGTATTTGTAAGAATTAGAAAGCTTAAATACTGTCAAGACTGATATGCATAATGCTCTTATATTCTTTTCTCTTCTTTCCCCAGCTCCTGGTGAACATGAGTTCAATCAGCAGGCTCATGTTGCTCGACTGGAGAGATTGAGGGAAGCAATATGCAGCAGAAGAGAAGTGTAATTGTAGCTTTAAAAGTTAAAGATAGCTTTTTTTTTAGTTTTTATACAGTTGTATCAAACTGAGTAGGCATATTCCAAATGTAAAAGGAAGTGTGCATGTATTAGTCTGTAGCACAAACCAACTGAAAGAGGCCAATATTAGACTGTAGTCAGAGGTCTTGGGTTCAAGTACCATGATTCCCAACTATACAATACTGTTGTTTCTTCAATAATATTTATATTAAATTAAAAATTCTATACCAGTGGCACATGCCTTGCTATAAACTGTAATCAGTATAATTGGAACATGCTTATGTGCAATATATGGACATTTCAAGGATTACTTTCAGCAATCTGTAGTGCAGTGTGTATTTGTTAGGACACATACTTAAATGTAATACTTCAGATAAAAGAGTTGTATAATTGCGTTAATGCATTGTATGTCACATATGATGGTACCAGTTTTATCTCTTTTTTTATTTTCTATTATATGTCATCAAAGCATCTCCAGATCATCCATGTGTACCATATCACTAAATGCTACACAGTACAGTAAGGGAGGCCAGCCCTATTGGCTCAGTCTGCCCCCTCTCCACTGGTTGCAGCACTAATGCCCAGCATATCTGGGAGCCAACCTGGCAGCACTGCCTCTGCTGCCCCTGCAGTACCTTTGCCCTCAGGTATTACTGACCTGGAAGCTGGTGAAGTGGTACCTTTCAGGAGCAGTGATGGAGGTGGTGATTTCATCATTTACAGAGAAATGCAAGGGATAATGCACAGGGTCATGCATCACACCATTGCTGTACACCTTGATAGATGAAGAGGCTGATCTCCTTCAGAGTCTGTAGGAGGAGAAGATGTCAAACACTCCAGCTGCCAGCAGAGTAAGGAGACAGTGATGACAGTCCAGTGAGTTAGGACAAGATTCTCAGTGTCTCCAAGCTTGATGCCCATCAGCCTGCATTGTCCCATCCCTCACCCCAATCATGGTATCCCCCAACCTTTTGTGTCCATCACCATCCTTGTCTCTTATCTTATTTGTCTTGTTTGTTTGCATTTGCTTCTAAACCTACCCAACTTACCTGACCCAGACATACCTACGTCCCTTACCCAGCAGTCCTCTCTTACTTAATTACAAAAAATGGGCATGTCCCATAAAAAGAATCAGCCCATTCATAGCTCTACATTTCTCACATGTGTCTGCTTGACACAGTTGATTCAGTCCAACTGGCTATACAACATGATTACATTGTTGTCACCCTCCCCCTCTCCACAGGTGACAGTCCAAAGACAGCTAGTATTCTGCACATATGATCAGTTTTCACTGCTGAAGAAATGGATAGCCATGGTTCTTTCCTACCTCCCTCCTGCACATTCCTGTATTACTTTCCATTTGCTCTTCCTCCTGCTTGCTCCCCATTTCACCACTTTCCGATCTACTCCATTTTAGCAATTATAATCTGGTAAAAAAATAGAATCACAGACAACACACATAAGTAGTAGAAAAAGCAATGGATCCCTTCACTTTTTAGCCGCGACATTTGCAGAGTTTTGCAACATGCACCAATGCCAAACAACATTCAGCGGTGGTACAACGCGGCAGTTATTTCCACTCAGTCTCGCTTAACCCAGCTCCACTATGCCAAAACACAGCAACACATGTGCTATAAATAATCAATGTCATTGCATTATCACTGATCATTTAAAAGTGTTTAAAGGTCTTAAATGCACCTGGATTTGAACCCAATAACATCTGGGCTAAAAAAGAAATATGCCAGTGCATTTACACTTGCTGCCACAGAGTCAGTTAGCATCAGGTGCGTTTCATAGACTCAATATGAATGCACAGACTTTAGCAATGTGGCTCGCGTTATGTGCACTGTGTAACTACACATAAAAAGCAAAAGTAATGGAAATGTGTATCTTGCATGTGCCAACACTTTACCAACTGTTGCACAAACCAGCTGCTCAGCGCAATATGGAAAAGTAAATATTTTTTATGTATTACTGCTGTTTACTGTCCATTTCCTGTCTATGACATGAAATTACATGTGGAAACATAACACAATGAAGGCCCTATCTAACAATATATCATATATTTACAATACAGCCATGGGTTACCCCCCAAGCACTGCAATCCTGATGTCTCAGTACTTTTTTTTCACACATATATCACCTACACTACAAACATTAATATCAAATATTGTGTGATATGCAATGCACATCAATCTGTTAACATGCAGTACTAGAACTATTGACCCATAAGCCTAAAATGCCTTATCTGCAATACTAGGGAAGGGATCAGTATGGACCTTATCCACAGGGACATAGATGACCTTTACCTTCAACACACTTGACCCAACCCATGTTGGTTTTGTCAAGAGTAGAGCTTGCTTATTAAACCTAGTGGACTTCTTTGATAATGACCCCAAAGACCTGGATGAGGGATAACAGGACATGGGTCTATATTATATGTTTAAAGTTTGAAAACTTCGAATGTTAAATAATCGAATTTAAATGTTCGAAGTTTCAAACATCAAACATATAATAAAAAAAAAAAAAAAACAGAACTTTCCTGACTATTGTGGGCAGGGGGCAAGCCCTCCTGCAACCCCACACTCCCCGCTCTTTAAATATACCAACTCCAAGACCGCACTATAGTGCGGTAAAGGGAAGATTTCCCTTACTGCACTATAGTGTTGTCTCAGAATTGATATATTTAAAAAGCGGGGGGTGCAGGGGGGCTGTGCCTCCAACACCCCCCACTCTTTAAAGGGTCTACTTTAATTAAATGAAAGCAGAATCTGTCGAATACAAATCCGTCAACACATAAACAGTGAAACGCAGAAACATCAAACACACTAAATAGCGAAATCGGAAATGTCGAATTGTCATAGTTGGCCCATCTGCGGTATAGCTCCATAAGGTAAGTGTGCGATAGTTACGGACCTTATGGTTAGGGTGCAGGTTAAAGTAAGTGCATAGATAGGTAATGTATGTAAGGTTTAGTGTAGGGTTTTGTTAAGTGTATGTGTGTGGAATATTTACTTTGTGTGGGTATAGTTCTGTAGGGTAAGTGAGCGTTAGTTATGGACCTTAGGGTTAGGGAGGGGTTAAGGGTAGTGCATAGATAGTTGTGTATGTGGGGTTTAGTGTAGGGTTACAAATGGGGTTTTGGTGCTTTAATTTAGGGTTAGTAGTAGGGTTTTGGTTAGTGTATGTATGTGTTTTTTGTTGTTGTGTTTGCATAGGTAGTATGTTACGGGTGGTGGGGTTGGCCGACTATTGCGGTTTCGATGTTTAAATTTTGCGGTCTTGCGTGTTCGACGTTACTGCGTTTCACTGTTTATGTGTCGACGGATTCGTATTTGATGGATTCCGCTTTCGTTTAATTAAAGTAGACCCCTCTTTAAATATACCAACTCTTGTTTTTTTTTTTTTTACATATGTTCGAAGTTTTATAATGTCAAACATTTAAATTTGATATTTTAATGTTCGAAGTTATAAAACTTCGAACATATGATATATACCCACAAGACATACCGATATGTTGATTTACACAAGGCCTTTGACACTATCCCCAGTTCAGGTATCAAAGAGAAACTCTCTCATCTGGGGATTAACCCATACATTACTAGATGTATAGCCAACTGGCTCATGGACAGAATGCACACTGTCAAAGAATGAAATGGCACCTCCACCACTAGACCACTTACCAGTGGAATATCACAAGGATCTGTGCTGGGCCCTCAACTGTTTGGAAACTATTTCTCTGAAGGAAGTCCAGGGGAAGGTAGATGGCCTGTGACTTATCAAGTCTGCAGATGACTGTCAACTGGATGCAGTCATATGGAGTCTCCCAACTATGTTAGCATACTAGAGAAGGGTCAGACACAGACAAATGATTAGTGCCAAACTCACAGACTGAACCTTAAAGCAAACAATGCTTTATTGTCCCTTTTGGCAATGAAGTACTCTTGCCAATTATGATGGTATACATGGATTTGAGTGAATGGCAGATGGCCGATCAGAAAATGTTTGACAGCAGTTTTGCAAATGCACAGAATTGCAAACACAATGTAGCTGAAATGCAAAATACCCTCCCTTTTTGACCCATGGTAGCACTTGTTTAGGTGCTAGAGTGGTCAGAATTGTCGAACTTGGTGTTTCGTTCCACATTCCGACCGTTCAGCTGTGGGAGATTCAACATTTCCGGTCGATGTTATACCAGATCGAAGAAAGGTAATTCGCTCAAATGCATCTATTCCAATTATGATATACATAGCACCCCTCTAAGCTCAAACACAGTATTTCCAAACTAGGGAACACATGTTGGTAGCAATCTACACTTCAATCACTATGTGTCCATAGTGGTGAGACACACACATTCTACATTGAGCACCTCATAAATAAAGCCACCACATCCAAGACCATGGAGGTCATAGCTCTGCTGTACTCTACCCTTATCAGAACACTAATTGAGTACAATGCTCCTTCTGGCTATACCTCACCAGACACCTGCAGTCTCTGGAGAAAACATAGAGGTTTGTGACTGGGAGAATCCAGGGCCTCCAAAACATGACATTCATGTAAAAACTGAAAGACCTGTCACTGTAGTCAGTATCATACAGGCTGCTGAGAGGTGATCTATGCCTGACCTACATAGCAGTCTCAGACTATGCCCTACTGGAAATGCTGGACATCTGCAAATAGGAGAAGAATAACTTGCTCCAAGAATCTCAACCTAGCATGTGACATAAACAGAACATGCTGGGGAGTGAGATATATCTCACAGCAACTGCCACTCCTCTGTAATAGGATCCCACTGCAGGTGAAGTAGTGCTACTCAATTACCCTTTCATGTGCAACAATGACAACTGGATGGGTAATTGTAAATTCAGCCCTGGGTGGCACCCATTTCCCTCATGGACAGGGCCAGTTGGTGCTAATCACAAAATTGCTCTTCTAACAATGACTTTACAAATATGCTCATTAAGGGTAATTGCATTAGGGCCATTAGGTTAGTAACCAACTATGAAGCTAATAAACCTATGCAGGCCTCCCAACATCTTCTCTCCAACATGCCCTGCTGATGTTATCCAATATAAATTGACCTGCAGTCGTTTAAAAGTCAGACTTGTGCCACAGCACTTGCGTACGGTATTGAGTTCTGTAGTCTGTGCACTTCAATAGGCAGTGATTCTGTTCCCAATGCAGCCAACTGTGTGTGTGTGTGTGTGTGTGTGTGTGTGTGTGTGTGTGTGTGTGTGTGTGTGTGTGTGTGTGCGCACGTATGTGTGTATGTGTGTGTAGCCTAAAGAGCAGAACTATGTACTCAACATTTACTGCTCCAATCCCATTAAATGACAGTGTTGATACTTGCACATGACTACACATACATTTCATGCAGGCCTCCCAACTTCTTCTCTCAAACATGCCCTGCTGATGCCATCCACTATAAGTTGACCTGCAGTCTTCTAAAAGTTAGACCTGTGCCATGGCACTTGGGTAAAGTACTGAGTTCTGTGGTCTATCCACTTAGGGGTACTATTCTCACTCACGTTAACTGTGTGTGTGTGTGTGTGTGTGTGTGTGTGTGTGTGTGTGTGTGTGTGTGTGTGTGTGTGTGTGTGTGTGTGTGTGTGTGTGTGTGTGTGTGTGTGTGTGTGTGTGTGTGTGTGTGTGTGTTTGTGCTCTTGCTTGACATTGCAGACAGCCTTTTGCACTAGCATGTGGGACACTGTTGTAACCACATTCGACTCACCAGACACTGCTGATGTCATCAGCTTTAAAGTGTTGTCTGAAAAATTCCAAGTCAGACTTCAGATGTGGCACTTGCCTTAAGTACAGAGGTCTGTAGTCTGTTTTTAGGTGGGGGTTCTATTCTCACTGCAGTCAACTGTGTGTGTGTGTGTGTGTGTGTGTGTGTGTGTGTGTGTGTGTGTGTGTGTGTGTGTGTGTGCACACTGTGTGTGTGTGTGTGTGTGTGTGTGTGTGCGTGTGTGTGTGTGTGTGTGTGTGTGTGTGCATGGACATGTGTGTGCGTGTGTGTGTGTGTGTGTGTGTGTGTGTGTGAGTCACTCCAAGTCAGACTTGAGCTGTGGCGCTTGCCTTAAATCCAGAGTTCTGTAGTCTTTGTACTTGGGTAGGTGTTCTCTTCTCACTACAGTCAACTAGGGGAGTGTGTGAGTGTGTGTGTGTGTGTGTATGTGTGTGTGTGTGTGTGTGTGTGTGTGTGTGTGTGTGTGTGTGTGTGTGTGTGTGTGTGTGTGTGTGTGTGTGTGTGTGTGTGTGTGTGTGTGTGTGTGTGTGTGTGTGTGTGTGTGTGTGTATATGTTTGTGCTCTTGCTTGACATTACAGAGAGCCTTTTACACCAGCATGTGGGACACTGTTATAACCACATTCGACTCACCAGACCCTGCTGATGTCATCAGCTATAAAGTGTTGTCTGAGAAATTCCAAGTCAGACTTCAGATGTGGCTCTTGCCTTAAGTACAGAGTTCTGTAGTCTGTTTTTAGGTGGGAGTTCTATTCTCACTGCAGTCAACTGTGTGTGTGTGTGTGTGTGTGTGTGTGTGTGTGTGTGTGTGTGTGTGTGTGTGTGTGTGTGTGTGTGTGTGCGTGTGTGTGTGTGTCAGTGTGTGTGTACACTTTCTTGACCTTTTACACCTACATGTAGGACACTGTTATTATCATGCTTTCCCCACCAGACACTGCTGATGTCATCAGCTATAAGGTGTTGGTAGGAGTTCTATTCACACTGCAGTCAACTAGGGGTGTGATTGTGTTCTTGCTTGGCATTACAGAGAGCTTTTTACACCAGCATGTTGGACACTGTTATTGCCATATTCTCTGTGCCAGACACTGCTGATATTATCAGCTATAAGATGCTGTCTGAGACACTTTAAGTCAGACTTGAGCTGTAGATGCTTGCCTTAAATACAGAGTTCTGTAGTCTTTGTACTTAGGTAGGAGTTCTCTTCTCACTACAGTCAACTGGGGAGTTTGTGAGTGTGTGTGTGTGTGTGTGTGTGTGTGTGTGTGTGTGTGTGTGTGTGTGTGTGTGTGTGTGTGTGTCTGTGTGTGTGTGTTTATGCTCTTGTTTGACATTACAGAGAGCCTTTTACACCAGCATATGGGACAATGTTATTACCATATTCTCCACACCAGACACTGCTGATGTCATCAACTATATCTGATTTGTGAATGTGCACTATTCCCACCAGGGCAGGGTCAGAGACTAGACTGGAGGTCAGTCAGAAGTAACCTCATCCTGTATGATCCAGATTACAGTGACATGGCTTTCAGTCAATCCACATACTTCATGGCATGGATTGTAAGCCCTGTGGTTTCTTGGTTAGAAAACACCTCTGTTCTCTCTAGCTGCTGCATGTGTCTGGTGAAGTACATGCATAAGAGAGCTTTATACTCTATTAATGTTCTGATGAGGTTCAAGTACAGTGCTGTAATATAATCCTCAGATCTGAATATGATGGTGTGACTTATGTTGTGCACAACATAGGCTTTCAATGGGTCTATATTACATCATCGAACTTGTACAAGTTCAAAAGATATAATATCGAACCCAAAAGTCCAAAAAGCAAAAATGGCGAACCCACGGCGCATCGATTTTTTCCCAGGGAAAGAAATCGGTGGGCCATTTTCGGGGCTTTGCTATTTCCTCCACTGTGGTGACATCTCGGAATTTGTATATTTAAGTAGGGGGGGTGGCGGGCACAGCCCCCCACATTGGGAGGTGTGGGGGCGAAGCCCCCCACTTTAGTTTTTGTTTAAGATTTATTCGTTTTTTTTGTTTGGGAACAGCGATTTTTTTCCCTGGGAAAACAAATTACTGTTCTGTGTGTTTGTTATTGTGCGGTTTTGGACTTTTGAGTTCGATAGTACATCGTACGAACTTATACAAGTTTGACGATGTGATATAGGCCCCTTTCAACAACAGTGTGGATTCTTGGTGGCCGAAGTTCAGATTGCTATCTTTGTGTGTTCCCTCTGTTTGAATCACTGGGTTTCTGCATAGTGGCACTGTTATCAATGCCATAATTAGCAGGGAATTCCACTTTAAAGAAGGAAAAATAAAGACAATTTTTTGCATTTATTTGTAGACAGTGTGGCTTTGTCAACAATAATTTGTCGTGTTAGCCCCTCCTCTAGTATGTTATCATCATAGGTGGACTCAATGTTTCACCCAGTATGCAAGAATCAGCAAAGGTAGTAAGCCAAAGACTGTATACTTTAGTCTGAACTGTCAAGAAATAGATTTCAAACAGTAAAAAGCCGAACACAAATTCTTTGGGTATGCCAATGGTGACAGCTCTACTGTACATGTTGATTCATCATCTTTCACAGCATGTGTTCTGTCAATGAGCTAACTGGTTACCCATCTAGTGATGTAAGGGTTAATCCCCAGCTGGGTGAGTTTCTCAATGATACCTACATGGGGGATTGTGTCCAAACCCTAGGTCAAATCAGGATAGCCAGCAAGGACTGTCTTACCTTCATCCAGGCTTATCACACAAAATCAATGGGCTGTGACAACATCACAGATCACCTATCACATGACTCAGCACATACACCTTCCTGAAACAGTTGAATACACAACTCAACACACCATCCACACAGACTATGTTCCTGTAGATGGGTGTACATCAACATGCATCCATGTGAGTTGGTGGGAAACACCACCCGATGCAAGCATGTATACACACATCCTGACTCTCCTCATATGTCATCATGGACCTTTTTCCTAAATGGAAACTAATAATAGACCAGCTGTGTGCAGCAGACCTGTGTGCATTGCTAATTCTACATCATGTCTGTTACATCTGTTAGATATCCTCAAAGAGGTCATCGCGGGCATGCATGATGACAACACTATCATCCTTTTGAACTTGACAAGCCCAAGGCATTTGACACAAATCCACACTGAGGTATTCACTCAGCACTGTCAGATGTGGCCATAAACACCTATATCACCAAGTGGGGAGACCACTGTATCACATACGTGGCATGGAAATATGTTGAAACATATGAAGTGAAGTATATCTCAGGTCCAATGATCAGGTCTGTACATCAGGGCTGTCTTCTAGGCCCTTTCCTGTCCATTATTTAAGCCACAGACATCACAAATGGCATACACATCCTGGGTCCAAACAGCTGTCTGAAGGACTACAGACTGTGGACAATCATTGACTCCAACTATGATATTAGTATAATACAGACAATATCAATAGACACCAAAGATTGCTGCCACAGCCATAACAACACCTGCAATGACACAAAATATGGGAGATTTGTTATGTCAGGAAAACTAACACATAACCCAAGAATAATCTAGACATCACACCCTATAATGAGACCAGTAGGTATGTGACCTGTGTGCCGGGGTAGATGGCATGTGGAATGTACACCATCATGTGGCCACAGTGCTGACTACTCCCTTGTATGTGACACAACTACTGAGTATGTGAAGGACATCCACATCATAAGCCATAATACTTCCATAGTTCACAGCCTTCATCACACCAGTAACTGAGCACAATAAATCCTTCTTTGTGTAGCTCACTACATAACTTCCAGTGATGTGTAACTGAAGTGTACCACATTTGCCACAGTGAGCTATCACACCTCTTATTGGCCCTGCCTAGGTATTCTTTTTGTGAGATAAACATTACTGTCTGATGGTGCAAGTTGTTAAACCAAATGTATGTGTGATACCTGTTCCAGTGATGTGCACAGTACATACATAGCTGTTTGACAAAATCAGTGGTATGGGTAACATTTGTGACAGTGTTGAGTGTGCCATATATACCTGCCATGCACACCAATCAACTAGTCTGTACTGATCATGTCACATATAGGTGTAGCAGTGTCCCTCTTAACACTTCCAGCAGATGTTACAGTGTCAGGACAGTGTACATGATTACCCTCACAGAATGCAGACATATCACAATAGTTGAACAAGTGTGTTTGTGCAGAACCCTCTCTGATCACTCTATATCACATATGTTATATCAGAGACACAGGATTACTGGTGGCATTATTCTGATATTGTCCATGATTCTCCATGCTTCTTCTAATGATGTTCATGAGCCTTTACCTGTGTCCCATTTGCTGGAGACCACTGCTGTAATTACCCTCATATTCAGGCAAATCAGTAAAAATGAGCCCTACCCTAATTGTATATATCATCCCTGATAGATGCCCTCTGCATTGTTCGTGTAAGGATACTTATCTCACACAGACACCCTCCCCATCGCTATGTCACATTGTGTGACAGTCACATAATACACATTTTCACTGAGCAGTCCCTACTGTATCATATTGATATATGATTGATTGGTGCTGCTGCTACAACCATCTTCCATTAACATGCCCTCATCTGCTCTACATTAGGTTGTTTCACCTGTCTTCTTTCCCTGTGTTCATTCCTACAATTCATCTGTGTGTCCCTATTCAATGCACACACTTCCCCTGAGTGTTTATTTTACATAGCAGTTCATATACCCTTACAAAGCATTTACATAACATCAGTATAGAATGCCAGGAATGGGTTTTGACAATAAACTGCACTGTAGATACACTGTGCTATACTGTCTTTGTACCATATACTTAACAATCATATCTCTCAACTGTCAAGATTTTCAGAGAATGCCCAGATTTTTGCCTTTAGATCTTTTGGTGTGTTCCCTATCAAATGTGTTGTTTTCTGACATATCACTGGGATGATCTCAGGACTGATGTGACTCAGTATTTCATTTGGGTTTTAGACTTCAAATCCTTAAGAACATGTACCTTAACACAAACCCCTGGCTATTCTAGCACATTTCTAAAGAGCAAATATGTCAAATATGTCCCTATTTCTGGGTCATTGTCCGACCCATAATGTTGGCCTCTGTCCAGATGTCTTGCACTAAGAGATTGAGATCCATCTGTTAAGCCTTGGTGATCACTGTGGCATTCCGCACATAACTGCGGACCTTCAGTGCTCTGATTTAAACAGAATTGCTATTTGTGTTCACTTACATGGTTTCCTGGCTGGCAACACTGTTGCTGGCCATGAAACCTTGCTTATTTACATTTAAATGCAATGTGCGGCATGAATTTGCAATGAGTGCTGCTGCTTCCCATACATCACCATGTACACATGTAAACTCCATGTAGGCATCACGTGAAGCCTGCATAGAGTTTATTGAATGCTAGGGGAAGTCTTTTTCAAACATGCCCTGAGCTGGACACAAGGAGAAAATTACTGATAATAATAAATAATGCAGCTGTAAACCAAATACAATCACAGTCAGTGAACTGGAGACAAATGGTTTTAAATCTGATGAAGTATTCTCTTATCACACTTTTTTTTTAATGTAAACCAGGTCTTAAATGTAGAGGTGACAGAGCTCAGCTACAACATATTATATGTAGCTTTAGTATAATAAGCATATCACTCGGACACTGCTTTGCATGTCTGGTGGCAGTTATATATTCTCAGGATAATAAATAACCTCCACTGTGATTTGGCAAAAACTTTATTTGCTCTAAGTAAAATATAATAAGGTATCTAGCATTTTAAGAAAGGGAGCCTGTCATTTCATCATTAACACATCCATCAAATACTGCTGCCAGAGTAAAAATGAGTTATATTTAATTGATGTTATATGTACACTAAATCTGAAACTATTCAACACTGGTTAGGAAGTATTATTTTGTCTTAGAGTTTGACCAGCATTAGAGTTAGTGCACTTTGAGTTGTAGGAGGTGTAGTCAGGGGTTGTCTCCCCACACTACAAGATCTTGAGATAATGTGCTAAGTAGTTATCACTTCTTCTAATACATATACAGTCGGCACAGTATATGCAGCCAGTTGCTGTATTTGCCTTTTAAGTGATACTGGAGACAAACATTTTCATTTGCCTTGGTAATTATGGTTATAATTCCTGTCAGAGATCTCATCTTCTTTGATGAAGAATTAGGGACAAAGTCAAAAATAAGGGGGAGGGACAAAAATCACAAAATGAGGTACAATTTTTAAATATTACGCTAATCAACTTAAAACATTGATGAAACAACAAGTGCTGCATACAAAAATATTTCTTGAAGAATAAGAGCTATGAAACATTGATGCCTGGCTTTACTGACTGACTGCAATCATCAGTGATTTATAAGACAATCAAAAAGGTTACCATGGACATGGTAAAATTATGTGGCAAAATCAGGGATAGTTGAATATTATATTTCCTTACAATTAAACTGGGGCTTTCAATGTCTGAAGTTTGACTTGTTTAGGTGGCAACTGGTGTCTAGGTTATTCTGATTCGAAAGTTTAAACAGGTCTATATCACTACAGTTCAGAGAATGGCATTTCATCAGAAATGCCATTCATTGAATTACCCTCATGTGAAGTCAAACTTCAGACACCGAAACCCCCAATTTAATTGTAAGGAAATATAATATTCGACTATCCCTGATTTTGCCTCATAATTTTACCATGTCCGTGGTGACCTTTTTGATTGTTTTATAAATCACACCCCCCATTTTGACGAATGGTGTGTTTGAAATAAGTGCACTGAAAATGCCATTCGATGAACATAATTTTTTCTGAACTGATAGAGACCCAGTTTAAACACTTAAGGTTGAGCCTGAGCACTCCAGTGAAAGTATACTACTCACATAGATTTTTATGAACTAAAGAAGCAAATAGTTCACACTGGTACAGTAGAAAAGCCAGATCCCAGACCAACCAAATCTAAAACTAGCTTCATTAGTGATCTGGTATGAATTTTATTTGCAATAATTCTTAATGTAACTCATATTAACACTATATGCAATGTGTATCATATATTACGATAAAGGACTGCAAGAAAAAGAATAATCCCCCATAAGTGCCCCTTATAGGTCAGTAAGTGTTTCTCTTGTCCTCTGTACCCTTCCCAGTCTTCAGCAACTAAGAGCTCAGAATTGGTAATGCCAGGACTAAATCATTAATGGAAAATGTCATTGGTTCATAGTTTCTAGTAAGACATGTAAAAGTCAAGAATCATCAAAGCGCAGGCTCCAAGTCACAGAATAGCCATTTAAACCAACCCAACTATCTAGAGACTTCTTGAATGATTCTAATAAGTTACATTTCTTTACTTGTAATGACAGTCTGTACCATGATCTCATAATACTTTGGGCGATATACCTTGATCTAAAAGTGGTTTGTTCCGATTTTGCTATTTGAAAGGTATCATTTGTCCCACGAGAAGTCTACCCTGATTGCAGTAACTCAATATTGAACAAAAGCCACCGTTCATCATCATGAAGTGCATGATATGATAGGCACAGTCTGACAAATCCAGAGACAATTTACAGAAAATAAGTTAAGTTTAGCTAAACATTCCTGATGTGTCATTGTCCTGCACTCCATAATTCTTTTAGTAAATTTTCTTGGAACATTTCCTAATATGGAGAGGTCACCTCTTGGATATTTACAAAATAATGAGTTACATTCAGTTATATGTCTATAACCTAGTGTACTCAAATCACATTTTAAACAAGAACAAAAAAACACTGAAATTCCAAAGATATGATCACCCTTGATGGCATTAAATGTCCTGCCTTTTAGATAACCGCTGAAGTTTACTAGCATCTTTTCATGAATAAAACACTCAAAAGCTCTTTGCAGATAAAAAAAACTATCCTTTCTCTATGTCTGTGTAGACAGAGTTAGTGACATACTAGATAGCTGCAAGTATAATCACCCTTTTCCATGCTCCTGCTGATGTGAAACAAAAAGACATATTCTGCATTAGTACGAACTTTTCTAGTAACCTGGCAGGATTCTGCAACTGGAAAATAAGCCTGTAACCCTGAGCACATTTTGAAGTTCTAGCTTTACACTGACCCTGCATAATGACATGTTTTAATGGGTTCCTATCAGATAACCGAAGACACATTTTGTCGAATGCGTCTTGGTCGAACTTGAAACGTTGAAAAGGCAAAATGACGAAGTGGCATATAAGCAAATTCTTTCCTGGGAAAAAAGTCGCTTGGCAGCTTCGTCACTTTGCCATTTTCTGCACTGCAGTGCAATCTCAGAGTTGGTATATTTAAGTGGGGGGGTGTGGGGTCTTTTTTTTTTTTTTTTTTTTTTTGGGGAACAGCGATTTTTTTTCCCTGGGGGAACAAATCGCTGTTCTGGTTGTTCGATGTCTTGTGAATTCGAACTTTAGAGTTTGATATAACAACATTTGGTCATTTGATCATTCGTTATTATAATACAGACCCATTTTAACAAGGGTGGAACAACCCTGAACTGAGTGAAAAAAGTTACATATAATGGCTACGGGTCTCATAAAAGCAGTTCCTGTTATCCTGCGAAAGGATGGGTGCAGACCTATCACTGCTGGGTTGCAATGAAGTTCAAATTTCTGTAAGATTTTTTTTTTATTGAACTTTCCAAGACTTCCCTGAAGCAGAAGCAAGGAACAGTAGCAAGTCTGCAGAGACCCATCTGACAGTTAGGAGAAAGTTAGTCAAAAAATGTTTGTAAGTTAAAAGAAATCTGTCTGACTCCTGGATGAATCCTACTCAGCAGCTAATGCAAGGTGGCTGGTCTGGTAATTCAAGAACTCACTACTTATGCTTGGAGATTTGGTCAAAGAACCCTTGATCAGTGACTGATTTAGAACAAAGTCTGCCATACCTACAACTGATCCTAGGATAAAAGAAGTGCAAACAAACAGTTGCAACTTGTAAATAGTAATTATTTTTTCTAGTACTCTAATTGGTATGTTACCCTGGTGAAGCTGCAGATGACTTGTCACTAGTTTGCCCATTAACTTTAACATTAAACTTATTTTGAGTGTAAGGCCAGTTAGACTCTACAGCTGTCAGTGTATTATGGATACCATTCCATGTTTACAAAGCTAGCACTATTAGAGAATGAAGATAAAACCCTGATATGACCCAGGTGACCCAAAATGAACTAGTAGCTTAGGTGCCTTTAGCTGTTGGTATTGGAAGGAGAGATGAGTGATGAGCAATTCTCTCTCTCTCTCTCTCTCTAGGGGTGACATATGGAGTGACATGATGGCATGGGTGCGTTGTTCTTTGCAGCCCCAGTGGAGACTGGGGTTTAGACCAGTAGCAAGACTAAGCAGACAGGCAGGCTAGAGCAGTGTCACTACTTACAAAAAGACAGCAACACTCATATACCATACCTCACTGCATCCAATAGCCTATAAAATGAGTTACCAGCATTTAGAAGGTAAGGCCTTCATTGCAGCAGAAAAGGCCCAACTCTGTGAATGCATGGCAGCTGTGCAGCTCTGCAGTGCTTGCACCTCTTATACCAGTACAAGAAGGGATTATGTCCTTGACCAATGGAGATTACTCACAGATTCTGAGCATGGACAGGGGACACCAAGTCACAACAGATTAAGTTCACCCCCAACTCACTGTATACCTGGAAATGGAAAAAATACACATTTCAGACTGGTGTTTTAAGCATTTGAGTGATCTTTTCATTGTAGCATAGCAGACAACAAAGTCCACCTTACCTCTCAACTGTCCTGATTTTCTCAGAATTCCCAGATTTTCACCTCATGTCTTTAGTCTGCTCCTCATAAAATTTGTGGTTTCCTTGCAAATCACCGAGGACTGAATTCAGGAAATAATGGCAGACATTTGACTTTCAGACATCATACCTTTCAGATAATGCATGATAACACAAAACCTTTTACTCTAGCAACTTTCTAAGTTTATAACAGCAATATTTAAAATGTGTCCCTATTTTGGGGCCAATGTGTCCCTATTTTGGGGCCTTTCCTCCCGCTCATAATTTTGGTTTTGTCCAGATTTATTGGGGTCTATATTAATTCATCAAAAACTAATTCCAGGGAATGGCCGTTTATCGAACACAAACCAGTGAATAGCTGTTCATCGAATGTTCACTTCAAACGTTTATCTAAGGGAAGGGAATTACTTTTCCCCTACACCGACCATAACACAAACTACATTATATCAAGCCCACCAAGGTGGGGGGCTGTGCCCCCCACACAACCGTCCCCCAATTTATATATACCAACTCCAAAATTGCACTACAGTGGGGAAAAGGGCAAATTTCCTAATGCTGGCCAACTAACCCCCTTCCCTGCCCTATAGAGCAGTCTCAGACCCTGCCCTTTTGGAAATGCTGGACATCTGCAAATCAAATAGGACAAGAATAACTTGACCTAGGGTTTTCAACCTATCCTGTGACATAAACAGAACATGCTGGGGAGACAGCTATATCCCCCAACAATTCACACTCCTATGTAATAGGCTCCCACTGTGTGTGAAGCAGTGCTCCTCAATGACCCTGTTCAAGCGCAACCTTGACTACTGGTTGGGTGATTGTAAAGTAGCCTCTGGGGTGACACCTATGTCCCTCATGGACAGGGCCAGTTGCTGCTGCTCACAAACATCACACTGCTAAAAACAACCATCTCACTATGCTCAATAAGGGTACTTGTGTTTTTACACAGCTAAGCTTTTAAACACCCTAGGGCCATTAGGCTAGTGGCCTCCTATGGACCTATAAAGCTATGAGACTATGCAGGCCTCCCAACATATTGTCTCCCACATGGCATGCTGATATCATCTACTATAAGTTCACCTGCAGTCTTGTAAAAGTCATACTTGTGCTGTGGCGCTTGTGTAAAGTACTGTAGTCTATGCATTTAGATAGGTTGGGGTCTATTCTCACTGCAGTCAACTCTATGAGTGTGTGACTAGACAAAAGAGCAGAAGTGTGTATCCCACAATTACTGCTGTAATGCCATGGATTAACAGTCTTTTGATTATTGCAGATGCCTACATATCCATTTCATAAAGTCCATCAAACATGTTGTCTCCCACATGGCCTGCTGATGTCATCTACTATACGTTCAACTGCACTCCTGTAAAAGTCAGGCTTGTGCTGTGGTCCATGTGTAAAGTACTGTGTTCTGTAGTCTGTGTATCTAGATAGATAGGGGTTCTACTCTCACTGAAATCAACTGTGTGTGTCTAGACAGGGGAACAGAAGTGTGTATCCCAAAATTACTGCTGCAATGCCATCTTATACATCCATTCCATGCAGCCCACCCAGCATCTTATCTCCCACATGGCCTGCTGATGCCATCTACTGTAAGTTCATCTGCAGTTTTGTAAAAATCAGACTTCTGCTGTTGAGCCTCTGTAAAGTACTGTGTACTTAGGTAGGGGTTTTATTCTCACTGTAGGCAACATACTGTGTGTGTGTGTGTGTGTGTGTGTGTGTGTGTGTGTGTGTGTGTGTGTGTGTGTGTGTGTGTGTGTGTGTGTGTGTGTGTGTGGGTGAGCTCTTGCTTTACATTACAGACAGCATTTACACCAGCATGTGGGACACTGTTACATTCTCCTCAACAGACACTGCTGATGTCATCAGCTATATCAGATTTTTGGATATGTAGTACTTCCACAGGGCAGGATCAGACACTGGCCTGGAGGCGAGGCAGGCATCACCTCATCCTGTACCAGATAGATTACAGTGACATGTCTTTTAATCTATCCTCATACATCATGACATGGTTCGTAGGCCCTGTGTCACCTTGCTGAGAAAGCCCTGTGGTCTCTCCAGCTCCTGTATGTGTCTAGTGAGGTACATGCATAAGAGAACATTATACTCTATTGCTGTTCTAATGAGATTTGACTACAGTGCTGTGACTGCTGTCATACAATCCTACAATCTGAATATGATGGTGTGATGTATAATGTGCACAACATAGGCTTTCAATAGCAGTGTGGAGACTTGGTGATCGAAGTTCAGAGTGCTATCTACATGTGTTCTCAGTGCTGGCATCACTGGGTGTCAGCATAGCAGGACTGTTGTCAATGCTGTGATTAACATGGAATTCCACTTTTCAAATGGAAAACATAATAAAAGATACATTTATGCATTTAGTTGTAGATTGTGTGCCGTTGTCCCCAATCATTTGTCAGTGTTAGCTCCTCCTGTACTATGTTATCATCATTGTTGGACTCAATGATTGCACTCAATATGCAATGGGTAGACCAGTGTATTACACAGTGGAATTTCACTATGTTTACATATGTGATGTGACCTTTATCTCAGCTCAAGTGATCAGGTCCATACTTCAGGGCTGTTTGCTAGGACCTTTCCTGTCCATTAGTTAAATGATGGACATCAAAGATGACATACACATGTTGTGTCCACACAGCTGCCTGAAGGGCTACAAAATGTGGGCAATCATTGACTCTGTCATATTAGTATAATACAGACAGTAACAACACATACCAAACATTGTTGCCACAGGCATGACAACACCTGCATTGACAAGACACATGGGGAGATTTGTTAATTCAGGAAACAAACACACCACCCAGCATATAGTGGACATCACACTCTATAATCAGACCAGTAGGTCTGTGACCTACATGCTGGGGTAGATGGTAAGTGGTACATCCACCAACATGTGGTAACAGTGCTGACTACTCCCTTGAATGTAACACAAGCACTGGGTATGTGAAGGACATCCACATCAGAGGCCATAATGTCTTCATGGTTCCCAGCCTTCACCACATCAATAGCTGTGCACAGTGCAACCTTCTTCATGTACCTCCTGACACATCTTCCAGTCATGTATAACTGAACTGTACCACCTTTGTCACAGTGAGCTGTCATGCAGCTTATTGGCCATGCCTAGGTATTCTGTCGGAGGAATATTCATGACTGTCTGATGGTGCGGAACACCAATCAAGTTGTGACACTTGATGCATGTGTGCTACCTATTCTGCTTATGCACACACTACATATATAGGTGTATGACAGTGTGGATTGTGCCATTATATATATATATATATATATATATATATATATATATATACATATATATATATATATGTATCTACTTCAGATGTTCGACATTCCAAAATGCTGACTTTCATATGGCCAAGACCATATGATCACCATTTTGAAATGATGAACATCTCCTACATAACATAAAACACACAAAAGCACTTGAATAACTGCAAGCCCCCCTGCACCCCCACACCCCCAGCTACTTAAATATTCCTACTCTGAGATCATACTACAGTGCAGAAAAGGGAAATCTCCCAGTTCCGCGCTATATAGGGATCTCCACTATATATGTTCGACATTTTAAAATGTCGATCATATGGTCTTGGCCATATGAATGTTGGCATTTTGAAATTTCAAACATCTCAAGTAGACCCATATATATATATATATATATATATATATATATATATATATATATATATATGTGTGTGTGTGTGTGTGTGTGTGTGTGTGTGTGTGTGCCATGCACACAAGGCAGCTAGCCTGCAATGCCCATACAGGTATAGCAGTGCCCCTCCTAATACTTCCAGCAGATGGTACAGTGCCATGACAGTGTGCATGGTTACCCTCATAGATAGTGGATGTATCATAATAGTTGTTCAATTGTGTGTATGCCGACTCATCTCTTATCACTGTAAATCACATATGTTTTATCAGAGGCATGGGATTATCAGTGGTATTATTCTGATATTGTCTGTTATTGTGGCTGGTTCTTGTAATGTTTTCCATGAGCCTTTACCTGTGTCCACCTTGTTGGAGACATCTGTTGAGAGTACACTCATATTCAGACATATCAGTTTGCACAGCTCACAAAATGCACCATACCCCAACTGTATGTCATATCCCCAATAGATGTTCTCTACATTATTCATGTAAGGATGCTTATCCCATGCAGATATCCTCCCCATTGTTATGTCACCTCATGTAACAGTCACAGACAATGCATTTTCACTGTACAGTCTGTGCTGTACTATATAGATATGTGCTTGGTGCAGCTACTTCAAATATCTTCCATTGACGTGCCCTTCTTTGTTGTACTGGCAGATGGGTCAGGAGGTACATGAAAAAGGGTCCTTTGTCCACAGTTACTGTTGTGATGAAGGCTGGGAACCACGAACATATTATGGCTTCTGATGTGGATGTCCTTCACATAGCTAGTACTTGTGTTATATTCAAGGGAGTAGTAAGCACTGTGACCACATGCTGGTGGATATACCTCTTACCATCTACCTGTCCTTTCTCCCTGTGTTCATTCCTACAATTCATCTGCGTGTCTCTATTTAATACACGCACTTCCCCCGAGTGATAATTTTACATAGCAGTCCATGTCCTGTTAGAGATCATTAACACAGCTTCAGTGCAGAATGCTAGGAATGGAATATCACAATACTCTGCACTGTAGGTACCCTGTCCTGTACTGTGTTTGGACCATATACTTCGTATTCATACCTCTCAATTGTCCAGATATACCCAGGATGTCCAGATGTGTTCTTTATTAAGTGCGTAGTTTTCTGTCATGTCATTGGAATGATCTCAGGACTGATGTCAGTCAATATTACATACATCAGTATTACATATATTTGAGTTCATACCTCTCACCTGTCCTGATTTGTGCAAAATGTCCAGTTTTTGTCTCATATATTTGATCTTTTCTTCATAACATTTTGGTTTTCTGACAAATCACTGGCATGTTATTGCAGACTGAGAACAAAAACTAATGACAGACATTTTAGTTTCAAGCTTCATGCTCTTCAGAAAGTTCAGGCTACTATTATTCTATCAACTTTCTAAGTCTAGAAGAGCAATATTAAAAATCTATTCCTATTGTTGGGCCTTTGTCCACCAAGTAGTTATGGCTTTGTCCAGATTCCTTACCCTAACAGATTGAGGGGTATGTTTGAGTTTCATTCTAACACATTTCTGTTCCTCATTTATGTCAAATGTGTCCCTATTTCTGGTTAAATGTCCCTGCATTATGCTGGCCTTTGTGCAGATCTGTTGCACTCACAGACTGACAGCTAGCCCTGGTGATCATTGTGGCATTTAGAGCAAATCTGCGGACCATAAGCGCTCTGCTTGAAACAGACCTGATATCTGCATTTGCTTACTTGGTTTCCTGGCCTGAAACAGTTGCCAGCCACAAAACCTAGCCTAGACACACATATGCATTGCACCCTGCTGCTCGCAGCACACTAACAAACATGTAAACTCCATATTGGCTTTGTACGGAGCCTACACGGACTTTACTGAATCTCAGGGAATGTGTGAATAATTTAATCTATTATGAAGTTTGTTTTTGTTCAGTTTGTTACTTAGTAGTTTCCTTTAAATGTTTTTATTCAATGGTAACTAAAGTCATATTTGAATTACATATGTGGGTACCACCATTCCATGTTTAATCATTTTGAAGAAGTCTTTTAATGTTTGTTTGAGAACCAAATGTTGATAAGATGGAAATGTTAACTGATTAAAGGAAATATAGCAGTTTATCTCCGAGGTTTCACTTATTACTTTCACATAGTCTATATCCTATTTTGCTTATAGGTTTGACATTTTGGGAGGATTTTTAAGGAAGGCTATTCTTCTTGTTTTGTTGAAAGTTCAAATCTTATTAGCCTATGGAAAAAGGGAGAGAAAACATGAACTACACTGATAGACTTCAGGAAACATGCCAAACCAAAAATTGTATTGGGCACATCACAAAACAACACAAAATACTCCAAAGATAGCATAAAAAGAAACATGACAATAAATCCTTTAATAGAAACAGTCAAAAGTAGTGGTGCACTCTACTCAAACTTCAAAAACAAAAATCCTTTAGTAGAAAAATAGACATAGGTATGCAGTCCTGTGCAGTTGTCTCCAATGCCGTTTGTTGCTTTTTTCTGTTTGGTGTGACTTCTAATATTTTCATATGATGGAATTTATTGTCATGTCCCTTTTGGTGCTGTCTTTGAATTATTTTATATATACGTGTAGATAGGCCTACATTCTATTTGAAAATGTGCATCTAGTAAGTACAAGCAGAGATGACACAAGATACAGTAAACATCTGCTTAAAACTGGCAGACATATTTAAATAAAATACTTTTAATTAACCAATGCTTAAGAAAACTTAAATTACAGCTTACAATAAAGTTATGCAACTATTGAAAAGTATATTGGCAACAGAAAATATTAAGACAGGATATTAGCAAATCTCGAAAGTCTGAAGCTCTGACATTTGTATATACATGAGTTGCAGTGGCAATGAGTTATGATTTGATGAAACTCTTTAAGTTTTCCATCATGAAATTATAAAGATTTGCAACATATTCAGGATTAGGGAGATATGAGACTTCTGTCAGGGAAACTCAGATGCAGAGATATTTCAGAACAATATAAAGTAAGTGCTACAAAGAATACCCAATGTTACAGATTTTATTTATGATACAACTCTGTTTAGCAATATATTTCCAGAATACAACTCAAGTTTATATGAAAATTCAAATACTTAAAGAAAATGGATTGACAGTAACAGAAAATGTGAATTTATCAAAATAATACAGAATTCGGTACTTACGTATTATCGCAACCAGATTTGCTACCTCATCTAATATGTAAAGCATTCAGTGGCTTGTAACTAGTTTGGTCACTTCCATTTTGTACAACTGAAATGAACAACAGAATACTGTTACCTAGCTGTAGTTAAGGAAAAATAAGAACGCTCTGCCTGTATTTGTGGGGACGAACATGCTGACTGGCATAGTTTTTTCGCAACAACGTTGCGAGCGAGTCAGGTTTCCGATATTACCCTCAAGTCTGCACTCCTGCTTTTTGCTGTTGCAAAAGAATCATATTGGTAGGTTAACATCAGTTTTCCACACAGTTTTCCACACGTTCTGATCACTTGTACAACATTGAAATCCTCCTGGGACGGGAAAGCTGTGTGTAAAACTGATGTCAACTTACCATTCCGAATCATTTACAGCCTCAGAAAGCAGGACTACAGATCTGAGACGTCTGTATGGCACGCAAAACAGAAAAACAGGAAGAGGATTTGTTAAACTGTTTGCGCTGTTAAAGTAATGTGCAGTTTTTTTTTTTTTCCTGTACTAATAACTTTCAATAACCGTTTCAACTGTTTCCTGCACTCGTAAGTATGCAGGTATCCCATTATCACAACCAGATCCTTTTTCGCAACCACGAAAATCTGGTTGCGATAATACGTAAGTACCTAAAATTCTTAGATGAATACTTTTTCTTTCGTAATGAAAGTAGAATCTAGCAGAATTCATCACATCAAAAAGACACCATTATGGAAAAAAGCATGCATTTAGCAGAAAAGAAATATACTGTGCTGTATGCTACAAAAACATTCAATATTAACTCATCTGCTAGTCTCAAGATTTGCAACACTTTGCTTTCTACTTGTTAGATGTGTTAAGTAGAAATTCACAAAAAGATATAAACACTAGCACAGTATAAAATGTCACTATTGTTAAGAAAAAAATAGAAAGAAGGATTAATAATTGTTCTAACATATTTTTTATGAAAAAAATAACGAGACAAAAGTAACCAAGAAGGTAGGCAGTCTAAGGGAAAAAACAGCTGTCAGCAGCTCTTTACAGTCAATGTTACTTACACCCATGTGAAATTTAATACTATTTGTATTATCTGGTAATATATTAGTTTTCAATTCAATATGGCATGCTGATATATACCAGAAGTCATCTTAGGTCTCAGAAACAGCTGGTGTCAATATAACATTGAGATGTGCAATTTGATCCAAAGTTAAAATTCAGTGGAAGGAAATTCACACTACATATTTGCAGGTATGTCATTCATGTAATACACAGATGTACAAATAATGCTTATAATAATGTACACAAAATTATTTTAGTAAACCTGAAAATAAATGCATGTTGTGCTGTTAGTAAGTTACCGAAAACATGGTTGCAATCTAGGACATAATATGTTAAGGTAGTAGCAAAATTTTACTGCAGGAAAATGAAGGCAATGTAAGAATAACACTGATATTTTTGGTCATGATAAAGTATCTTAGGAAAACAAAACAGTACTGCCGCTATCCGCTTGTCCTATAGCATTATTCATACAGCAATCCCCTTATGTTAAAAAATATTAACCTTTAATCAAAATGAATTTGTGGCATATAGAAAAAGATCCCTGACTGTAGAAAAGAAATCTGGAAATTCTTAGTAACCAGGGATAAATATCTGACTGTAGAAAAGAAGACCTGGACTTGATTATTAACCAGGGATACATATCTGACTGTAGAAAAGAAGACCTGAAAATGATTAGTAACCATGGTATTGGTGAAGATGGCTGATGACAATAGGAATAAGCAGCCAACACTAAAAACTGAGAGTGTAAACCTCTCAACTTTTCTGATCAAAACTTCTATTCAAAGCCAAAAATAAATTGGGGGAATAAGGCCCAAAATTAAGGATGATTTGTAAATATTACTCTGATGCAATTAGAAAGTTAACATAGCATATTGCCTCAATATGCATTTTCTGAAGAATAGGAGGTATGAAACTCTAATGTCAGTTATTATTGACTGACATTAGTATTTAATTATGTACCAGAAAATCAAAAACTTATGAGTGATAGGTGAAAAGCATGACGCAAAATCAGGAAAGTTCTGCAAGATCAAAGATAGTGCTGAGAGGTATGCCTCTCAAACTTAGCATTAATAGTTAAACGGGACAGAGGCTTAATAGTTTCTGGGAGACTGAGTGCCAATAGTAGAAATAAAACTGATTAACCTTAAATGCCTGCAAACATATTCTGAACACTGTATGCAACTACTTAGACAATGTAATTATGACAAAATTTAACTGCCATATAAAAAATTACCCTTAGAGTGATACAGTATAATACATGAAATAACAGTATAATATGCCTATAAAACTGTACACTAAATTCAAAGTACATGCATGGACAAGTTCCTAGTGAAAAATGGATCTATAGTATATTGTTGAAAAGACAGGTCAGCGAACGGCACTTACATCGAAAATGGCATTCAGTGAATTAGCTCTTGTGGGGGGCTGCACCCCCACACCCCCCACTAATTATATATACCAACTCTGAGATTGCACTACAGTGAGAAAAGGGCAAATTTTCTGATCTTCACTGTACCGCGAGCTCACTATGAACAGTTCACTGAACAGTATTTTCGATGTAAGTGCTATTAGCTGAGCTATCTTTCCGATAATATAATATAGACTCTTGAAAAACTATAGCATCTGTAGAAGTAACTGCACTCAATGTTCATAACTGTTTTCATTCACTTTTGCAGAGTTTATTAACATATCTATACTGCTTAGGTATTTATTATGCACCAAAGAAACTGCAGCAACTTTAATGATTAGCATAGTTGTATTACTACTCTGAGGCGATCTCTGCCTAACATACAAAGCTATGTCAAACCCAGAGCTGTTGGACATGCTCCACTTAAAGAAATCCCAATCCCTCCGAGCTACACACTCTAGGGACCTAAACCTTGTCACCACAATAAACAGAACATGCTGGAGGGATAGATTCCTGTCCCAGAGTCTTCCCATACTCTGGAACAGGCTACCTATCTATGTCAAACAGAGCTCCTCATTAGCACTCTTCAAGAAAAATCTTGATGACTGGATGGGTAATAAGAAATTCACCCCAGGGATCACTTCTGTGGTTCTGCTTGACAGGGGCACAGGAAAATAATTTTCTTGGGTGGCGAAAGCCAGGGTACCTTTTTGGCTAGGCTTGTACAGGCCCTAGGGCCAATAGCCTAGTACCTATCTATGAACCTATTACAGTCGTTTCATTTGTTGCATACCAGAATGTTCATAAGTCACTCAGCATTCAGAAGATATGACAGCTATATGATGCACTACCACAGTTGTTTAAATTACCACATTTTATACCAGCAGTTTTTGAAATGGTGAGTCCTGCCTACTTGCGGAAGCTCCAGCTTCCTTGAAGAAATGTCCAATTTTTAGGTATTGCTTCTAGGAGGGACCAGAATAAATACTCCACTAAAAATATGAGTCTGACTGCAAATGAATCTTGTAAGAATGATGCACAGAACTAAATATTAGGTGTGTAATGGATAATAAATAACTTTATTTGTGAAACACAATTCAGCAAATAATTCTTTACGGAAGACCAAAAAACATTTTTGCTACATATACAGGCTCAAGTGCATTTTATTTTGTAGAGCGAGATTATCTGTAACAAAGTACTGCTCTAGACCATTGAAAAGCATTTGAGCCTCTCTAACACTGCAACAATGACTTTGGGCCTCACCATCAAAGGGGAAGTTTTGATTTTAATATGACATTCACAAATAAATCTTTTGGTTTTAAGCTGTCATTAGCTGATAAACCCTCAGGTCACAGAAATGTCTCCTCTCATCTCCCAGTCTCTGAACACAAATTCTCAGCAAGAGTTCCTAAAAATGTTTCAGCTTACGTACTTAGGAACGTGTATAACAAGTATTTAAATCATGAAGAGTACAAATAAATGCATCAGTAGTGTTTTTACAAAAATATAATTTTTTCAGAGACCTTTCAAAGACCCTTGGACTCCTGACACCCCAAACCTAATCATTCTTACTCTCAGATCATGGCATCTTACAGAAACAGTGATTTTGACAGGTGGTGTAAAGTCTGTCAATCTCCATCTTCAGTAGGCTGGAGACTTAAGTGAGCTGCAACATTTCATCTGTACATGTCAAAAGGAAATGAAGGCGCAAGTAAAACTGAACAATTAAGCCCGAACACCTGAATTATAAAACTCTTTTTAACCAAAGAAACAAACTAAAAATCTAAAAATGTTGCTGCAGTTAGTTTTTAGGGTTATGCTCCTCTTCAAATGATTTATTTGTATAACTCCATGTAATCAAAAGAAGAAAGTAAGACAGCCATCTCACAAGTGTAGCTATCCCCCTCTGCAGCTGGCCTGTTCCTCCAACTTATTATACCTTCAATATCCTTAATATCATTCTACCTCTTACTTTCTATACACCCCTACTGGGGTACCTCAAGGTTCTGTCCTTGACCCCTTAATTTTCAATATATTCATCAACAACTTTCATTACTCCATCTCAAATTCTACACTAATCCAGTATGCAGATAATTCAATCAATAATCATCTGCTGAGCTGACACCCTTTCCAACCTTATGCAGATAACCCAGTCAGCTTTCTCAAATACTGAAACATTGATGCAAAACAACCACCTAGCCCTTATCGCCAATAAAACCAAATTAATTATTTTTCCCCATCTAAATACTCCCCCATTGATAAAAACCCCTTCAAGATCATAAGCCAGAATAACACCCCCATTGAAATTGTTCTCACACCAAACTGCTTGGCGTCATTATTGACAAACATCTAAAATTCAATATTCACATCCAAACTAACATAAAAAAAACACAAAAATTAGGACTCCTATATAGACATAACTGTTATCTCAACCCTCCACCAGAAAGACCCCCTCCCTAATGTATGGCACTCCTCTGTTCTTGAATCTTCAGCTCAGCCTTCAAACTAAATTAGAAGCCTGCTACAATAAAATCTGCAAATTTGCCACCAACTCTAGGAACTCATCCCATCACTGTAACTCTTTCCACTCACTGCAATGTCTCCAGCTTCCCAGCTATCTGAACCTCCTTAAACTCACCACTGCCTATACGCTTATTTATAACCCATCCTCCTATGTCTCTCTCTTGACCTCATTAACCTCTATATTCCTAATAGCTCATGTAGGTCAGAAAATCAGAACCTGCTCAAAATCTACAAACCTTTACGGCCACCTGGACACTCCCTGCTATCCTGCTCCTTAGCTAAACTATGGAACTCTCTTCCTCCCTCCCTTAGAAATACTCATAACCACCCTAACTTTAAATCCCTTCTCCATTCACATCTATCTTCAAAGTGGGAATTCCCTTGTTCCTTCTCCACATAGGACCCTCCTATATCAAAACCCATCTTCTAACTCTGTGCATCATCTCTGCACTCACATCATTTGCCCTCCTACTCCTCCTTAATTTTGTTAATAGTTTATTTCCAACAATTTCTCATCCTCAAATGTAATTCATGGTTAATGACCTTTAGACTGCTTTGTTGCTAGATTTTTACTACTATTATTGTAGAATGTAAAATTTCAATTGTAATTCACCGTTAATGACTCTTAAACTGTACAGGTGTTAGATTTTATTATTATTGTAGAATGTAGAAATTTTTTACTGTAGAATGCTGCATAAAGCTGTATGACTTCTTCACTTTGTATATGTATATGCTAATATGTTTTCACTGTTACTGGAGCTTTTCTCCCTGGACCTCCACTGAAAACTGACTCTTTTTAAGCCCAGTAGACTTCCGTGGTCATCAAAACTGAAATCAATAAATAAATAAATATCCACTCTTAACCTTCCCACAATGTCATTTTCCCCACTCAATGCATCACTGCATTCCATGGAACAAGCAATTCTGTTATATGGACTCATGTCACTGCATTCTGAATGTATAGCTTACTATGTCCCATTAACAGCATGTCCTTGACTGTAGTCCATGAAAAGCAATTCAGTTCTATGGTATAAGGCATGCTATGTACATCTCTTCCATGCAGTTCATTCCAGATCATCTGTATACCCTAATCCACTTAGACCAGTCATCATTTAAACCACCCTCTTCTCAATTACATCAACATACCTCTCAACCTCTCAGAGCAAGAAATCTGGACAAAGTCATAAACAAAAGTGTGACAGAGGCCCAAAAAGAGTGACAATTTTTAAATATTGCTCTTACAATCTTAAAAGGTCAATAGAATAACAGGTTTTGCATTGGCACAAATTTTCTGAAGGGTATGAAATCTGAAACTCAAATGTCTGCCATTATTTTCTAATTTCAGTCTTTAACAATTTGCCACTAATTTGTCAGAAAAACACAATTTTATGACAGACCAAAAATATTAGGGAAAATCCGGACATTCTGTGAAAATCTGTACAGTCGAAAGGTATGTACCTCAACCAGTCAGACATCTTTCTTCCCTTAAAGCTTCAAAAACAGCACACAGTAATTTGGGTTATATCCTAACATGGTTATGTATAATGGTACAGTAACCTCATGTTTTCAATAATCAGTAACTTTAGATAGACAGGCAAACATCCTGCTTGCTCTTCCTACTACCTTTCCACATCAATAGCAGTATAAATCCTCCCAGAAGTAGTAATATGCCCAGTGCCTTGCAAGGAAATTACTACCAAAACAGAAGTATAGCTTGGGTGGTGCAAAGGGGGCAACTGCCCAGTGGCGCAGGGCATATCTCTCAACCTGGAATCATCAAAAATCTGGACTAAGGTCCATGAAAAGTGGGTACAACTGCCCAAAAATCTGGATGCTGATTAATATAAAATTTTTGTGCATAATTATGTACCCCCAACCACTCTAATGGAATTGTGTGATACCACCAGTCAAACAAAAATTGAAAAACAGACAAAAAATGAAAACAGCGAAACAAAATAGTCTCACCATACACAGAGAGTAATACAATGTATCATTACCATATATGCAGTCATTAGTACAAATGCACTTCTCAAATCCTTGCTTTTGGAGCCCTTCACAGTTTACTCTATCTCCTGGAAAGTGTCATGTATTTGCAATGAAACAGTGAATATCAAATGCATTAAAGAAAACTGAACATTACAGTTAAACATTTTCAAGTCTTCATAAAATGTACACCAATTAAAGTATCCTGCTGGAACTGGTACATATATTTAAATTATCCTGGCCCCTTCAACTGTTGCCCCACAATAACTTCACCTTTGCTCCTAAATCATAAAGCGTGACTATGAGTATTGTAGTACTGTACTTACATACTTAACATAAACTACTGCATAACACACTAGACAAATCTGCAGCAGGACATTTTCTAAAAAAGATTCCAATCTTGTGCATTGGGGTGCTCCAGTAAAGCAGACACCCCACTATGACAATGGATTAAAAAAAATTAACCCAAAAATAACGGGATTCAAAATTTGCTACAGCCCTACCTACCAAGTGAGATCTATCAAAGTTACACAAGTACATAACAGATTTGTTTTAAAAAGAAATGCAGATCTTCCGAGAGATGAAATGTCATTTTTAAATCAACATTAATGACATTTGACAGCTTTCTGCAGACAAAAGCAACTCATACAATAGATAGACACACAATGTATATAACGTATTACATCCACGCACCCATTTCTATGTTATGCCATAAGGACATTTTTCACTTTTGTCTGGTTTATCATAGTCTTTGCAGTGATGTGAACTGAGACACACTGTCATGTTTCAGTTTTAATACTTAACTGTTAACAGTTTTTTTACTCATTTCAGAAGTCACAAAAACACATTTATATAAGTATTTATTAAACAAAAAACACATTTATACAGTAATTATATATTGCACTTATTAACTCATTAGTTGTATACTGGTTTTTCCATTACCGAGTTTTCATTTATGACTCTGGTGACATGCAAATTAAACATAATACCATCTGGTAACCAGATCAATACCCAAGTCCAGCATAGCCCCACCTTATGATGCATCCCCCTTTATCAATGAACATCGATGGTATCATTCCCAAGCAATGGGTAACAAAGAGCTATGCACATATGTATATTGTAAGGCTCTCCTACCACCAAAAAATATGCATTTTAAACAGCAAACAAGAACAGTGTGAAAAGCTAGAAGATGGGGGATTACACTAACCATAATCCAGCACTAACATGTTAAATGAAGAAAAGGTTCAACCACGCAGTCTTGTAATTTCACAGTAAAGGATCAAGTACTAATAGCAGAACTAAACTTAACAATAAAACCATCACAACCAGTCAAATTCAACTGTTTTCCTTCCTGAAAAAAAGACCTGCCATTTTCATTTCTGCTTGCTTACCAACAGATGACCTTTCACCATTCACTACTAATTCATTAGTGCTACGCTCCTTTAGTTGTCAAGGTGTGGTACTATTTAGCAATCATGGATGGCCGGGAATTGTAATTTTACGTTTTCATTTACTAATTTACTAAACAGGGATCGTGTAACACCTGTTACAAATTAAATGGGTTTAGCACATTCATTGCATGTGGTCTATGCTTACCTTATCACACACACATGCCTGCTGGATATGCCAGTGATGCGTGATGACATCACCATTAGTTAACAAATGTAAATAAAAGAAAAAACAAAACTGTGATTTGAAGGGGCCACCTGGAAATTTGTGACACCCTATTATTTCAGCCCAAAAAACAAGAAATAAGGAATTTGGAACAGTTGAGAGGTATGGCACAGGGTGTTAGGAGGGGCAATTGGCAGCAGCAGCAGATGGAGCTTAATTGCAGTATCAGCATTCAAAAATGAATGCAAATACCGTAATTGATGTCAACACTGAAGTGTTAAAGCTTTAAAGCACTTAATGGCTGGTATTGCAACTGCAACAAAAAGCTTTCTACAATGTAGAGTTGCATTTATTAAACAAAATGACATGAGTTGTTTGCAGTATGACCTCCACTGATCAACTGACCACTCAGAATGGGTCAACAAAAGACAAGTCACTAATTCAAAGAGGGGACTCCAACCTCATGGCATGATATGTCAGTGTGGGTAGAAGGAATGTGGAGTCGGGGATTGGCATAATGGTTAAGGTGTTTGCCTCACAAATAAGAGGTACATGACTTGATTCTCACCAAAGGAAGTTGCCTAAGCTTAAAATGGCCGAGAGGGTCAGCTAGCCTAGTACTTACCTATGAACCTCTGAAAGAGACACTGCAACATAACCAGGAACAATGATTTACAGGGGTTAAGGGCCTAAAGAAAAAAGATGCATTCAAGCTCAGCCATCAGTATGCAATCAGTAAGTCACGATAAGGTTTAAGTTGCAGCTTATATGGGAACTATGTATATAGTAACCAAAAAAAATTCACAATAACTCAAAAATTAGTTATACAATCATAGGAGACTACTAGGCTATCAACCTGGAGGTCATTTTAAGCCTAGCCATTTCAACCCAATGTAATACCATAGAAGTACTAGTCAATACCCAAGATGCATTTATTGATGACTGCCCATGTCCAGGAGGGTTGTGGGCACTATCCATAGTAAGAATTTATGGTGCCCCATCCACTCATCTAGGTTCCTCTTGAACAATGTCATAGAGGTGCTCTGTTTCACATGAATTGGTATCCTGTTACAAAGATATGGCAGTTGCTGGTAGATAAATCTGTCCCTCCAGCATGTCGTATTTAAGTCGCAGTCCATATTTAAGTCCATGGAATGGGTAGTTCTAGACCCATTCGATTTATGGATATGCAGTAAGCTCATTAGGTTTGGGTCTTGGATCTCCCCTAAGAAGTCTACATCATACAGAGTATAGTGACAGGGATTTAACATAGTCCATGTAAGGCACATGCTGGAGCTCCTTGATCTTCTTTGTTAGAAACCTCTGAGGCCTCTCTAATTGCTGTAAATGCTTAGTATGGTACATACCGAATGGGACGTTATACTCAACTATGAGACGGAGAAGTGCAGATTATAGGGGGGTTATAACTTCTTTTACTCTCAAGGCGATGCCTTTACTAATCAAGTGAGCTATGTGGAAAGCTTTTCTTACGATAGTAGACATGTGGTCTTCATGGGTACTTAGGGTATTGTTACTGATTTGATAGAGTGAAGGACATTGGTTGTACTGAAGGGAATGATGATGCATTTCTTTGCATTTAGTTTGAGACTTTGATTAATTTACCAGTCGTTGGTATGTGTGAGACCATCCTGGAGTATACTGACATCATTTAGGGATTCAATGATTGCACCTAGTTTCCAGTCGTCTGCAAACTTGGTCAGCCACAACCCTTTAGTTTTGACCTGAACTTCTGAGAAGTATATACCAAACAGTAAGGGGTCTAGCATTGACCCCTGTGGAACCCTGTTTGAAACAGGTCTACTGGTTGATGTGGGGTTACCCACTTTGATAGTGTGTGTCCAGTTTATGAGCCAGTTGGCAACCCATCTTACAATGAAGGGGTTTAAATTCAGTTTGATAAGTTTATCGGTAATGCCTGAATGTGGGATTGTGTTGAAAGCTTTTGCCAAGTCGAGGTATGCTGTATGCACAGATTTGCTCTCATTAGTGACCTTCGTCACACTTTCAAAGAAATCCACCAGATTTAACAGGTAGGATCTGCCCTTCACCAAGCCAATTTGGGTAGGGTCCATGGTTTGGAGGTTACCTATATCTTTATTTATGAGGTCCATTATGATGCATTTCATGGCCTTACAGATGAGGCTGGATAGCCTTATGGGTCTGTAATTCCCCAGGTCTGTTGCTAGGGCACCTTTGTGGAGGGGAATAACTGTAGCTGTTCTCCATTCTGCAGGAGCAAACCCTGAGATTTTAGGCTATGACTGAAAAGGATACTTAGTGGTGATGCTAGCTAGTGTTTTAGCCTTTTTAAAAGACAGCCTGGGATGTCATCTGGTCCCATAGAGGCTGTGTTCTTTGCCTTGGACAGGGCTTTGAGGACCTGCTCTTCAGTTATGTAAGCTGGGGGGGGGAGGGTTTGTTGTAAGTTAGGAGGGGATAAGGGAGTGAAATTTTCACCAAACCTATCTGCTAGCAGGTTCGCTATCTCTGTGAGGTCTGTGTGTGTGACACCTTTGGCCACCAGTTCTGCAAATACTTGGGTCCTACCCTTTAGGTTATGCTGTAAAAGGCCTTATGGTTATCCTTGGCAGCACTTGCTAGGTATCTCTCAAATGGGCTGTTGGACGATTTGACAAGCTGTCATATCTACCTGTTAAGGCTGAGGAGGGTGCTATTCAATTAGTTGGTCCTTGTCTTTGTTTTCTGGAACAGCACCTTTTTATGTTTATTGTAGAGTTTGTTGATGCTGGAAGACCACCATGACAGCTTGATTTTACTTGGGGCTCTGGCTTTGATTCTGTCTGGTACAGTCGAATTTATACACTTATGCAAGTGATTGTACAGAGCTTTAGTGTAAGCTTCAGTGCAGTTACCACTTTCAGCTTGAGGTGGGGCTTGGAATGCATTTATAGTATAGTGCAGAGAGTTAAGTTTGCCTTGGTTAAGTGTTTTAGTCTGATTTCACCCTTTGTGAGTGCTGGTGTTAGTGTCAGTTTGAAGGTGACCGATTTGTGGTCAGTTTTAACTAATAAGGGTCCAACAGTTGCAGCAGTGCACCTGTTTGACATGTTGGTGAGGACCAGATCTAGAATGTTTGTTCCTCTTATCGGGGTATGGACAATTTGCTCCAGGGCATTTGAATTCACAAAGTCAAGGAACATTTGTTCTAGCGAGTTTGGGCTACAGCAGCTTTCCCAGTTGATGGTGGGATAATTGAAATCCTCTATAACCAGTGTGTTCAGTAAAATTTGCATTGTCTTCAGTTTGGTTAAGCAGACTTCATGGGTGTTATGACCCATGGAGGGGGATCTATAACTGGCTAGGACTTGAATGAGGGTATTACCCACCATAATCTGGACCTGGAGGAACTCCATGCAGTTGTCTGGTCTAACTAGAAGTGAGGTGAATTTATCTCTAATATGGATTAAAACACCACCTCCTTTGGTTTTCAGATGTTCCTTTTGTGGTCTAAAGGTGTGGAAGGCATTGTAGCCTTGCAGGGCCAAGGTACTCTCTGAGGCCTTAAAGCAGGTTTCTGAGAGTACGCAGACATCTACATCTTCTAGTGTTAGAAGTGCTTCCAGGGAGTGCAGTTTTGGTTTAAGCTTCTAGCATTTAGCACCATGACCCTTATTTTGTTCTGACTGGTTAATTTCACATTGGTAATGTTATTTTTGAGACCTTGCCTAAAAGAGGCACTATGAGGGAGGCAAGAGTCTTTGCCAGCAGCTGAAAGCCTACAGGTGCCAGGTGCAAACTGTCTCTGGCAAAGCAGTGAGGTTTGTCAAGCATGGATTCTCAGGCAGACAGGAACTGGATCCCCTTGGAATGACACCAAACACTAAGCTAATTACTGAAATCAATCATTTTTGTTTATACTGTGGCATCATTCTATGTGAGGGTAGTATGCTGCTCAAGGCTAGAGCCATACCTTCCTGGGACACATACTCCGAGAGCTCGACCATGTGTCTCTTCAGTGAGGTATGTCTCAGGCCATTCATGCTAACATAAACTATGAGGAAGTTATAACAGTGCTTGTTGCTGAGAGACCTGAGTGCATGCATGATGTGGCAAATCCTGGCAATGTAAAAAACATATTTCTATATATTGTCACATGGTCTTTGATATTGCAAAACAGAAGACAGCCATGCTCATTAAAACTGATTATCAGTAAATGTAGCTTTAGTTGATATAAATGAAACAAAAGTAAGACAGTAAGCTGTTATGGAAGTGATGCTATTTGTGGCAAGTGAACAGAACTAATAACTTTAAAAATAAGTTCCAAGTGATCAAGACAGCCACAGTGAAGAAGCATTTATGTGTGACAAAAATCAAAACATTTAGGAAGACATCTACAGTATTATATTATGGAAAAAGTGTTAACAAACGTTAGCTACAGTCGTAGCTGTGAATTGTAAAGATGCTGTAAGAATATGATGTAGTTCAGGTAGACATGCTCATATTGTAGCTGGAATAAAAATCATGAACATAAAGTCTGATTTTGGTGTTAAACAGGAAGTCAGAGTACTGGTACAAAATAAAGAAAGAAAAAAATTCTACTAATGAACTTGGACACACTGTGACAGAAAATTATAAAAGCAGACGAAAAAATGTTTAATTTTTAAGGTAGCGTATATGTGCTATGCTAAAACCAGGTTTAGGAAAGCACAGAAAATGGTTTTGAACGTGTCATATGATATCAAATCACATACAAAAAAGAAATACTGGACTTATTTCGGAAACTGTTTGCAGTGTGGAGTAGTTACAGTTTATCAAATGGTGCAGTAATGGGTCATGATTCACAAAGCTGCGAACAGCAATAATAAGCAGCTTCTAACACAGTGCAAAGGCTGATGCTTAGCATATCCTAGTGGGGTGATTCGTAACCCACAAGCATAAAGTAGCAATGTGGGGCTACAGAGAAGGCAGAAACAGCCCACAAGCATAAAGAAGCAATGCCGAACTACAGGGAAGACAGAGAGTTCCAGTAAAAAGATTTAGTTTTTCCAAAAGATAACACTGTGAAATCCATTAACCCCTACACTGTGTACAAAAAAACATTCTCAGTGAATAGACAACACAAGCATAACTCCCACCTTCTTCCTCCTAATTTTATTTTTTCTACAGATTTTCTTGCACCCTTAAATATTGAGAGAATTCATAATGGTTATCACAATCTGTAGAATATCTCAGCACTTTGTCTAGTCTTTCTGAGTGAACCAACAGCACAACAAATGCGGCAGGGATGTTCTTGAATACAGATCATGTACACTTAGTTTAGGCATTCATGAATCCCACTCATTATGTTTTTAATGCATCTGCCCTGTAGCCCAGGCTGCTACATTTTCTTGGCAATAAATATTTTACAAAATTCTATGAAGCACACCTTGCTACTTGGAAAAGTCTGAACCCACTTGTAAAGCCTTTACAAGGTATTTTACCCAAGTGTTATGATCACAGAAATATAACTAACATCATACATTTACTGTTACGGTGAAGTTGTTTTGCTAAATACTATTGGTGATTCTTTCTCCTTCATCTTTTTCCTATAAAAATTATTTAAAAAAAGAAGGGTAAAATCTCCGATACCTATCAGCACTAGGATTATATTGCCTGCTAGGAATACAAGAATAAGCCCACATCTCCCATCAGTTTGATATAGCTAGCCATTAGAGTTCATCAATAACTGCAACCCAGCTGCAATCTTAACTTTGTCCATATGGATGTGGGAGATATGATTGGTCCAAGGAGTAAGTTACTGGCTACATTCAGCCCTCAAACTCAAAGTCATTAAAGATAAGTAGAACATTTCCACATGGGGTAACTTTTTAAAGGCCACTAGGTTGTAAATGTCAATATCAAACCTCTGAACCTCAGTGCTAACTGTTTGGGTTATGGTTATGCCTTACATTCCAGGCACGTTTAGAGTTAAATGCTAGTTATAGGTTCATAGGTTGGTACTAGGCTATCGGCCCTAGGGCCTATAAAGCCTAGCCGTGACAATTCCCTGGATATTTCTTCCCATGATATTTACTTCCCTGGACCCCTGTCTAGCAGGGAGACTGACGTGATCCCCGAGGTGAATTTCCTATCTCCCATCCAATTGCCAAGGTTCCTTTTGAAGAGGGCCAAGGAGGGGCTCTGCTTGACATGTATAGGCAGTCTATTCCAGAGTATGGGGAGTCTCTGGGTCAGGAACCTATCCCTCCAGCATGTTTTGTTCATTGTGATGACAAGGTTTAGCTCCCAGGAGCGTTTGGCTCTGAGGGATTGGGATTTCTTTAAGTGAAGCATGTCCAACAGCTCAGGGTTTGAAATGGCCTTGTATGTTAAGCAGAGATCACTTCTGAGTAGACGATATGCCACAGAGTATAGCTGAAGTTTTTTTAGACAGTCAGCATAGGGTATCTGCTTTAAGCCTCTGATTCTTTTAGTGAGGTATTTCTGTGGCCTTTCCAGCTGTTGCAGATGACTTGTGAGGTACATACCAAACGGGGCGTTGTACTCTATAATAGGTCTAATGAGGGATGAGTACAGTGGGACAATGACCTCCTTTTTTCTGGCTGAAAAGCCCTTTGTGATGAGGTGTGACACATAGAAGGATTTCCTGACTGTTGTGGCAATGTGGTTATAGAAGGTGAGACCACTGTCCACCTATGTGGTAATTCATGGGTACATGGTTTTTCCAAAGGAGATAACTATACATTTCTTGGCATTAAGCTTGAGCCCATGGCTTTGGCACCAAGCATCTGTTTCTGTAAGGCTTTTTTGTAGAATATCCACATCATTTGGGGATTCAGTAATGGCTCCCAGTTTGCAGTCATCTGCAAACTTTGTTAGCCAGAGTCCCTTAGTGTTGGCCTGTATTTCAGAGAAGTAGATGCTAAACAAGAGCGGTCCCAGGACTGAACCCTGAGGTACTCCAATTGTCATCTGTCTGGAGCTGGATTTGGATTCGGCCACTTTTACAGTCTGGATTCCATCAGTAAGCCAGTTGGAAACCCAACAAGTGACATAGGGATTTATGCCCAGCTTAGTAAGTTTATCTATGATAAAACCAAAAGTGGGAAATGCAACCAAACAATCGCCACCAGGAAGTCTATCTATGATTCCAGAGTGGGGGATGGTGTCAAAGGCCTTGGCGAGGTCCAGATAGGCTGTGTGGACCTCCTTACCCTCATACACAGCTCTGGAGACTGATTCAAAGAAGTCAGTCATGTACAGGAAACAAGATCGGACCTTCACAAACTCAAACTGGGTGGGGTCCAGTGTTTGAAGGTTGCCAATGTCTTTGTTTATAAGCTCTATGCCCTTGCAGATCAGGCTCATCAGACTGATGGGATGGTAGTTCCTGGGATCCAAGGTGGATCCCCTTTTGTGAAGTGGGATAACTGTAGCTGTGCGCCACTCAGTGGGCACGAAGCCTGAGGTGAGGCTATGATTAAACATGACACTTAGGTGAGGTGCCAGTTCATTTTGTAGTTCATGTAGTACAAAGCCCGGGATGTCATTTGGTCCCATGGATGCTGTATTCTTAGCTTTGAAGAGTGCGGTTTCTACCTGTGTGGCTGTGATTACTGGAATTTGGCAATCTTTTGGCATTGAGATGGGCCCTTTAGAGGGTGAGAGGGAGGTGAATTTGGCACTAAATCGATCTACCAGGATATTGGCAATATCCTTGGGATCAGTATATTTAATGCCATTCTGTTGTAGCTCAGAGCAGATCTGAGCATTGCCATTTAGATTCTTGACATAACTATAGAATGCCTTGTGGTTGTCTTTGGAATCTTTAGCAATTTTATTTTCGTAACTTGCTTTGGAGGATTTTATGAGGGATCTCAGCTTTTTACTTAGGCTGGTAAAGGAGTTTTTTGTGCATTCCTGGGATTTTCCTCTTTTCTGCAACAGTTTCTTCCTTCTGTTGTATAGTTTGTTTATGGCAGGGGACCACCAGATTGGCTTCCTTTTTTGGAGGAGAGCATCTTGGTTCTATTTGGGATGGCACGATTCATGCACGAGTGGATGTGCTTGTACAGTGCCTTAGTGTAGAATTCAGCAGTTGGACTTTCAGCTCCCGACTGCATGAGTGCCATGAAGTTTGTCACTTCTGACTTGAGTAGCATGAAGTTGGCTTTGGAGAAGTTTTTTACAGAGGGGGGTGGGGGTGGGATGTGCATGTCAAGGGTGATTAGCTTATGGTCAGACTTTTCCAATGAGGGGGTGTTCACTTGTGTGGAGCATCTGTCTCCCATGGTGGTAATGACCAGCTTTAGGACATTGGAGCCCCTGGTGGGATAATGGATTAGCTGATCCAGCTCATTGGAATTTATGAATTCCAAGAACCATTGAGAAAACGTGTTGGTACCCGAGTAGTTTTCCCAGTTAATGGCAGGGTAGTTGAAATCGCCCAGTATCAGGATGTTTGGTTGTATCTTAATATTTTCCAGTACCTTTAGAAAGGTGTAGTGAGAATCTTGGGGCATGGTGGGGTATCTGTAGCAAGCTACAATTTGGAATTTAGTCTTACCTAGTGTTAGTTACAACTGGAGAATTTCAGATGCATTGTGTTGGGCAACTAGCCTGGAGGTGTGAATATCCTTGGTGAATAAATATGGACACTCCTCCACCTTTAGTGTTTCGGTCTTGGTTTGGTGGCCGAAAAGTGTGGTAAGAGTTGTAGCCTGGTATTGCAGGGGTGCTCTCTGGAGCCTTGAACCAGGTCTCAGTTACTGCACAGATATCAATGTTCTTCATTTTTAGGAGTGTCTCTCGAGAGTGCATTTTGAGGTTTAGACTTCTAGCATTGAGTAGCATTACCTTCAGATTTTGCATGCTTGTGCCTGTTATGGTGGTGGTTTTGTCCTTTGAACCTTGCCTAAATAAGGCACTATAGGGGTGGTAAAAGCTTTAGCCAGTAAACTGAATCCCAGGGGTGACAGGTGCAGACCATCTCTGACAAAGCATCGTGGGCTGTTGATCCTTCCCAGGCTGACAGATACTGAATCCCCTTTGAATGACACCAGAAGCTTAGCCAGTTGTTGAAGTCAATCATTTTGTCCTTATACTGTGGTATCATTCAGGGTGAAGGCAGGATGCTACTCGGGGCTAGGGTCATACCTGCCTGGGCCACATAATCCGAGAGCTCTTCCATGTCTCTTTTCATGTAGTCTAGGAAGGTACGTCTCAAGTCATTCACTCCAACATGGACAATGACTGAATTATATTTGTATGTGTTGTGGAGTGACTTGAGTGCTTGTGTTATGTGGCAGATCCTGGCACCCAACAGGCAGCTGACTGTAATTTTCTCCTTTTTCAGCCTGGTGAGTGGGACATCAGTGTGACTGACTATAGAGTCGCCTATGACTAAAGTGTTGAGTACATTTTCTTGCCTTAGGGGCTGTATTTGGGTGGCACACTGGTATTGTGAGCTATGTGTCACTTTGGTTGTGGCTTGTGTTTGTTTGCGTTTCAGCTTTGGAGGTCCTTGTTGCTTGGGCAGGTTAATGTTAAGGGCCTCCGCATATGTGGGTTTAGTGTCGCTATGTGTGGGTGTTGATGGTATCGGTTTTGAAGCACAATGTGTTGCTTCAGGTCTAGTGCAGGTGTTAACCTTCTCCTCTTGACTGTCTAGCACAATCTTGGCTGGAGAGAGCTTTGCTTCCAGTTTGACTATGTTAAGTACATCTCTCGCAGGTTGTAGTGTTGAGTGGTAGGAGGAGAGTTTTCTTAGTATTCCAATGCAGGTTAAAACAGCAGAGTGGCAGACAAAAGGCCACATATAGCAGTTAAAACCATTGCGTGGCAGACCAAGGCTACATGTGGAGGTTGTAAATTATTATACTCATGCATAGCACAGAAACTTAATCCAATGGGAAGGAAAAAGTATGTTCACAGGTTTCTTTGACTATGGCAGGTATCAAATTCTAGATTGATCAGTCATTCCAAATTTTTAATATTCTAATATTTTCCAGTTAAACCACAACTTGTTTTACTTCAGCTTTACCTTGAGTTGATAAACTTTAAATATCTTTTTAGGTTCACACTGAACTGCTTTTTAGGCTGAAGTTCAGGAGATTTAATAATTTAAGTCCTAATCAACACATTCATGTTTTTGCTTAAGTCTGTCTATGAATCTCAGCATTCTGGCTAAACTCTGTACTGTGTTGACAAATTGACTGACTTGCATTTAGGACTTTCAGATAATGACTACTCACAGACTGCCAGGACACAAGTAAAGGATTAAGCACTTTTTCCATCAAATGTCTTCTTATGACCACAACATACACAACCATACCTCTCAACCTGGAGACATCAAAAATCTGGACAAGGGCCATGAAAAATAGTTAAAAATCTGTACGATGATTAACATCTAATTTACATACATAATTACATAATTCCACCCACTCCAATGGAATTGTGGGATACCAACTTTCGAACACAAACTGAAGAACAAACAATCAAAATATGGCACCAGCGTCCCCCTGCAGCCATTCCAATGTCCCATTACCTGACTTTTTTGCCCCATTTACGATGTACACTAATGTGTGCATACTGCTTTACTTCTACAATGATTTGGATTTTAATTTTGCAGCACATCAATGCACAAACACTAACAGACATCTGATAAACAAAGCAATACTGTCTCACAATAAAAACAGACTTGGCATTAGAACTACTCTGCCCTTGAAACTCACATTCATTGAACAGCATTGAAACCTGCGGCACATCCAAAGAAAATGCATCTGGCCAGTGGTGGATAAAGATTACCTTTGGGCTGTTTTCAAATCATTGGCGCCTTTCACACAAAACAAGAAACATACATGTGTTCTTTTCTTTGATACACCTTCCTGACTTTATTAAGTTATATTCCTTGTATAATACAGCACATTTGTTAGACAGAGCACATTTTAAATTTATTGTTTGAATGAACATTTTTCCAGTAGGCTGTACTGTAGGCAATGAAAGAAAATGCATGAACCAATAATTACAAAACTGCCCAATTCAGAACATTTCCATCATAAAAGTCTACTTCCACACCCAAACTATAAACAGAATGACAGCAGTGTAAGCCATAGGCATCTTGCACAGCTACTCGCACTTATTTTCAATTTCAGGCTTTTCTTTGGGGGAGGGAGGTCAAACAAACAGGGACACATTTTAAACACTGCTTGTATAATTTTGAAAAGTTGCTAGAATAAAATGTTGTGTTACCACCATGCATGTTACTCGCAAGTCTTGAACCTAGAACACTTTAAACTACAGTCAGTGCAACATACCACTATGCTAAATCAGCAGTTTAAAAAAATAGGAAGACTGAAACTTAATGGCTATCATTTAGTGAATTCAGTTCTCACTTCTCACCATAGCTCTCAACCTCTTAGCACAAAAAACCTGGACAAACAACAAAGCCAATAATGGGGAAATACAAATTATGTTATCACCATAGCTCTCAACTCTTAGCACAAAAAAAATCTGGGCAAAGCCTTCTCCTTGTCCATTCAGTTGTGACTTTGGCTTTATAATATGTAGACATACAGTTAACATTCCTCAAAACTAAAAGAAGAGGTGTGCAGATAGACTGCTTATTCAAATCCCTTTTATTTGTAGGGTAGTGGAATGATTAAGATTTTCAATTAAGATTAAATTGGCAGTTAAAATGTAATTGTTAGTTAGCCTTACTTTTAATGGTATGGTAACTACAGCAATTTTCATTATGTACAAGTGCAAATGAAGAAACCAGAAGCGGTTTGCACTATGCAGACCAAAGTCAAAGAACTTGGAACAAAGAAAAATAACAAAACCTGAAAGCTTTTAGTGTTTTATTTCAGGACTTTTAAATACAATAAACATATGTTGATAGACACTATCTTAAATTTTCAAGATTCATTTAAATATTTTTAATCTCACAATTCAAAAAAATAATGTCAAAGTTTTGTAACCAGTTAAATGTGGTTAGCTAACTCGGTTGAAAAACAGCCTTAGTAATCAGCCAAACCTATGATTGTACCACAGTTAGCACTCCTGGGCTCCAATAAGTAGCGTTCTAATAAAACATATAGATATATATATAAATCTTATAAGCCAATATAATAATATGAAGTTAACCTGTGGTCCAGGAAGCACTAGGATTATTCCTCTTTGACAAGAACTTTTGCATGTGCAAAAGTGCAAATGCATCTCCCGTTGCAGCTGTAATGGAGTTTTCTGGCTGCTGGGAGGAGGATAAGGACAATCATCAAGGTCTGCAGACTGATCCACTCCATCTTAAGGGCTTTCACCTCAACAGGGAACAAACATTTGACATCTCTTAACTTACACAGGAATGGATGGGTATGTCAAGTTCAGGAAGGGAGCTTTTAGGTTGGTCCTCTGGATGGATGGACTGACAGACACACACACACACACACACACACACACACACACACACACACACACACACACACACACACACACACACACACACGCACACACACACCCTTCATTCCTTACCTAATTCCCAGCAACCAAAGCCAGCAGTCAGCATCCAAAACGGCACCATGCTGCAGTATAATCCAGCCAGCATTCTTCACTCGAGCATCTGAAACAGCAGCATAACGCAGCAGAAGCAAAGTCCCTCTCTCGGCAGCACCATGCTGCAGAAGCCAAGTCTCTCTTGGCAGCATAAGCCAACCAGCATTCTTCTCTCAGCAGCACCAAGCAGTTTTTTTCCGTCAGCACCAAAAACGGCAGCATATACAAAGCCAGCAGCATAAGCAAAGTCCAAAATGGCAGCATAAGCAAAGCTTCTTCTCTCGGCAGCATTTTCAAAGCACTTCCTGCCTGCTCGCAGCCAGCCGGAAATGATGACGTGAGCTCCTTGAGCTCAATTCTGACTGGCTGGTAGCTCTGACGGAGCTGACATCATCACGTATGCGATGACGTCAGCTCCGACAGTGCGAAAATTCAAAAAATAAAAAAAAAATTTAAAAAAAGCAAAGAAATCTGAAATAAAGGGATGCCACTCGGGAATCGTGGCACCCCTTCATTTGGACCCCAAAACTCGGTAAAAAATGAGTAATTCGGGATGGCTGGGAGGTCTGTACACAACTCTTTTTGTTTAAGAAGGTTACTCTTCATTGCCTGCTGCATACATCAGTGTTCCACTGCAATAGGTGTACTTATTTACTTTTAGACAACCTACAGTTCTACAAAACACGATGTCAGATCAGGCAGATGTCTGTTATTACCCATGAGGAGGTCTTTTAGCACAGTCCGTCACGGTCCATGTCTATTTGCAGTCTACATACTCGTGGCCTATTATTGAGCTTTCATCTTTACTCTCAAATCCTCTGTTAACTGCAGTGTGAAAACCTTTACTGAACCCCTTGAATTCTCACATACAGTTCTCCCCTAAAACATAACCTTAGTCATCAGGTCAATACTTTGTGTTATTTTCCATCACTTGATTCATTGTTTTCTTAGATTTTTTGCTCAGGAGAGCTCCAGATGTTCAGTTTTTCATTCATTCAGATGTAATGTCAAATTGTTATACATCACTAAGGTGGGGTTGTCATTCCATGATGTTCATCATATTGATCACTGCTTCAGTAGTCTTAGCTATACGGATTATGTCCTGCCAAGGATATAGCAGCTGACCAGCTTCCAAAGCGTCAGGGCATCCCCTGCAGACTCAAACCATTTGGATGAGGTGAGCTGCCTAAAAACACAAGTTCAATACCAAACTACTCAGAGATTCCTTGCCACTGAAGAGCGTGCTCCTCTGTGGGATTTGAGGATCAATGAACAACTTGTACTATACCATTGTTGGGAAGATAAGTTCCCTCTGGGAAAAAAAATCACATTTTTAAATTTATTCTTTACATTTATGTTCCTGGCTAGGAAAGTTTTTTTTTTTTTAATCTAGGAATTTGTGTTTTAATGGGCTGCCATGAGACTTAACCGTACTTTTACATATGGCTGCACTTTTTCTTGTCATTTTTAAAGCAGTTAAAAGACATTTTTATTTCTGTGCAGAAACTGTTTATTTTACTTTTTGAAGGTGACAAAGTATATTAAAGTGCTTTTTACTGTGTTATTTATTGGAAATTGTGAGTTTTTATAACTTTAAATTTTTACTGGCTTGTGCTGCTTTTTTCCCCACAGGAAAAGGGCACTATTTTTGATATGACCATGGAATAAACTACCAGTCCCATGGTCATTCCTTCTTCCTGCGACAAAAAGAAAAAGTTAAGCAAAAACACCTTTGCCAAAACACCAGGCTGGTAATTTGCCTCAGATCCATGTGAATGACTCTGCTGTGGCAAAGCTGGTTCATCAGACCACTCATCTTTTACCCCAGATCCCCCTAGTGCCGCACCTTCAGCCACTATGAACTGGGAGTTTCCCACATCCTCTACAGCTTTTGGGTTCCCTCAGTGGACAAGGGAGAGCCACTCTTGTTGGTCCTGTGAGACAGAGCAGGGAAGTCTTTCCTGTTTAGTCAGAATTCTGTGCCCATCACTGAGGAAGCTGTTGTTGCCATTAACAGCTTGCTGGTCCATTTTCACCTGTCAAAAAGAAAGAATAAAATAAACATAAATCTGCTCTCATTAAAATTTCTGTCAACAGGAATAGTTTACTAGATTTGGCTCAGGGTCTAATTAAAGCTATTAATCCTTCTTACATGGTTGGTTCTGGTAAAATAAAAAGGGATGCTTCTTTTCCTGAAGAGATTCAAGATTCTGAATCTGGACAGGAAGAAGAAAGGGCAAATGCAGGGTTTTCTCCTCAGATTTCTATTTCAGATTCAGGTGAGGGCACAGTATCTGATTCTCTATATGGGGTAATTCCTCATCACTGCTTCCAGAATGTGTCAGTGTTTTTCAGTAGGAGTAAACTGAGGTTTCTTGGTCCCTCCAAAATAATACAAGCTGTTAAAAATTAAATTTTCAAGACCTTCATCCATTCCTCCAGTCTTGTCATCATTGGAGGATGAGTGTCTCACTGCCTGCAATTTTCCCAATAGTCATCCCTCTGCCCCCTTAAAAGGTAGATAGATTGTACAAACTTCCTCAGTCTTTCTACATTCATCCCAAGCCTGACCCAGCAGTTATAGCTTTAGTTAATCCTACCACTGCTAAACATTTAGTTAATTCCAATTCTAAACTTTCTGACAATGATGGGAAAATAATTAATAAGTATGGGGAGAAAAGTATTTGCTTCTGCTACTTTGATTTTCAGAATTTTGAATTGTCAGGCTCATAGAGTAACATTTATTCTAATTGTGAAATTATAAGGTATGTTTTGCCTGCAGCCTTTTTGAGGAAAATGTCTACTTTAAATTGTTTTGTTTCTTCCCTTGTACATGTCACTACTTGTTTAAAGTGTGTGAAGGACTTTTTTGATACTTCTTCCATGGTTTTGGCCACTGGCACTGGTTTGAGGAGGTTTGCAAGGCTACATTCTCAGACCCTACCAGATTGTGTGAAAAATGAACTTTTAAAATCGATTTTGGATAGAGATTTTGTTTTTGGATTCACTACCGCATAATCAAAATGTATGATGAAAGGGGCAAGCTGATCCAGGAAATCTCCTTTTCAAAAATTTCCAAGAAATTTTCTAACCCTTCATCCAGTTTGAGCAAGAAATAAAATAAACAGTCTCAGCAAAATGCTGATAAACAGATGCTTAAGAAGAAAAAACCAAGGGGGGGGGGTCCAAAAAGAAGAGAGGAACTCTCCAAAACAAAGGACAGGCTAACAAGTCAGAATGACTATTTAAGGGACCACGTACCTCACTCTCACCATAGCAGTCTCTTTTCACTTCAAGAATGTCTGAATCACAACATCTCTCTTTGGCAACAGATGGTTTCAGACAAATGAGTTCTGAAGATCATTCATCAAGAATACAGATGGTAGTGGGAGGAAATTATTCCTTTCCAGGGGGTAATTCCTCCACTACCAAACTCCTGCATTCCCCCCTGTCCTTCAGCATATGGTGTCTCAGGAAGTAATAGACCCAGTTCCTCCTTCCCAGTTTGGGAAATGTTTTTATTCAACAATGTTTTTGTACCAATGAAGGAAAATCCCTGCAGACCATTTCTAGATCAATCCTTCTTTCCTAAGCCAATGTGTGATTGTACCCAAGTTGACAAAGCTGTCACTTCACAACCTGCTACCCCTTCTTCCTCATTTAAGTTTCCTAGCAACACTAGATTTAAACGATATGCATCATCACTTCCTTATCCATCCAGATTTCAGGTGTTTCTTAAGGTTATGTGCACTTGGATCACATTGTCAGTTCTCTGCTTATCATCACATCCCTATCCATCCAGATTTCAGGTGTTTCTTAAAATTTTGTGCACTTGGATCACATTGTCAGTTCTCTGCTTATCATCACATCCCTATTCATCCAGACTTCAGGTGTCTCTTAAGGTTTTGTGCACTTGGATCACATTGTCAGTTCTCTGCTTATCATCACATCCCTATCCATCCAGATTTCAGGTGTTTCTTAAGGTTTTGTGTGTCTGGATCACATTATCAGTTCTCTGCCTTACCCCTTGGGCTATCCACTGCATCAAGAGTGTTCCCAAAATGCCTAGCTCGAGTTATAGCTCATTGTTGGCTGCAGGATATCCTCATGTTTCCATATAAAAATTACTTGCTTATGTGTGCAGTCTCTTTTTCAAAGTGTCAGGAATCTCTTTCCTAGGTGAGGGATCTCTTACATGAGCTGGGATTCCAAGTGAACATTCAAAAGTCTTTTTTCACTCCATCACCCAGGACTGCGTTCCTGAGGTGTCAGCTTGACACCTCAGTTCAAAGAGATTTTCTTGCACAGGAAAAAATAAATCTACATCTGTTTCTAGGCTTTTCTACTCAGACTTCAGTCACTGTGAGGGAAGACCTCATGATTTTGGGTCTCATGGCATCAGTGATTTTCATGATACCGTTGACAAGATTTCATATGAGAAAGATACAATGGCGTCTGAAGTCTATTTGGTCTGAGCACCAACACGCATTATCTATTCAAATCCCATGTCTTGGATTTGTCAGAAGAGAAATGATTTAACTGAGACAACAAATATCCCTAAATCCAGGTCTCCCCTTCTCCTGCCTACTCCAAAGTTGTCAATAACCACAGATGCCTCAAACTTTGCAGTTTCAGGTGGGATAAAAGAACAAGGTGTTAACACTTGCTCTAATCAAGGCACTCAACTCTCTGAATCATGGCCCATGGAGCTCTTCAAGTTAACAGACAATACCACAGTTAAATAGTACAACAACAAGCAAAGGGAGACCAGGCTTTCCCCCTCTGCAGACTATCCTGTTAGCTTGGGATATAGCTTGGCAGCACAATCTCACTTAACAGGCATCCTACATCCCGGCAGAACAAAACTGTGTGGCAGACAAGCTGAGCAGGACAACGACAGACCCTCAAGAACGGAAACTAAATCAAGAGGTCTTCCAAGATTTAATCCATCTATGGGGAGTTCCTCAAGTATACCTCTTTGCCTACTCTCAGAACAATCAGCTGGCAAAATTTTGCTCCAGGATTCCATGCCAGAAGGCTTGGAAGACAAATGTCTTTTGAGTCAAGAATTACCTATCTAATAGAACATTTACAATTTTAGGAAACAACTATTTCTCACCAACTGCACACATTTCAAAAGGAATGCATACGTCCACTGCTATTTTCTCTCTGTATAAGCAGTCTACCATGGAGCACATCACATTTCAATATTAACAAATACACAGATGATATGGAATTCACTGTAGCTTGAGTTTATTAACTACAACAAATCAATATCTCTCTCTCTCTCTCTCTCTCTCTCTCTCTCTCTCATTTGGAACTGTCTGGTACAGGATAAACTAACCATAAATAATGCTAAATCTACAGTCATACTCCCTGGTACCTTAATAAAAACTTTCTGATACCTCTTCCACAATAATCACAGCTCCCACAATAATCACAGCTCCCACTAGGACTATACTCATATTCACTAAACAGAAAAGGTATCTGTGATTGTACTTAATTCTTTCTTAATGAAATAATCTGCATTCCCTTTGTGCAATCATTAAAAATTCTGGAATCTTCATATTAACTTAGAAATAACTCTTCACTATAAGTGTACAGACTTCTCTTCATATTAACCTCATGTGAAAAATACTTTCATAAACTTGCCTCTACTGACTGGAGTAATTTACCATTAGAAATTACAAAAATAAAGTATCTATCGCTTTTCAAGAAAAAAACTAAAACAATTTCTATAACAACAGTGTAAATGCACATGGGTTCGAGACCTGAGTTATTATAATCATGCATCATATATTGACATCACGTCTATTAAATGAAGCACCCTACTAAATATTGATTGAAGATCCCCCTTATTATATCTTTGATCGCTTCCACTATGCCTATAGCTTTTATGTTTACTATACGTCTGTACACATTCTCTTCATACAAACTAACCATATTTTCTCTCTCCTGACCTCAGTATCTCCTTCCTTTACTTGCATTCTTAGTCTGCTACTATAGTCCTGTCTCCATATCATATCCTGTACTAGCTCACACCTACATTTCACAATCATATCTTACACAAGCTTAACTTACTAGTGATTTAATTTTCATTCGGTTAAGCTATTCATACTTCATCACCTTATAGAATTTTATGTAGTTAAAAATCTTATATATGTAATTTAAACAATTTCCTGTTGTTAACATTTCTTTTCTATGCAATTTAAACAATTTTTCTGTTGTTTGCAATGTCTAGACCTCATAACACGGATGTGGCTGAAAAAGGTTGTTTGCACACCAGCACCAGCTTAGTAATGGGTACTGACCCTAACCCTAATTCTGCTCCTTCCCTCAACTCTAACCCTATACCTTACCTTCATAAAAAACTTCTTGTAACACTGCCACTACACAAGACACATTTGGACACACAAACATTCACAAGCATACACATAAACGTTACATTTATACCCTAACCTAACCCTGAGACTAACTTTAAAACACACACACTAGCACACAAACATACAACCCTTATCCTTCACTCATCCCAACCCTAAGCCTAGCCCTAACCCACATAATCACACATAAACACTCTCACCCCACCAACCCTACTTACCTGTCTCAACATTACACACCATCAACATTTCCACCACTCATCTATCTGTACTGTTGACATTAAACCACACCCCTGCAACTGTCAAAGAAACACTATTTGACAAAATGCAGGGGAACCAGATATATATATATCTATATCTATATATATGTATATATGTGTGTATATATATATATATATATATATATATATATATATATATATATATATATATATATAGGTCTACCTGATAACACCGACATGCCAAAATGCCGACAATGAAATAACCGACAACTAACAACTAACAACCAACTAAAAAAATGAATTAGAGAGCTGGTAAAATCTGCCAAAGCAAATTATAAGGCAAAGATAGCCTCCCAGCTGAAAGTTTTTTTAATTATGTTTGTAATCTCAGGGGAAATTCTCAGCAACATGCTGAGTTAATCATAAACAGCAACACTTACACCCAGCCTGAAATTATAGCAAACCTGCTAACCAACAAGTTCAGTTTAAACATCTCCCCTATCACCTTCTGCCATGCCCAAAGAAATACCCGCAACCATCTCACTACCAGTCATTACGAGGCAACAGGTTCTTACTGCACTTGCTAAAGCTAAAAACACAGCCTCCATGGGTCCCGACAACATTCCTGGAGGCTTCTTATATAGCCTAAAACAGAATCTATCAGGGCCACTAGAAACTCTCTTTAACCACATGTCCCAGAGGAATGAGAACTGCAACAGTCATCCCTTTGCAAAAAGGGTGCCCATCAACTGACCCAGGGAACTACAGACCCATAAGCTTGACCAGTCTCATCTGCAAAGCCATGGAGAGAATTATCACGGACCTGATTAATAATGACATGCAATTGGACCAGACCCAAATTGGTTTTGTCCAAGGTAGGTCTTACCTGCTCAATCTGGTGGACTTCTTCAAGAAAGTCACCAGAGCTAGGGATGAGGGTAAAACAGTACACACCACTTAGCTAGACCTGACCAAAGCTTGCAACACAATCCCCTACTCAGGGGTCATCGATAAACTTACTGAATTAGGCATAAACCCCTGCATTGTCAGATGTATAGCCAGCTGGCTCATTGACAGGCAACATGTTGTCCAGATAGGTGAATCCACTTCCGATATGAAACCTGTTACTAGCGGTGTCCCACAGGGCTCAGGGGTAGGACCCCTCATGTTTGGTACATACTTCTCTGAAGTGAATGCCAATGCCGGGGGCCCCTAGCTGACCAAGTTTACTGACAACTGTAAGTTGAGGGTAATCACTGAATCCCCAAACGATGTTTGCATCCTAGACAAAGGCCTAAAAATTACAAATGACTGCTGCCAAAACCATGGTCTGAGACTAAATTCTAAAAAATGCATAATCATATCATTTGGTAAATCAGATATCCCTGCAAATTATAATATTGATAGCAGACCACTAAAGGTAGACCCATTGGTGAGGGACCTAGGAACATAGTTAGATAGTAAACTAAACTTTAACTACCAGGTAGCTACATTACTGAGGAAATCCTTCTGTGTGGCTCAACTTATAAGTAAAGGCATAGCATCAAGATCAAAGGAAGTCATAGTGCCATTGTACTTGGCCCTCATTAGACCCATAATCGAGTACAATGCTCCCTTCTGCATGCACCTAACCAGGCATTTAGACCAACTGGAGTGGCCCCAGAGGTTTTTCACTAAAATAAAACAAAGCGTAAGACACTTGTCTTATGCAGACCAACTAAAGGGTCTGTCCCTTTACTCTGTTTCATATAATTTACTGAAAGGGGACTTATGCATAATCTACAAGGCATTCTCTGATCAAGCCCTGATAAAAATGTTACACATTTGGAACAAAAATTATACAAGGGTTACACGTTCCATGGATCTGAACTTTATTTTTGACTCTAACAGAATTTGCTGGAGAGATAGTTTCATATCCTAAACGCTACCTCTTCTATGGAATAAACTTCCCATCTTCATAAAACAAGGCCTGTCCCTCACTGTCTTCAAAAAGAATGTGGATAAATGGATGTAGAGCTGCAAATTCACTCTTGTGGTACTGCCCATGTCCCTTATTGACAGAGGCAGTCTGTAGAATGACTCAGGACTCCAGCATTCAAAGACCCACTACCCTGATACTACCCCATTCCATATGTGGGGAATTAAGATATAATATTGACATAACCTGAGTATTATTGGCTAGGCTTGTAAAGGCTCTTGTGCCATTAGCCTAGTAATCACCTATGAACCTATAAGGGCAGGAACTCCTTGGTATATTTCAACTCTGACATTTATAAAAGTAATTCACAGCCTCAAATATTGAAGATTATCACTGCTGTGAAATAACCATTTGGTTACGCTAAGTTCCAGCTAACTACATATATCCTTGGACTGCCTAAAATGAGATGCAAACAATTTATTTGCATAAATTCGCAAAGTATGATTTTTTTTGATTTACTCTATATTTTATGCTGCATTTTTATTCTGTTGAATGAATGCCTGTTTCCCTAAAAATCCTATCCCTTCTTATTCTGTCTGCACATCTCTGCAAATGCACTTTAAATATTATGCTTAGAAGTAGCTTATTGTTACTGCCTCAGCTTGTACTTGATGTGTCATGATCATTCCTTCTCACAATATGTCTGCCTTCACAAGAATAAAACAAAGAATTCAAGCTCTAAATAGTGCTGGATAGCAGCTGAAGATCACTTATTCTGATGCTGACAAAACACGAAATAAAGATTGAAGACAACATTTCATTCTCTCTCCAGACATAAAATACATTAGTCAAGGTTCATTCTCTAATTCTTGTTCATTAGATCACAACACAGAATCATAATGAATCCCTTTCAACAACAGAAGAATGCTAATATCAGTCCCACTCTGGCTTAGTGACGAGTATTGTGTGCCTTTAAAATCCATATAACTGTACAACTAACTATGACAATCGATGCAAGCAGATTAGTTGCTTTAATAAATACAAGAAAAAGTTATTATAGCTTGGACTTTTATAATTTTGAAATGCTACTTTATAACTCTGATGTATTATTACAGTGAAAACTCATTTCAGTTCTACCAATAAACTGAATTCTATAACAAAGTTTAGCTCCCAAAATTGCATATGCTCTACATTTATTAACACTTTACTCTAGCACCAATATATAAAGACTACAAGTCCTGGAAAACAAAAAAATGATCATTTGTTTTTTCTAGGTAATGAACATACAGTAAATATGTAAATAATCTTAACCCTGTTCAGTAGAGGGCTGATTTTCAACCACAATGTGTGCACATACTTGGCTTTGTATCTTTACAATATTGTATAACTCAATTTCTTCTTTATTTGTTAATGTAATTGTTTATTTTATTTTAGTTTGTAAACTGTCTGTACATGGAGCTTTTCTCCTTGGTTCTCCACTGAAAATGGGCCAAAAACCCAGCTTGACTAACCCTGTTAACACATCTCAATAAATAAATAAATACCTATCACTGTGATCTCTTAAAGAGATTTCATTGGCTATTGGCTACTAGCTAAGCTACTGTGCTATTGAGCACTACTGAGTTGTTCAAAACTATCACACAGGGTCAATGCCCCCCCCCCCACCTAAAATCAACCTTACAAGTAAGAGAACCATCATTCTCATTGAGTAAGTCAGGGTAATTACATTATTTTTATGAGACCATTTTTGGCAATACCACCGGGAAAGGACCCTCACTAAACCTGTGCCAACAACATGAAATCAGCTACCTGGAGAAATATATTCTCAAATAATATCGGAGAGCTGCAATATTAAACTGAAGGAATATCTACTAGAAGAAACTGCAGGCAATTGCTTTCACAATGCTGAATAGGATGTCTAGGCTTGCAGACATATTGTAGCTGGAATACGTACTTGAACTATGTATTGCTATCAGTCTTCTAAGAGAACTAAATCCTGTAAATACTGGAAATATTGTGCATATTCCCACATTACTTGAAATATTATGAACTGTGTTGTTTTTTGCTAATGTATTTCTATGTGTATTTCTTTTTAATATGCAGTTTTATTATTGCAACGTGTGATATATTTTTACTTTTGTTAGCATTTTATTATTGTATTATCTACTTTACTTCTCTGGAGCCCAGGTCATGGCTGAAAAGTATTAATTGACCAGTACACTTACCTAGTTACTAAATTTCAAATAAATAAATAAATCCCAAACCTCTAAACCTGCTTGCGTCTAAAGTAAGAAATGTTAACAGTTCTAAAAATTGAAAAAGAAAAAACGTGATTAGGACATAAAAAATTCCAAAGCAGAAACTTACATCAATTCTCACATATGGCCATATATATCAACACTGCATTATCCTGCAAAAGTTATTTAACTGAATACTAAGCAGTTATTTCCTTAAACTATCCAAAGATATGTCGGTTATGAATTTTCCAATAAACTAAGAAATAAGTAAGTTCATAATTAGACTGATGCAAAGTAAAGTAGCATGCACTCCATATCGCTGAATTAAGGCCTTTGATTCACTGGAATGGCAATGTCTACTTAAAATGCTGTCTCAGTATGGCTTTGACTGAATCACATTGAATGGGATTAATCTGTATAGCTGTCTATGTACATTTTTTTCTTGTGAAAAGGATACTCTCCAACAGTTTCTTATAATGCAAATAACATGTTAAAGATGTCCCGTATATGTTTTTGCATTCTTTATAGACCTTGTTCCTAATTTTGGGTTGATCATTTTGTCTCCCTGAACAAACGGGTACAGTAAGAGGCCTTCAATAATCAAACACAACAGCATGTGCAAATAATGTTCTCACTGCTTAAAGTTGCCTGAATCATCCCACACATGGCTGATTCAGTACCATCTCTGCTTTCAACTGATATGAATGCAGGCATCCTGTTTCACCTAACAGATCAGGACAACGCTACTCTTGCAGAAAATATGGATTACGGTGGAAATTGGCGAAGATGAAATACGTGCACAGCTCATTATTCTTTGAGAGCTGAAGATGCTCTGTACAGTAGTATTATCTTGTTATGTGAGAATATCGAGATAAGACCTTATCTCGATCTCCATCCAAATAAAACAAAGTTCATCCCTGTCCATATTCAAGTGCAACTTGGATCTTATGGCTGGGGAACAGAACATTTACCCCAGGACTACCCCCGTGCTACTAATGGACAGAGACAGCTCCTAATTGCTTTATCCCATGTAGGGGTCCCCTCAAATTATTTATGGAATGACCCCAGTTATTCTCATTAGGGGTAATATGTAATTATCTACCATGGGATGGGTAAGGCCAGTCTATAACCAAATGGGATAGATTAAGTCGAGCACAAAAAGGGAATCTGACTAGGTTTACAATGGCCCACAAGAGTGGCTAGCCTAGTACTTACCTGTGAATCTATGAACTTGAGTATTTTATTTTATTTTACATTTGTTAACCATGACAGTCTGACTGGACACAGGTCCCTTTTCAGCAGAGTATCTGATTAGTGATAAAGCTAGATGGTGAGGAGTCCTTAAACTATGAAACATGGTAGGATACCTACGGTCATACTGATGACCCCCTCACCATTTTTTTTTTTATTTGTAATCCTAATAGTCATAATGTTCTCACAATTACTATCATTATTAAGGTCAGAAAGCTGTGGCACTCTTTCATTTGGGAAGGACCATGTCATTGATTTCCAAAGCCAGCCTGAAGGTGCCTCAGGAAATCCATTAGAATATCTTTGAAAAACACATACAGAATTATTATGGTGTGGTTTAGAGCGGACCACATCACTTGTGACTGAAAGCTGCAGTGAAGGCACCATTATTATCTGTCTACCAATTTACAGAATACTTGCAATGCTTTTTTTAGTTATTTAAATTTAATTTCTTGATCTCTGAAGGGAAACAGTGGTTTTACCAATGTGGCCAGGTTCAGAATGGGAACAATCAGTTGCTATTAGAAAAAAAAAACATTTTAGTGACATATTGTGGCACATTTGGGGTAAGGAAGTTTTGCACTTATCCCCAAAGGCTCAGGCCTCTCACAGTTAGAATATTAAGACAAGTATGTGGGTGGATGCAGAAAACTTGCTCCTGAAAAATACTTTTGCATGTGCTTTGGGTAAATATTGACCTTTCCCAGACTTGATTAGTGACTCATTTCACAATAAGATCCTAGTAACTGCAATAAATTGTTACATATCCTCTTTGAAGCTTCTGTACTAATTGTATCAGTCATCTTTATATGTCCTAGTCTTTCTGAAAAATAATTTATAATAAATGTGAGTAAAGCTACATTATTTGTGCCTTTAGTGGAATGTAAATGTATAAATGCTATAAACATGCATTTTCGTCTGTAGAAATACATTGCAGTTTAATCTCACTATCGTTCTTGACTGTGTTAATGTGTATAGTATTTCAGAGTAATTTCAGAGCATAGAGGTTGCTGCATAAAGTCACATGCTGACTTCTTATTTAGACTATGATTTGCTGCAACTTAACCCTTCCTCTGAGCATTTATAGTCTCTTTTCTGTTTTACCGATCTGTTAGTTATTTCTCATTTACTCTTAAGTGGTATCATGTTTTGACAAGCTATTTATTGTCCAACAAGAGTAATCAAAATTCTGAGCTTCCTGAAAAACAACATTCAACGAATGTATCTCATTTAAACAGCTATCTGAAGAATTCCTTCCTCTGCAGGTTTCTGAAGTCAGATCTCTTTTATACAATCTCTTTGGGCTTTCTCTTGCAGTTGGCAATTACTTTCTCCATTAATAACTTGTTTTGCTCCATATAGCAGAAGGCCATTTTTTTACATTCTTAGATGATTCAGGAGAGGGGTATAGGTTCATAGGTAGGTACTAGGCTATTGGCCCTGGGGCCTATACAAGCCCAACCAAAAAGATATCCTGGCTTTTGCCACCCAAGAAAATTATTTTCCTGTGCCACTGTTGAGCAGAGCCACAGAGGTGATCGCCGGGGTGAATTTCCTATTTCCCATCCAATCATCAAGATTTTTCTTGAAGAGTGCTAATGAGGAGCTTTGTTTGATATAGATAGGTAGATTATTCCAGAGTATGGGAAGTCTCTGGTACAGGAATCTATCCCTCCGGCATGTTCTTTTCATTGAGGTGACAAGGTTTAGGTCCCTAGAGCGTGTAGCTTGGAGGGATTGGGATTCCTTTAAGTGGAGCATGTCCAACAGCTCTGGGTTTGACATAGCTTTGTATGTTAGGCAGAGATCACCTCTGAGTAGGCGATATGCGATGGAGTAAAGCTGGAGTTTTTTGAGACTGTCTGTGTAGGGTATCTGTTTGAGGTCAGTAATCCTCTTTGTGAGGTATTTCTGCGGCCTTTCCAGTTGTTGTAGATGTCTTGTGAGGTACATACCAAAAGGGGCGTTGTACTCTATAAGAGGTCTAATGAGTGATGAGTAGAGGGGAACAATGACCTCTTTTTTTCTGGATGGGAAACCTTTTGTGATGAGGTGTGCCACGTAGAAGGATTTCCTGACTACTGTGGCGATGTGATTATCAAAGGAGAGACTACTGTCCACCTGTGTCCCAAGGTCTCTTATCACACTTTCGGTGTTAAGTATACTACCACCTATGTTGTAGTTCATGGGTACAGAGTTTTTACCAAAGGGAATGACAATGCACTTTTTGGCATTGAGCTTGAGGCCATGGCTTTGACACCAGGCATCTGTCTCAGTGAGGCCCTTTTGTAGGATGTCCACAGCGTTAGGAGTTTTGATTATGGCTCCTAGTTTGCAGTCATCTGCGAACTTCATTAGCCAAAGACCTTCTGTGTTAGCCTGTACTTCAGAGAAGTAGATACCAAACAGGAGAGGACCCAGGACCGAACCCTGTGGTACTCCACTTGTCACTGGCCTGAAGTCGGATTTGGAGTCTGCTACTTTCACAGTGTGGGTTCTGTCAGTGAGCCAGTTGGCAACCCATCTTGTGACTAACAGACCAAGGCCAAGAAGGAGAAGAGTTTTCAGACTCTTGGTCGCTTATCCCAACCTACATGATGTAGAAACTGTAAAGCGCTACAGGGTGGATACGGACACATTACAGGAATTCTGCAACCTCTGTTGTCCTCAACTCAGAGCCAGGGCAAAATGAGGGGAGTCCATCCCAGTGGAGACAAAGGTATGTTTGGCACTTAGAACCTTAGCTGCAGGTTCCTTTCAGAGACCAGCAGAGGACATGCTGGGGGCATCACAGGCATCAGCATCCATGATCCTCCATCAGTTCTTGAATGCTATGCTCCAACATGCCATTGACCACATATATGTTTCCCGTACTGCTGAGGATAGGGCCAGAAATATGCAGGAGTTCTACCCTGTACCACGCTACCCTAAAGTATTAGGTGCCATAGATTGCACACATGTAGAAATTAAGGCACCACCAGGGAAACAGAGAAGGCTCTACATTAATAGAAAGGGCTTTCACTCTATTAACTGCCAAGTTGTGTGTAATGCCAAGGGAATCATCTTGAATGTGTGTGCAGGCAACCATGGCAGTTACCACAACTCACATATCTGGCACACCTCCTAACTGTACCAGATGTTCACAAGGGGGGATATCCCACAGGGTAATTTACTGGGGGATGCAGGTTATGCACTGAAACCGTGGCTGATAACACCTATAAGAAAGGCACACACACCCACTGAACAGCATCATAATGAGGCACATGATCAAACCAGAAATATCACAGAGCATGGATTGGGCTGCTAAAGTGGCAGTTCTGATTCATAGATACATCTGGGAGAGCCCTGCAGTACAATCCATGGACATGTACTGAAATATTTACAGTATGTGCCATGTTACACAACATCATTCTAAGAAAACAGCTTCAGCAGGATCAACAAGGGGAAGGAGCATACATCCCTCCACCAATGCCAAGGTCACCACAGCCACACACAAGTGAGGAGTCAGAGGGGGAACCAGCAGCTGCTATGGATGTAGGCAGATGTAGGCGTTCTGAATATGCCCTTGTATTGGTTAAGAGACAACCCATAGCACACTCACTCACCACCTAAGGGGCTAAAACCTTCCTCCTATGCACATACATATAGTAACATTGATGCCAGGCAACTCTCACAACCTTTAACTCCCCATGTATTGGCTGTGTAATTCTTACATCAGACAGAGTCAGCCCTGAACTAAAACTGTTGCAAATGCTGGATTTACAAAGTAAGTATTTAACCTGCAGTGTATTGTGTAATAATATGAATGACTGGAAAATCCTTGCATTTTGTTACTTGGTAGTATAACCAAGTAAAGGTGGGAGATTTATACAGAAATTATCTTAACATCTGACAGCAGAGACGTAGTTGACTTATATGTGTCTATTATTAAGTAGTAGGCCTTGAGCATCAAACATTCACACAGTCATACCTCTCAAAAGTAGTTACAGCCACTGTATGCCCTCAGTTTAGCACCATATATTATTACTGGAAAATCATTAATGAGAGAAGTTAGAAAGTAATGATGCACATTGCAGTTTCAGATTTCACAGCCCTCACAAGATTATTCAGAATAAAATTGCAAAATTTTGATGCTATCAACTGTCTAACATTCTAAGACCAATATAAGTCAAAGGTACAGTTACCAGTTCAACATCACAACTCCAGATATACTAAGCAGTAAGTCAGCTATGCACTCTAAGCATCAGACACAAAGCTTATGTATCCCTGAATCCAAAAGATACAAAACAGGGATATGGCACAGTTATAATCACTTGCACTAGGTATTGAAGGGTGGCAGGAAGCCTAGGCTGACACTAAAAGGTAGGTGAGTGAGTGTGAATAATAAGAGAAGCAGGCAGATATTTAGGTAAAGCAACAAATGGCCAGTGAGACAAAATAAACTTTATGCTACACAACTGAACCATGGTATGTTGGACAGGTGTGAGCCCTGCATGGTAGAGGTGACAGTTCATCGTTGTCATCCCCAGACAAGAGAACTGTCTCTGCCAGGAGATGCACTGGCACTTCCATGTCTACAGTCAAATGCCCTGCTGCTACCTGAACCTGACTGATGTCTGCTGGATGAGATCCTTTCACAAGTATGCCCAGGACCATGATCTCTTGACCTGCCATGTCTGGGTGTGGACAGCTCACCTACTGATGGAGCAGTGGAAGTACTGTCACTATGGGAGCATGATCGGGCATGGTCACATTGGCTAAGAGGAGAGGATGTGGCCGATCTATGCCCATGAGGATGCTGCCTCCCCAGTAGACGTTCCATCACAGACACTGCTTCTTCCAATGCATCATTCATCCAGTTCATTGAATTGGCAACATGGTGAAGGTAGTCACACATGTCAGCCTGTGCCACATCTACAACTCTAAGCATTTCTCTGGAGCACCTATGGTAACATGCCTGTGCCTCCATGATGGCCCTAAACATATGTTGAGTGGCACAGGAACAGACACCTGGATCAGGTGGAGGATGGACAGCAGGCCTCCTTAGAGCACCTTTAACAACGCTCCTGCATAGCACCTCACCCACACTTTGGCTACGGTCAGAGTCAAGAGGCACTGAAGCCGAATTAACCACACTTCCCTGATCAGTTTTCTCACCCTCCACCTATCCAATATCTGTGTCCTCACTGGAATGAGTACACATAGGCCTACTGGCTGTGTCCAGTGGAATTTCAAGGGAATGCAATACATCACCCTCAGTGTCAGATTCAATCTCTGTTGCCACAGACTGTGCCTCTGTTTGGCCACCATCATCATCAGAGTCTGCTGATACTCTGACATCATGTGGTAGAAGTCCCACATTTCCATTTTCAGGATCACCTGTGATAAAAAGAAACAAACACAGGAACAATTAATACCTAAACTACTATAGTCCAATATATGCTAACAAAATAACAGTGCTGCCACTATTAGATAGTACAGCAATGCACACAACAGTCCTGACATCAACATCACACATTAAAATATTTCTTTGGTTTGCTCATCAGTACTGACATAAACATTTTTGGTTTACCAGGTTTACCATGTGCAGATGATGGTATCCTCTGCATGCCAGATGGTCCTCGAAGAAGTTGAGCAAAAGGTAAGGAAACGTCATCACATTTAACAGTAACACAGGGGGGTAATACTTTTTCCCCTTCATGTATCCATCACCTATACTTTCAATAAGAACTTAGATGACAAATCTAACCTAAGTTAATAAATCAGAATGCATTGTTAAATGTAGCACTGCGGTGGTGGTGGTGCGGTAGTGTTGTTGCCTCAGAGTAAGACGTTGTCCTGTTCGATTCTCAGCTAAAGCGTCTTCTGTGTGGAGACATGCATGAATGGGCGTACCTTCGTTGAAGGTTGTGGGTCAGGGCTGGCAACTCGGCACGTAAAAATCTACTGCCAACCATTAGCGGACCGGAGTTCCGCTGTGGCAACCCCTAACCAGGAAAAGCTGAAAGACACAACAACATTGTTAACTGTAGCAATCTTCAATCCCCCCTCCCAAAAAAAATCTAGTGAAACAGAAGTAACACATTGATTTAAATTGTTTTACAGTACAACAGTATTCAACAACTGAGATATAAATGCCTACCTGGAAGCTCCTCCTGGACATGTTTGCTATCCCTGAAACAGTAGCACCAATGTCAAGGACATGCTGTTCTGTACTTTCCTGGGAGCTGTCTGGATCCCTGACAGTGGACAGGATTTCTTCATTTGCTATTAGCGGTGACTCTGTAGTAGCTCCCCCCCCCCCGGATACCCATCTAATCACAGCCCACTGCAGCTGCTGTCCTCCATGCAGATGAGATCATGTCACTGGCCCGATGGCACACCTGGTCATATGTCCTGCTGTGGCCATCCAATGCATTAACATCTGTGACGATCTCCTACCAAATATGCATTCTGTGTGACATATCTCCATGTCCCCTCTCAAGCAGGAAGGCACCAAGCTGCCTTAAAGTGTCAACAATGATCTGATTCTCAGGGTCAGTGAAGAGTGATTTTTTGAGGATTGAGATGCCTGGGTGGCATAGTCCTAGGTGTCCTAAAAGACAACATAAGGATAATGCACTTAAGTATCACATAACTACAAAATAATTGTTCCACATAAAACAGAAAGGTTAACATTTCAGTAATACCCACTGGAGAAACATAAAACAGCCTAGAAATTGGAACTATGAACAACAGCCTGGATGCAAAAAAAAGGAGAGTAATAATAGCAACATGTCCTTGTTTGTGCCATAACAAAAATGCAGCTTTGGTCCACCCCCCTTCCCAAAAACAAAAAAGAACAGGCAAATGACACATTTTGCTAACAAACCATCTTTGAAATGCTAAAAGTGCAATCAAATGAACTGTCCCTTAAACATGTCTACAGATTTAACAAAGAACATTCCATGTTAATGCATTGCCAATCATGTATACCTGTGAAATGCACTAACAAACATGCCCATGCCATCAGTACACTTCAAACTAATGCATAAAGATAAAATGTCTTTGCTAATCAAAATGTGTATATACATATATATATATATATATATATATATATATATATATATATAAATATATAGGTTCACTGCTAAATCCCGAAAGCCCAAAATCCTGTGACCAAAATCTTGAAAGTTCAAAATACTGTAAACTCAAAATACTGAATCTCATACCACTGAAAACACACAGGATACCCACACGTACTATATTCCAGCACAAGTACATACAGAAACAAATAAAAGACAAACCATATTACTTGCCTCCGAGTTTGCACTTAGTGTAGTGAAGTGCAACCTCAGAGTTGATATATTTAAGTAGGAGGGGGTGTGGGGAGGTGCAGGGTAATACGTTTCTGTATTTACTTGTGCTGGAGTATAGTAAGTGTTCGTATCCTGTGTGTTTTCAGTATTATGAGATTCAGTATTTTGAGTTTTCATTGTTTTGAACTTTCAAGATTTTGGTCTCAGGATTTTGGGTTTCAGGATTTGTGGCTTTCAGGATTTAGAAGTGAACCCATACCTAAATATACTGTATAGCATCAATGTGGGGATGGTGTTCTTTTGGTGATACAAAGTGCTGTTTTTGCGCCAAACATACCTTTTGGAATTGTGGCCAAAAAGTTCAACCTTGGTCTCATCAGACCATAACACATTTTCCCACATGCTTTTGAGAGTCTTGATGTATTGTTTTGCAAATTTTAGCCAGGCCAGGGTGTTTTTCTTTGTAAGAAAAGGCATTCATCTTTTAACCCTTCCCTATAGTCCAGACACATGGAGAATATGGGAGAATGTTGTCACATGCAGTTCACAACCAGTACTTGCCAGAAATTCCTACAGCTCCTTCAGTGGTGCTGTAGGTCTCTTGGCAGCCTCCCTGACCAGTTTTTATCTTGTCTTTTCATCAATTTTTGAGGGACATCCAGTTCTTCGCAACATCACTGTTGTCCCATATTTTCTCCATTTTTTTTGATGACTGTCTTCACTGTGTTCCATGGTATATCCAATGCTGTGGAAAGTTTTTTGTACCCTTCTCCTGACTGATAACTTTCAACAATGAGACCCCTTTGATGCTTTGTAAGCTCTTTGTGAACCATGGCTTTTGCTGTAGCAGGCAACTGAGTAAATGTCAGGAAAATCCTGCTATGACAGCTGAACTTTATTTGGGGTTAATCAGAGTCTCTTTAATTGATGGCAGGTGTGTACCCAAGAAGACTGAATGCTGTAATTAAATCAAAAGGTGCTTCAACAAAGTATTAGATTAAGGGTGTGCACACTTATGCAACCAGCTTATTGTATATTTTTTATTTTTTATATTTTTCCCCTAACAGATTTGTTTGTTTTTCAATTGAATTGCACAGGTCATAGGTCACATTAAAGGTGAGGGAAGTTTTAATATGATTTATTGTGGTTTCATTTTTTTATATCACAAAAACCTGGCATTTTAACAGGGGTGTGTACACTTTTTATATCCACTGTGTGTGTGTGTGTGTATATATATATATATATATATATATATATATATATATATATATATATATATATGTGTGTGTGTGTGTATATATATATATATATATATATATAGAGAGAGAGAGAGAAGCCTCCATATATATTTATATATATATATATATATATATGTAATAAATATCATACAAAAATGTCTTAATTACATTTCAGCATATGCAGCATGTAGCTAACAAAATGCAAGCATACCTTCTGAAGTTCAGCAATCCTCTGTGCTTATACAATATAAAGTAATAACCTCCTTTCTGTGTTCTCCACATAAACAAGTCTCCTCATATTCGGTTTCCCTAGCTACACAGTTGTCTTTTTATGGTGTAGATTCAGGGCTGTCAGCACACTGAAGATGCAAATGAGGTGTAAACTCATTAGAATTGCTAAATCCCAAATACCTGTCTCTGTGTAGCACATGTAAACATAGTGTAGGCACTCCCTCAGTGTTTTAATGGATTGTAACTGTGAATGATTACTGGTAGGGAGAAGGAAAACACAACAGCAATGCAGAATGTCCTACATCTAGTGGGTGTGTCAGGTTAGACTTATAAATTGTTAGCTGCAATTTTGTCAAAGTTGCAAATGTAAGTAAGCAGCACACAATTCACTGGTTCTGTTCATTAACATCCAACATCCTCTTCATTTTTTGGCAACTGCATATTATATTATTGCCATTTATTATCCACACACATTTTAAGGACAATGATATAGAATGGCTTACAGAATGCAAGCAATACTTATAATTGGTTGTATGATCACTTAATGCAATACATCCAAAAATAATAAATATATAAATAATAGCTGTATATAGTTGATTGCATACAGAATGATTTCAGTTCCTTGCTGCAAAGATGTTTGTGTGGCAAAGAGGGATAAAGCACCCTTACTGTGTTCTGAAGGTTCACTGAAGTGAGAGTTCAAATCCAGACCTATTAAGAAATATTTCATGTGTATGAACAAACATTTTGTAGTGTTTAATTCATAAATTACTTTGCTTCATTTGAACTACTTTACTTTTTATTTATGTTTTAGTTCCCTGCAGCAAAACTGTTTGTGTGGCAAAGAGGAATGTGGTACCCTTAATAGGTTCTGCAGGTTCATTGGACTGACAGTTCAAATCAAGACCTATTTATAATATATTTTACATGTACTGACAAACATTTTGTAGTTTATTTCATAAATTACTTTGCTTCATTTGAACTACTTTTCCTTTTTATTTATGTTTTAGTTTCTTGCTGCAAAGCTGTTTGTGGGGCAAAGAGGGAAAAGGCACCCTTTCTGTGTTCTGAAAGTTCATTGGAATGAGAGTTCAAATCCAGACCTATGTAGAGATGTTATGTGTATCAACATTTTGTAGTATGCATGTCATAGATTGCTATTCCTCATTGCAACTACTTTTCACTTTTTTTTTTCCTTTTTTTTTCTTTTTCTTTTCTTTTTCTTCTTGTGTTTTTTTTTTTTTTTGGGGGACATTCTTTGAGCAATGCATGGCTTAGTGCAAACACAGAAAATGGAGAAAATGAATGTCAGGTTTGGCTGTGCTTATCTTATTTGCGTGAAGTGGGACAGTGCACAAACTGGACTAGCTGCCCACCCAGGAACCAGACAGACCACCTGCAGAACACCTGCAAACAGGGCATCTGTAAAAGAGCAAAGGTCAAAAACAAAACATTGTTGCAGTTTCTGCATTTTTTCACACAACTGAGCTTAATGGCATTGTGCAGTGGTTAGCAAGCTTCCCCAGCAGCGGTAGCCATCGAACACCTGCAGATATGACTCAGACAGACAATAACTGAAACTGGATACATTCAATTAATTCTGCTGGGCACAGGGCAAATACACTAAGCAGCGTTGCATGGCTTTTAACACAGACACCTCAAGAATGTTTAGGAAATTACGGAATGTCATGTAACTGGTCCTGTGGCAGTAGGTGTAAGTGTAGGTCAGGAGTTATGGGTTTTACTACAGGGTGTGCAACCTTTTTTATTGTTGTGACAGTTTACTTTAGAGCAATGAACTGAAAAATAGATAAATGTTATTTCAACATTCTTGTGTCAACAGGTTTAAGTGTAGGACTGCCATAAACATGGTCCTGGGTTTGAATACAGGATGTTCCATGCTCTTTTACTGTTGTTCCACTTCCATTATATTCACTCTCAGTTATAGCACTTTGGATAGTGGAACTGATTCAAATTATAACTATGTGTGATGAGACACCATTATTGTGTTTTCAGATGTATGACTGAGAGTATACTGTCTGCTATATTTCTGTAAGCATAATTCTGCTATCTGGACGTCATGGCTTCACAATTATCTAAGACACATACATAACCAGATCTATATCTAATAACTTTGTCAGGTCACACACATACATGTGTAACAGCTCAAGCTGTCATGTGTACTTATGTATGATTCCTGACTATGTCTGAGCAGCACTTCTTCTGTGCCAAACATGAAAAAAATCAATGCTGTGGAAGAAAATGTTTTGTCCCTTATGTCTAGGTTTGAATCCCAGATGTTTTAGGTCATTACATTTATGCCCCCAGTGCATGAATGCAAACCTAGCTCACTTAACAGTTACCTTCCAATATATATATATATATATATATATATATATATATATATATATATATATATATATATATATATATATATATATATCCAGGCTACATCAGTAGACACCCCTTAAACTAAGCCCAAGTGTCAGATTAATGTTCCAGTTTCAATTATTTAATTCCTCCCTGCTTGGCACTGCTTCTCTCCACTTAACATCATGCTAATGCGGTTGGCATCATTGCTTGGGTTTGCACACTACCAGTAAATGCAATAACTGGAATTGGCGAGAAAGCATCAGTTTTCATCACTCTAGTTCGGCTGGTAGACATGGCTGGCTTTGGAGAGGAAGGTGCCAAGTTTAGAGCACAGATGTGGGGTGCCCAGGATTCCATGATATTTAAAGCATCACAGCCAAAGGCTTCTGCAGGGGGAGTATGCTGTTGCACAGTACAGGTCTGAGGCATGGAATAGATTGTACCAGGCTATATCCAGTGCCTGTGGTATCCCACCCACTGGAGACCAATGTAGGCATAATTTCAAAGACCTACGCAGGAGAAAAAGTGATACTCACAACCACTGGTTGTATGGGTTTGAGACTGTGGACATCTTACAGCTGTGTAAGTATGACAATAAGACAGTACTTGTAAGAATTAGAAAGCTAAATATTGGCAAGACTGTCATGCATAATGCTCCTCTGTTCTTTTCTGCTCTTTCTCCAACTACCAACAACCATGAACTCAATCAACAGACTCATGTTGCTCAATTGGAGAGACTGAGGGAAGCAAGTGGTATGTATGTAGCAGAACAGAAGTGTTATTGTAGCTTTAAAAGTCAAAGATAACTTTTTGGTCATACAGTTGTATCAAATTGAGGATGCATATCCCAACTGTAAAAGTAAGCATGCATGGATTAGTTTGCACCACAAGCCAGTTGTCAGAGTCCAAAATTAGACTGTAGTCAGAGGTTGTGTGTTTAAATACCATGATTCCCAACTATACAATACTGTTATTTCTTCAATAATATTTTCAATAAATTAAAAACTCTATACTAGTGGCACAAATGCCATGCTGTAAACTGTATTCTGTACAAATGGAACACTCATATATGCAATATATGCACATTTCAATGATTATTTTTAGCAGTCTGTAGTATAGTGTGCATCTGTTAGGACACATACTTAAATGTAATACATCAGATAAGAGAGTCGTATAATTGTGTTAATGTGTGGTATGTCACATATGATGGTATTAATTTTATCTCTTTTTTTCTCTCACCCCATCCCTTATCTCTCATTTTTTTTCTATTATGTGTCATCAAAATGTCTCCATGTCATCCATGTGTACCACATCACTAAATGCTACACAGCACAGTAAGATATTTCAGCCCCACTTGATCAGCCTACCCCTGCTCCACCGGCGCCAGCACCGATGCCCATCATGTTTGGAAGCCAACCTGGCTGCACTGCCTCTGCTGCCCTATACTACCTGTGTCCTCAGATAGTACTGCCCAGGAAGCTGGTGCAGTGGTGCCTACCAGGAACATTGGCAGAGGTGGAGATTTAATCATCTGCAGGGAGATGCCAGGGATGGTGTGCCAGGTCATGTACTATACCACTGGTGTATGCCTGTGCTGGATGGAGAGGCTGTCCTCCCTCATGGTTTGTAGGAGAAGACATCAAGCACTCCAGCTGTCAGTGGAGTAAGGGGACAGTGATGACAGCCCAGTGGGTGAGGACTCAAGTCTCACTTTCTCCAAGCTTGCTGTCCATGAGACTGTTTTGTCCGCTCCCTCACCCCAGTCACGGTGTCTCCCCAACCTTTTGTGTCCATCACCATCCCTGTCTCCTGTCTTGTTTGTTTGCATTCGCTTCCTCACCTACCCAACTCACCTGACCTAGACATACCTACGTCCCTTACCCAGCACTCCCCTCTTACTGAATGAAAAAAAAATCGGCACCTGTCCTCCAAAAAAATAATCGTCCCATACATAGCATCTCCATTTCTCACATGTGTCTTAACACACACGATTTAGTCCAACTGGCTATACAACATGATTACATTGTCACCCCTCTCTCTGGAGGTGACAGTCCAAATTCAGCTAATATTCTGCACATATGATCAGTTTTTACTGTTGAAGAAATGGATAGCTGTGGTTCTTTTCTACCTCCCTGCTGCACATTCCCATATTGCTTTGCCTTTTTTCTTCTCCTGCTTATTTCCTATTTTACCACTTTCCAATCTACCCCATTTTAACACCTACAATCTGGTCAAAAAATAGAATCACACATATCACACATAAGTAGCAGAAAAAGCAATGGATCCCTTCATTTTTTTGGCATCTATGTTTGTGCACATTTTCGCATCATAAAGCAATGCCAAGCAATGGTGAGTGGTGGTACAATGCTGCTGTTATTTCTCTGAAATCTCACTTAACCCCACTGTGCTATGCCACCACATAGCAACAAAAATTCATATAGTTGAATTATCACTATTTATTTAAAAGTCTTTAAAAGTACTAGATACACCTGGATGCAAACCCAGTATCTTCTGGGCTCAAAAAGAAATGTGTCAATGCAGTTACATCTGCTGTCACAGAGTCAGTTAAGCAGCAGGTGTGTGTCATATTCTCAGTACTAATGCTTAGACTTTAGCAATGTGGCTCGCATTTGCGCACTGCTTAACTATGCAAAAACATGGACAGTATTGAAAAGGTGTATCTCACATGCGCAAGCACTTTGCCAACCATTGTGCAAACCCGCTGCTCACTGTGCTGTGGAAAAGAAAACATTATTATGTATTACTGCTGTTTGCTGTCCATTTCCTGTCTATGACATGAAATTACATGTGGAAACATAACAAACTGAAGGACCTATTTAACAATATGTCATATATTTACAATACAGCCACATGTTGCCTCACCCAAGCATTGCAAACCTGGTGTCTCAGTACTTTTTTTCACACATATATCACCAACACTTCAGAATCATCACCATCATCATCCTCAGCCCCCTTTTTCCATTTTTTCTACATGGGGTCAGGGTATCATGTTAACTTTCGCCAACTATCTCAATTCAGTGCCACACTCCTGCCTTCTTTAACACTCATGCCTGACTGTCGCAGATCTTCTTTCACAAAATCCATCCACCTGTTTGCTGGACATCCTTGTTATGCTTACCTTCTTCCGGTCTGTCCCAAGTCTTCCTCACCAGATTGTCTTCTGCTTTTCTACACATGTGCCCAAACCACCATAATCTGTTCTGTTTGATCTTTTCTGCAATTGGAGCTACTTCAGCTTCTGCTCTTATGTCCTCATTTCTTCATCTGTCCCTCAGTGCAAACTATCACCTTTCTCAGGCACTTAATTTCCATCACCTCTAGCTTCTTCAGCTGTTCTGCCTTTACTGTTCAGGTTTCTGTACCATACAGTAGTACTGGTTACACCACTGTCTTGTACACCTTACTTTTCAGCTTCTTTGGCATTCTTCTGTCATAGACTACACCTGATACACTTCAGAAATTAATATCAAATGTGTGATATGCAATGCACATCAATCTGCTAACATGCAGAACTAGAACTATTAACCCATAAGCCTAAAAATTCTTACCTGCAAAGCTAGGGAAGGGTTTAGCATGGACCTTATCCACAGGGACATAGTTGACCTTCAACATATTTCCAACAACATTCAACATTTTGGTTTTGACATGGGTAGATCTTGCTTATTAAACCTAGTGGACTTCTTTGATAAGGACCCCCAAAATACCTGGATGATGGATAACAGGGCATACCATTATGTTAAATTATCCAAGGCCTTTGACACTAGTCCCCATTCAAGTATCACAGAGAAACACTCATCTTGGGATTAACATACATTACTAGATGGATAGCCAACTGGTTCACAGACTGAACACACACTATCAAAGCTGGGGACTGTACTTCCACCACTAGACCACTTACCAGTGTAATACCACAAGGATCTGTGCTGGGCTTTCAACTGTTTGGAAGCTATATCTCTGAATTCTAGCCAAAGGTAGATGGCCTGTGGTTTACCAAGTCTGCAGATGACTGTCAACTGGATGCTGTCATATGGAGTCCCCCAACTATGTTAACATATTACAGAAGGGACTGACACAGGCACACGATTGCTAGCAAACTCATGGACCTTAAAGCAAAACAAGCCTCATTGCCCATTTTGGCAATGAAGTACCACTGCTATTTATGATATACATAGCACTGCTCTAAGCTCAAACACATTGCTGTGAGACTTGAGAACACACGTTGATAGCAATCTACACTTCAATCACTATGTGCCCACAGTGGTGAACACACATTCTACATTGTGCACCTCATAAATAGGGCTATCACATCCAAGACCAGGGAGGTCATAGCGCTCCTGTACTCTACCCTTATCAGACCACTAACTGAGAAAACTGCTCTGTTGTACCTCAACAGGCAACTGCAACAACTGGAGAAAAAACAGAGGTTTGTGACTGGGAAGATCCAGGACCTCCAAAACATGACAGATCTGGAAAGACTGAAAGACCTGTCACTGTACTCAGTACCATTCAGGCTGCTGAGAGGTGACCTATGCCTGGCCTACAGAGCAGTCTCAGACCCTCCCCTACTGGAAATGCTGGGCATCTGCAAATCAAGTGAGACAAGAATAACTTGCTCCAGGGATCTCAACCTAGCCTGTGACATAAACAGAACATGGTGGGGAGACATACATATCTCCCAGAGATTAACATCCTCTGTAATAGGCTCCTATTGCATGTGAGGCAGTGCTCCTTAATGACCCTATTCAATTCCAACCTTGACAATTGAATAGGTGATTGAAAATAGTGGCATCTATGTCCCTTATGGACAAGGACAGTTGGTGCTGATCACAAAATCCCTGTGCTAACAATGACTAACTATGCTTAATAAGGGTACTTGTATTTTTACACAACTAGGCTTGTAAATGCCCTAGTGCTATGAGGCTAGTAACCTCCTATGAACCTATAAAGCTATGAACCTATGCAGGCCTCCCAACATCTTCTCTCCAACATGCCCTGTTGATGTCATCCACTGCAACTTGACCTGCAGCCCTACAATAGTCAGACTTGTGCCATGGTGCTTGCATAAAGTACTAAGATCTGTAGTCTGTATACTTAGGAAGTGATTCTGTTCTCACTGCAATCAACTGTGTGTGTGTGTGTGTGTGTGTGTGTGTGTGTGTGTGTGTGTGTGTGTGTGTGTGTGTGTGTGTGTGTGTGTGTGTGTGTAAAACCCAAAGAGCAGAAGTGTGTATCCTACAGTTACCACTCCAATCCCATGGATTGACAGTGTTTTGATACTTGCACATGCCTACACATCCATTTCATGCAGGCCACCCAAAATCTTCTCTCCAACATGCCCTGATAATGTCAGCCACTATAAGTTGACCTGCAATCTTGTAAAAGGCAGACTTGTGCCATGGTGCTTCCTTAACGTACTGAGTCCTGTAGTCTGTGTACTTAGATGGGTAGAGGTTCTGTTCTCACTGCAGTCAACTGTGCATGTGTGTGTGTGGGGGTGTCTAGCCTAAAGAGCAAAAGTGCGTATCCTACAATTACTGTTTCAATCCCACAGATTGATGGTGTTTTGATACTTGCACATGCCTACATATCTGTTTCATGTAGGCCTCCCAACATCTCCTCTCCAACATGCCCTGCTGATGTTATCCACTATATGTTGGCCTGCAGTCTTGTAAAAGTCAAACTTGTGACGTAGCACTTGCATAAAGTACTGAGTTCTGTAGTCTGTGTACTAAGATAGGCAGAGGTTCTGTTCTCACTGCAGTCAACTGTGTGTGTTAGTGTGTGTTTGTGTGTGTGTGTGTGTGTGTGTGTGTGTGTGTGTGTGTGTGTGTGTGTGTGTGTGTGTGTGTGTGTGTAGTCCGAAGAGACAAAGTGTGCATCCTACAGTTACCACTCCAATCCCATGGATTAACAGTGTTTTGATATTTGTACATGCTGACACATCCATTTCATGCACTCCTTCTCTGTAACATGCCTTGCTGATGTTATCCACTATAAGCTGACCTGTAGTCTTGTAAAAGTCAGACTTGTGCCATGGAGTTTGTATAAAGTACTGAGTTCTGTAGTCTGTGTATTTAGAGGTAGGGGTTCTATGCCCATTGCAGTTAAGTCTGTGTGTGTGTGTGTGTGTGTGTGTGTGTGTGTGTGTGTGTGTGTGTGTGTGTGTGTGTGTGTGTGTGTGTGTGTGTGTGTGTGTGTGTGTATGTGTGTGTGTGTGTGTGTATGTATGTTTGTGCTCTTGCTTAATATTACAGAGAGCCTTTTACACCAGGATGTGGGAACTGTTATTACCATATTCACCTCATCAGACACTGCTAATGTCATCAGTTATAACATGTCTTAGACACTCCAAGTCAGAAGTGAGCTGTAGCACGTGTCTTAAATACAGAGCTCTGTAGTCTTTGTACTTAGGTAGAAATGTTATTCTCACTGCAGTCAACTGGGGGTGTGCTGTAATATAATCTTCATATCTGAATGGCTTTCAATAACAGTGGGGACACTTGGTGGTCAGAGTTTAGACTGCTATCTACATGTGCTCTCTGTGGTTGCATCACTGGGTTTCTGCATAGTGAGACTGTTGGCAATGCTGGAATTAGCAGGGAATTCCAATTTGCAGAAGGGCAAAATAAAGACACATTTTTGCATTTATCTGTAGAATGTGTGGCTTTGTCAACAACCATTTGTCTGTGTTAGCCCCTCCTGTAGTATGTTATCATCGTAGGTGGACTCAATGACTGCACCCAGTATGCAAGAATCATCAAAAGTGGTAAGCCAAAGGCTGTATACTTTAGCCTGAACTGTTGAAAAATAGAGTGCGAACAGTAAAGGGCCAAGCAAAGATCAGTGGATCATGTCAGTGGTGACAGCTCTACTGGTACAGGTATATTCAACAACTTTCACAGCATGCGTTCTGTCAGTGAGACAGTTGGTTACCCATCTAGTAACGTAAGGGTCAATCCCCACCTGGGTGAGTTTCTCAATGATACCTGTATGGGGGATTGTGTCCAAGCCCTAGGCCAGATTAGGTTAGCCAGTATGCACTGTCTTACCTTCATCCAGGTGTATCACACAGAATCAATGGGCTAGGACAACATCACAGATTGTCTATCACGTTATACAGCACATATACCTTCCTGACACTAACACTTCAACACACCCTCCACACCGACTAAGTTCCTGTAGAAGCATGTACATCAACAAGCATCCATATGAGTTGGAGGGGAGCAGCACCCAATGCATACATGTATACATACATCCTCACTCTCCTTATCTGTGAGGTAGACCAACATGTCATTATGGACCTTTTACTAAATGGATACTAGTAACATCCCAGCTGTGTGTAACAGACCTGTGTGAGTAGTTAATGCTATATCATTTCTGTTACATCTGTTAGATGTACTCAAAGAGGTCACAGAGAGCATGCATGACAACACTATCATCCTTTTGAACTTGACCAGGCGAAGGCATTTGACACAAATCAGCACTGTCAGATGTGGCCATAAATAACTATATCACCAAGTCAGGAGACCATGTATCACATATATGGCATTGAAATATGTTGCAACATGTGAAGTGAAGTATATTTCAGGTCCAGTGATCAGGTGTGTACATCAGGGCTGTCTGGTAGGCCATTTCCTGTCCATTATTTAAGTCACAGGCATCACAAATGACATACACATCCAGTGTCCAAACAGCTGTCTGAAGGACTATAGGGCAATCATTGACTGCAATATTAGTACAATACGGACACATCACCACACACCAAAGATTGCTGCCACACCCATGACAACACTTGCAATGACACCAAAAGATTGGGGGATTTGTTTTGTTATTAAAACAAACACACAACCCAAGTATAATGTAGGCATCCCACCCTATAATCAGACCAATAGGTATGTGATCTGTGTCCTGGGGTAGATGGTATGTGGAATGTACACCAGCATATTGTCACAATGCTAACTACTCCCATGTATGTGACACAACTACTGAGTATGTGAAGGACATCCACATCACAAGCCATAATACCTCCACAGTTCACAGCCTTCTTCACACCGATAACTGAGTATAATGCACCCTTCTTCATGTAGCTCACTACATATCTTCCAGTGATGTGTAACTAAAGTGTACCACCTTTGCCACAGTGAGCTGTCACACATCTTTTTATCCATACCTAGGTATACTTTTTGTGGCATAAACATTACTGTCTGATGGTGCAAAAACCCCATCAAGGTGTTTCTCCAGATGCATGTGTGATACCTGTTCTGGTGATAAACACAGTACATACATAGCTGCTTGACAAGATTAATGGCATGGGTAACATCTGTGACAGTGTGGATTGTGCCATATATATATATATATATATATATATATATATATATATATATATATATATATATATATGCCATGCACTCCAGCCAACTAGCCTGTAGTGATCATAATGTCAAATACAGGTATAGCAGTCTTCCTACTAACACCTCCAGCAGATGTTACAGTGTCACGACAGTGTACATGATTACCCTCATACAGTGCAGACATGTCATAATAGTTGAACAAGTGTGTTTGTGCAGAACCCTCTCTGATCACTCTAAATCACATATGTTATATCAGAGACGTGGGATTACTGGTGGTATTATTCTGACATTGTCCATGATTCTGATGGCTTCTTCTAATTTTGTTCATGAGCCTTTACTTGTGTTCCACTTGCTGGAGACCCTCTGCTGAGATTACACTCACATTTAGTCAAATCAGTTTGCACAGCTTCACAAAATGCACCCAACCCCAACTGTATATAATACCCTGGTAGATGCCCTCTGCACCATTCATGTAAGGATGCTTATATCACGCAGACATCCTCCCTATTGCTATGTCACTTTGTGTGACAGTCACATAATACACATTTTCACTGTGCAGTCCCTACTGTTCCTTAATGAAAAGTAGTTGCTGTTGCTGCTACAACCGTTTTCCATTGACATGGCCTCATCTGCTGTACATTAGGTTGTTTCACCTGTTCTACAATTCATCTGTGTGTCCCTGTTCAATACACACACTTTCCCTGTGTGTTTATTTTACATGGCAGTCCATATACCCTTACAGACCATTTAGACAACTTCAATACAGATTGCCAGGAATAGGATTTCAAACTAATCTGCACGGCAGATACACTGTCCTGCACTGTCTTTGGACCATATCTTAACAATCATACCTCTCAACTGTCAAGATTTTCACAGACTGCCCAGATTTTTGCCTTTATATCTTTTGGTGTGTTCCTTATCAAATTTGTCATTTTCTGACATATCAATGGGATGATCTCAGGACTGCTGTGACTCAGTAATTACATACATTTGAGTTTCAGACTTCAAATTCTTCAGAACATGTATCTTAACACAAACCCTGGTTGTTCTAGCATGTTTCTAAAGAGAAAATGTGTCAGATATGTCCCTATTTCTGGATCACTGCCCCCCATTATGCTGGCCTTTATCCAGATGTCTTGAACTAAGAGATTAAGAGTTATTTGTTAAGTCCCGGTGATCATTGTGGCATTCTGCGCAAAACTGCGGACCTTCAGTGCTCTCATTTAAACAGGATTGCTATTCATGTTCACTTGCATGGTTTCCTGACTAGCAACACTGTTGCCAGTCACAAAACCTCACTTATTTATGTTTAAATGTGATGAGCAACATGAATATGCAATGAGCACTGCTGTTCACCCCACATTACCGCACACAAATGTAAACTCCATGTAGGCTTTACATGAAGTCTACATGGAGTTTATTGAATCCAATTCCATGTTTATATAATTCAGTCCTATATGAATAAAGCTGTTGTCTTAACTGAACAATTACTTTACACAAGCCAACAGACAGCTCAACTGCAGGATCCTGCCGTCTTATTCTTCTTTATAATGCCTTTTTTAACAATCTTTCTTTAATTTGGTAAGAATGCATTAGTATTATGAGTTGTCTGTAAAATTTCTTTCTGTCTGACTTTCTTCATACTGTGAATTCTTTCAATTTCACTAGTAAATTCCTAGGCAAATGCAATAAATCCAGAATGTTTTTTTTTAATGAAAGTTAAATGTTCATCATCTCTTACTTCTGCAATTTTATCAATGCCATGTATGTTCTGTCTTCTGGATCTGTTCTCAAGATAATCTGTTTTTATTCTATTGTTTAATATTTCTTTCTGTCAGTTTTCCAATTTTAAATTAATTTTGCTTAAATTGTTCTTTCAAGATTTCCATGGGTTTTTAAAGCTCGATTAGCTCAGAGAGAGTTTATTTCATTCATTTGATGTAACTACCCGACTAAAGATTTTCTGTACTTGGTCACATCTGTTTCCACAGCTGACAGCTTTTTAAAAAAGATGACAAGCTTTTCTTCCAGAAATGATTACTTGAAAATTTTTGAGTGCACTTCTTCTTCCTTCTATTCTACTGTAGAAAATATGAGTCAGTAAAAACCGGAAAGCTTCTGGATTATGCTGTCTCCTTTATGAAGATCAAATCATACCCCCCCCCCCCCCACCTATAAAACAGTTTTGGTTGCTAAATATAATATACCTTGCACTTTGGCTATTTTCTTTCTTTATTTATGTATGTATGTATGTACTTATTTATTATCAGACTAATTTGGACACTAGGAAAATGAGCTCTGATGGGTACGGAAAAATGTCGGTGTCACAGCTGACTACAGAGTGCAAAACCAAGGGAATTTTATATGCCAGAATGTCCAAGAAGGACATTATACCAGCCTTGCGTATAGCTGATACACAGTCCACTGAAGACTGAGACAGCCAAGCCATAGCTGTGACTGCAGAGAATGCGCAAAACAATTCAATGCCTCCCCAGATTACCTTAATATGCAAATGGAAAAGACTGGGGCAAGAGCTATACATAAAATGTTTCAAAGAAGCTGATATAATGAGACATCTACAGGTACAGAAAGGGAAAAGAAGCAAGACGCTGAAGAAAAAGAGAAGTGCCAGCATGAAATGCAGATGCTGGTCCCTCATCAAAGACAAGTAAGATCTTAGGGGAAGCTGGATCGCTGATGCCAAGGTCAGTGCCACGTTATTTCCAAAGTACAAAGAGAGAGATAGATGACTTTGATAGTTTTATTCAGGTATTTGAAAGGGTGTGTAATCAAGACCAAACTGACAAGGAGTAACAGGTATGGCTTTTATCACCTTTACCCTTATCTGTGCTGTATAAAACTGAATGATGTGGATTACTTAAGTTGTGATAATATTAAGAACTGTTTACTTAAATGTTTTAAAGTAGCTACTGAGGCTTATCAAAGGCAATTTAAAGAGCATGCAAGAAATGCAAATGAGTAACAGTGATTGATTATTGTTCAGTAATAAGTACTTTACTTCACTGGTGTGTGAGCAGATGTGAAGTCACAACATCTAAAATAATAGGAGACTCTGATAAGGAAAGACACATATTACTTTGCCTGAGAATGTATGAAAATCTGGTTATTAAATCATGAGGCAACATTGCAGAGGAAATTGGGAATAAGTAGGACTACTCCCTACCCAGTAGGGCACAGCTGCACAAGAAATTGGTACCCAGCCCATAACATCAATATAAGGAAACCCATATAGGACAGTCTAAACCTTCAAAGCAGGTTGCACAAGCAAGAAGGAAAAACAATGTCTCAAGCACAGGACAAGGTCTTGGAGGAAAATGTTTCTGGTATATTGCATGTAACACCAAAATATTCAAAATAACAGGTTGAAGAACAAATGTCATGTGATTGAGTTAATAAAGTAGTAACATACTAGGGTCATGGCTAGTTAAAACTGCAGCTGTTCCAGAATATCACAAGGGTTTGCACCCTGTCCTGGTGGTGGATAACAAAACTGTTGTTGAGGGACTTTCACATCAGACATAACAACTGCTAAGCCTGACATTCTCAGAAATTTTACCAACCTTGGCGGTTGATTCTGGTTAAGGCCATGAAAAGAATACCTTTTCAAGTGCCACTGGAGAAAGAACATATAGATTGGGAAGGAGGGACATAATAATGCAGCAGTGTTTGATGACATCACAGCAGATATATTAACAGTTAAGGACTTTGATAACATTGTGTACATGTAGATGCATGCAGCCAGACATGGAGGCAATCATAACAGTAAGGAATCAGGAATGAAACCAAACCAGTGTCCACACCTCCAAAAGAAGTTGGTAATGTGGTAATTTCCTCAAAGGCAGACAGACAAAGAGACATAGATTATAAAGGAACTCCTAAAGAAAGTATACAGGAAAATGTGATGCAGCAGCTGATAGTCCAAAGTTGTACCCCAGGGCAATTAGGCCATAGTGTATAATATTTATTTCCAGACCATTTGGGCATAAAATATGCAAAAAAATGGGTGGATGCATTTTTTTTACCATAAAGGTACTACAGACCATGGTACCAGTGTCAAAAATTGTTACAAAAGGAGAAAAAGCCACATTGTACACAACTAGCAGGGCACCACACAGACTCGGGTACCCAATGGGCAATTAAAAAGAGCTAGATTAACTATCAAGGCAAACAAATGTCAGGAATGGCAAAGGTAACTCAACTTGATCATCAGGTGGGTGGTAGCAAATGTCAGCCAGGGCATGCCAAAATAGAGGCTATCCAAGCATGAGTCTTCATCTTTGCCAAGTAGTAAGGGCATTCTGGTAATAAGTGGGTATTGCAAGAAAAGTTAACCCTGTTGTAGTACTACAGCTACAGTAATTATGCTCTTTCCATAGAAAGCAATCCCAACAGAGTAATATGAACATCAACTAACAGGGGTCTTGAGTGGATCCTCTTTACTAGCCAGTCTTGATTAGAGCCACAAATCTCTTGTGCAAATTGATGGTTCAAACTGCAGGCTGTGCCAGTTTTTTATCAAATATATAAGAACATCTAGTAATAGTTTCCCATCCTTGGGGGGAGGGGGTAAGACATTTCTCTCCCTTAGGGGAAACAATAGGCCACAGGGAAAACTGGTACTGGTGAGCAACAAAGCTGCTGGCTGAGAATCATAACAAAATCAGGAAAAAAGAACCATGCACTGTAGACAACCTCAGCTGAGATTTCAGAGTACTCAAACAATTATAACTGGTTTAGAAATCAAAACTTCTTTATTGAAAAACAAACAGATGAGTGCTTTTGTCCTTAAAAGAGCACTACAGAATACCGGGTTACCTTTGTGATATACTGACTGCTATACAGATCTATCCACCCACAACCCCTTTTTCACATCTTTGCACATGCGGTTCAGGTGTCATTTCAACAGTGATAATCATCTAGAGTTAATGTTCACACTGGCAGGTGGCTGGCCTGACTGCTACACTAATATCATCTAGATCAAAAGTTTACACTGCCAGGTGATTTGCCTGACTACTATACTGATATCATCCATTGCCAATGTTCACATTGCCGAGTGACTGGCCTGACCACTATACTGATATCATCCAGAGTTGAGGGTCATCCTGCCAGATGGTTGGCCTGACAACTATATGGATGTCATCTACAGCCAGTGTTGACAATGCTGGCTGGCTGGCCTGACTGCTATACTGATATCATACAGAGCCAGTGTTCACACTGACAGGTGGCTGGCCTGACTACTATACTGATATCATCTACAGACCAAGTTCACATTGCCGGGTGGTTGGCCTGACTACTATACTGATATTGTACTGAAACTACTAATCCTACAGCTCCTACACTTGAAACTACTCATTTAAATTATCTGTAGCTGTTACAATTTCCACACCTAGATCCAGTGATGGATCACACTATCTGTTGCTCACTGTGTTTACTAGTTATAGAGAGACCTCATTAGCCTTCTGGATAAAGCTATTTGATTTAAAGTTATTTGTTTCTGATCACCTTACCAATCCTATCTATTTCTGTCACATTTACATTTCTTCTCTTTGTACTTGTGAATACTACAGAAGGCACAGCTCATATTCTTGTATCATTAAGCATATCCCACATTATCATTTTTTTCTAATCCACTCAGTTATCTCCCTTCTATCTTACAGCAAGAGTAAACTAATAATATATTCTGTTTTGTTATACCACCTTCATCTGCAGTGGGCAATATATCTGTAGCCAGCCGTCTCACCTTAGAATATACTTGGGAAGCCAACTTATGCTGAAGTGGTTAAGTGAATGCTGCCTAAACTTCCCAGGCTAAAGTCAAAGAAACTTAAGACATTAGCTCACATACACAGCAACCTGCCCACCTTCACCAGTTACACTGTCAGCTGGCACATATACATCTAAGAGTCACAGGCCTACAAACTCCAGATCCATACAGCCCACTGAGACTACATCTAACCATGTGTTGGTGAGAGTTGACTCTATTGACAGGCATATGGACACCATCCTCAACAGGCTAAATAACAACAGAGTGACAGCTATCTTTCTGGAGCCAGGATCCAGGATCCAGGATGTAATTAGGGGTCTTCAATCCTAGTATCCTGCCAAATACGGTCCTCATAGTGAATAACATTAAGCACCATAGCCAATGAAACAAGAAGACAGAGCTGGATCATGGTGAAATGGGGCTCTAGGCAGGATAATGGGCCCCCAGCCATATCAATATATGATTTCTTGGTTGTCTGTATCCAATTATGAGAAAAAAATGCTCAAACTTGTCAGTGTGCATAACTGTTTTCTTATTTTTTACTCATGCAATAACTACAGATTTGTATTTAATTTAAAATGTTCATATTTTACAGTAAAACACTAAAAGGCATTTGCTATGCAAGACAAAGCAGTGTCACACTGAAAACAGACTTGGCATGAGCATTAGTAAACTTCTGCTCCACACAAACTCACATTTATTAAAAATGCATCTGGCAACCCATTAGACCACAAGAGACATGCTGGGATTCATAGTCAAAAAGCATATAGTGAATCACTAGTTAGCTGCTATGTAAAAGGTGTAGGAATTCAAAAGACAAATATGTATGCAAAGAACATGGCTCATTTGATAATGATCCTGTTTACTACAACTTACAATGATCGCGGGATGCAGGAACCAAGTATTTATACCACACTCAACAAAAGACTTTCAATTGTAGCCATTTGCAGCCACTAATATGACTGGGCTTCTCACATATCTGCTTGAGATCAAGTGAATGAATAAATTAATTAATAATAGGCCAGAAATGTATCTTATCTTGCTGCTGACAGAATTATACAGTGGAAGCCACTGCCACACTACTCTGCCCTCTCAAAAATAAAGACCCAAAAAATCAGGAACATATTATAAACATTTCTCTTATGTAAAGTTTATTGAATAGCTTTGCATTATTAAGCATTTTCTGATGGCTTTAAAGTTTGAAACTGAAGCATTCTTACTGACTGCAATCCAGAACATTTTGCTCAAAGTGGTGTTTTGTGCAGTGGGTTAAAGCTGTGAATTCAATGGTGTAGTTGGGGGAGGGGGTGCACCCCGGGTGGCATTTTTCTCACATTATCACATTTAATTAAAAAAAAGTTTTGTTATTAAGGCCATTCGACTTTAAGAATGGTCATGTCTTGTGTGTTTGTTGTCGCACAGATGCCCTGTTCTTTCCTTTCTGCATGCACTCAATTTTAAATGGGTTTATGTGTGGAATTTATAAGTGTTCTAACATTCACAGATGCTTTACTGTGTGTTTGATCTCCTTACATTCACAGAATATTTCCTTTGCAATCACAGATTGATGTGCTTTACTGTGTGTAGAATTTGTAAGTATTCTAACCTTGCTGAAGGCTTTACTGTGTGTGGATCTGCTTTGGATCTGGCTACAGAGATCATGAGTGTGTGTGTGTGTGTGTGTGTGTGTGTGTGTGTGTGTGTGTGTGTGTGTGTGTGTGTGTGTGTGTGTGTGTGTGTGTGTGTGTGTGTGTGTGTGTGTGTGTGTGTGTGTGCGCATGTAAAATGCCCCAGTTAAGGATACCTGGAGGTTAGTGTTACTCAGACTAAAACACTGTACCTTGGGTACAAGAAACGAGAGTCTGAATTCTCTACCAAGACCACCATGTCCACTTGTGAATGTCTGGAATGTTTAGCTTGGCTCATACTTTTGCTCGGTTCTTCTTAAAATTTGTGCTTTTCTGGCAAATCAGTCAGGACTGAATTCATTAAATAATGACAGCCATGTAAGTTTCAGTCTTCCTGTCTTTCAGGAAACACCTAGTAACACAAAACATTTTATTCTAACAACTTTCTAAGATTATACAAGCAATGTTTAAAATGTGTCCCTGGTTTTGGGCTGTTGCCCCCCCCCTAAATTTTGTCTTTTTCCAGATTTCTTGTGCTGCAAAGTTGAGAGATACAGTTGAGTATCAAGTGCATTTTACAAGGAGCTGAGAGCTTCAGGGTAACAGTTTAGTGTTGTTCATGCCAAGTCTGTTTCCAACATGCAACTGTTGTTTAGCAAATGATATCACTATTGTGCTAAAGCATTTAAAAGCATTGTTAGTAGCACAACAGGCAGTATCTTTGCTGTTGATGCAGACGGCTGTGTGTTCTATTCCCACAGTATGTAGATGGATTGCTGATACTGTACTGTGTTGTACTTTAAAAGGGGTGGATGCTGCAGTCCTGAGAATGTCCTCCTCTAGAGGAGATACCTAGTAACTATGAACCTGTTATCAGTTTGACACCCATTCCGTATTGCAATATTACCAGATAACAGTAACGTTTTAGTGTAACATAAGCAATTTATTCTTCAAGGGCAACAGACATTTTATTTGTAGATGAAACAATGAAATAAAGTTGTTCGCTAACAGCAACCTCTTCATTAGTTACAGATTAGTTTAATGTGGAATTATTGATTGTGCATATTTAGGATTATAATGACAGACGTTTGAGTAGACTTTCATGATGGAAATGTTCTGAACAGGGCAGTTTTGTCATTACTGGTTTATACATTTTGTTTCATTGCTTACTGGAAAAATGTTCAAAACAATAAATTTAAAACACACTCTATAAAATGTGCTGTATTATATAAGGAATATAATTGAATACAATCAGGAAGGTGAATCAAAGAACACATGTATGTTTGCATGGTCCTAAATATGCGTGCAAGGGACCTATGGTCTGAAAACAGCCCAAAGGAAAACTTTATGCACCACTGGCGAAATGCATTTTCCTTTGAATGTGGGTTTCAATGATGTTTCAATAAATGTGAGTTTCAATGACAGAGAAGTTTTAATGCTAAGTCTGTTTTCACTGTGAGACTGTATTGCTTTGTTTAGCAGATGTCTATTAGTGTTAGTGCTATAAAGTTTAAAATGTAGTAGAAAAGAGCACCAACAAAACCAAATCCACGGGTCCACAGTAAAGCAGCAAGAAATAGCCAAGCACTACCAGGAAATGACTTAAACACAGTTTTATTTAATAGGATAAAAAGTGTTTTCGCTGCTAACCAGGTACAGCAGCTTCTTCAGAAAAAAATAATACAAGCAGGTAAAAAAGCGCTACTGTTTTTAAATAACATAAGGAAGTGTGTCAAAAAACATCACTTCCTGGTGAAGCGCTGAATGCAAGAAAGTATAACCAAACGAAAACACAATCAGTCAAACATATGAATAGAAAACATTTTTAAAAACTTCCTACCCATAATTATCCCCTAAACAATGTGGAATTGCCACCCAAAATTATCCACACTGAATGGAGATAATACATTATTATTAAGTGGGACTGGAAGAATATAATAAAAATATCATATTTAAAATTTATATAAAAATTGTATAAAGCTTGTACAATATGAAATATATTAAATACTATGTACATTAAAAACATATAGTGTAATAAAGTGTATTTATACGTACATTAATACCTGACTACACAACGGGTTTTACCTAGAATAACTTCTCATTTTGAGAACTGCCGAAATGTTGCAGTTCTCATTTAACCCAGGATTGTTGAACGCATCAAGTTTTATTTGCCATTCAAGTTCTCATCATTCAAGCATAAGTGACAGTGGGCCTCCTCTAATACTGTTAGGTAAATGGTCTATACCCATAAATCCAAATTTATGATTTGGATAGTTTTCAATGTGTTTTGCAAGAGCATTTTCTAGTTTGTGATTCCTAATAGCATAAATATGCTGGTATATACGTTGACGAAACTTCCGATTCGTCTTGCCAATATAAAATGCTGGACAGCATTCACAAAAGGCAACATAGACTATGGATCGGGTGTCACAATTAATTTTGTGGTTAATATAATATTTTCTCTTATTTAGTTGAAATGATTCACCTACTTTAATCAAATTACAGAAATTACAAACTCCACATATCAAAGACCCTTTACTTCTACAGAATTGGGAACCAGTAGATTTAGTTTGTAACAACTCTTTAAGATTTCTCCCTTTTCTGAAAACAATTTTTGGAAATGAGCCTAACTTTTCAGATAGGAATAAGTCGTTACTAATAAAGTGCCAGTTTTTAGAAATGACTTCACAAATGTACCTTGAATCCCCACTAAAAGTAGTAATGAAACTAGAATGGAACTTAACTTTATTTAGAATACTGGTTGTAGTTGAGTCAGGAACAAGAAGTTCCTGAGTAGGATCATTCGGTGGTGTACTACTAAACACAATTTCAATGTTTTCCAAGTTATCCTTAAATTCACCCAACAAGGGTTTATAAAACCCTGTGGACCGTTTAAACTCTATTTCTAAGATGGTATCATCAATAAGAGTATCCGGATAACCTCTGTTAAGGAATTGTTTTTTTTAAAAAAAGAACTTCATTTTGAAAGGATTGTATTGTGTTACACATCCGTATAGCCCTAACCAGTTGTCCTTTAACTATTGCTCGCTTTTGTTTGAAAAGATGAGAGCTAGTGTAATGGAGCACTGAGTTACAAAATGTAGGTTTATGAAAAACCGAAGATAAGTACTTCTGCCCAACTATGTCCTTCTTTATTTTGACATCTAAATAGTCAATTACCTCAGTGGAAAATTGATAAGTGAATCTTAAAAAACTAGTTGTTTGATTCATGTAAGAAATCAGATTATCCACTTCCAGGGAGTCGCCATTGAAAAGAATAAAGATATCATCTAAATATCGTGTGTACAAGCGAAGCTGGTTCCCAAATATTGGGTTAGAAAGGATGAATTTGCTTTCCCAATAAGCCATAAAAAGGTTAGCGACGCTTGCACCACACGGAGAGCCCATGGCTACTCCTTGTTTTTGGAGGTAGTGTTGGTTATTAAAGATAAAAAAATTTGAACTCAGTACGAGGTATAATAATTCTGTAACTATCTCAATCTTGTTTGGAATAGCTTGTAGGTCAAGTAACATTAATTCTATCCATTCTATAGCCTCCTGATGGGGAACTGAGGTCTATAGGTCCACTACATCGATAGTGAAAAAGTTATTGGAATTCTCAAATGTAATGTTATTAATGCTACTTAAAAAAGACCAAGAATCTTTGCAGATAGCTGGAACTTTCTTAATATATTTGGTCAAAATGTGATCTATAAGTCTAGCACAAGGGTGTGTCATGGACAATCTTCCATCCACCAAGGCTCTCATTGGGGGATTCCCAAGGTCTTTATGTATTTTGGGGATTCCGAACATAACTGGGACCCTGGGGAAGGATATGTCCAAAACATTGTATAGATCTAAATCAATTTTCCCAGCAAGGAACATATCTCTCAAATAGCCTCTAATTCTTTTAAAAGCCAGGTTCATTTCGTTAAGGGAAGACAAGGAGTATGCAGGTGAATCTAATACTGCTAACATTTTGTCAATATACATGTTATTATCAAAGATGACAAGTCCCCCTCCTTTATCGGGTTTAACAACTCGGACTGGTAAAGTATTCAGATCCAATAAAGCTCTCCTTTGTTCCTTTGTAACGTTAAGCTGGGAAGAACTTGAGTTAATTCCAGTCAAACTGCTAATATGTCTAAAATCTACCTCACAAACAGTCTCAAAAATACGTAATCCCACGTGCAATGGAGGGTTAAACGTACTAGGAAGTTTTAAAGAAGACTTAGTAACATATGTATTGTTACTATATAAAAGATCAAGATTTAGTTTCCTAACGAAAATAAAACTTGATGCGTTTAACAATCCTGGGTTAAATGACAACTGCAACATTTCGGCAGTTCTCAAAATGAGAAGTTATTCTAGGTAAAACCCGTTGTGTAGTCAGGTATTAATGTACATATAAATACACTTTATTACACTATATGTTTTTAATGTACATAGTATTTAATATATTTCATATTGTACAAGCTTTATACAATTTTTATATAAATTTTAAATATATTTTTATTATATTCTTCCAGTCCCACTTAATAATAATGTAGTATCTCCATTCAATGTGGATAATTTTGGGTGGCAATTCCACGTTGTTTAGGGGATAATTATGGGTAGGAATTTTTTAAAAATGTTTTCTATTCATATGTTTAACTGATTGTGTTTTCGTTTGGTTATACTTTCTTGCATTCAGCGCTTCACCAGGAAGTGATGTTTTCTGACACACTTCCTTATGTTATTTAAAAACAGTAGTGCTTTTTTACCTGTTTGTATTATTTTTTTCTGAAGAAGCTGCTGTACCTGGTTAGCAGCGAAAATGCTTTTTATCCTATTAAATAAAACTGCGTTCAAGTCATTTCCTGGTAGTGCTTGGCTATTTCTTGCTGCTTTACTGTGGACCCGTGGATTTGGTTTTGTTGGTGCTCTTTTCTACTACAGTTTGTTTTGTGCGTTTTTTCTTGCCATGGCTTCAGAAGGTAATAGCAGCCCGAGCACTCCGAATATATTCAGAATGGCCAGCACCAGACCACCCTCAACGGATATTGATATGGGTGCTCTTCTTTCGTCTCTTTCGCAAAGGATGGACTTATTGCACACACGCATGGATGCTATTGAGAATAGCAACCACCGTCGAGTTCAGTCAAACAACAGTGTGGAGGAGCGTTGTGGTGGTAACAACTTGGATCCTAATGCTTTTCCTCCACTCACGCTTTTTAGCGAGGGCTCTATCCCTAACGCGCAACCTCATTTTTTTAATAGAACTGCTGCAGAGAACCCTATTTGTACTGTGCCACTTGATACAACAACAGATTTACCTAGAATTAACCCAGATGGCTCTTTACATCATCCTAATGCTGACCCGAGGCTTATTAGTGTTCTGACGATCTCCGAATGGATAACAAACATGGAAGCCTTTACTTTTTCTGAAGCTCCCAGTGTGGAACGACTGGCTACGGGTATGTTAGATCAAGCTATTACAGTGAATACTATAATTGACAATTTAAAGAAACTTGATATTAAGCTGTTAAAACTTAAGAAACTGCAATTAGAAGTTTCTTATTTCCAACAGTGTCTCAAAGAACGTATTATTCCTAAAGGCTTACGAAGTGCCTTTGCACCTTCGGGCCTTATCCAAGATTCTGCTTCTTTTTTCACAGACCTTATGGGGCTGTTTGAGCAACAAGGCTCACAATTACTTGAATTATTAATTAAGCATTATTCCCTTAACATTATTAAAGTTACAGAAGAAATCAATTCTTTGGATGATATAATCAAACTTGATGCTGACTTTTTGAGATATAAGTTTGACTATAACCATATTTTTAACAGTATTGATGGGTTAATGGTCAAACTTAAGCAAAATAAAACAAAGAAGCTGGTTAGAGATAGAACAGCTTACCAGCAACATCAAGCCTATCCCAAATTACAAAAACTAGTAGCGCGTGATACCCCCCCTGGACTGGACACTTTAGATGCTTTTGACTCCACTGAGCCCAACGAGCTCGAAGGTTCTATTGATAACCACGAAGAGGGTGGTACTTCTAACAATGAAGAGGTTCAACGTAGCAACAGGATAAAAGGGAACAATGCTAATAAAAATAAGAAAGCCAACAACGGTGATTTTCAAAGGAGCAATAATAATCGCAGCAATAATAGTAATAACCATTTTTTAGGTCCACTTCCTCCTCATACTTATCAGACCAGGAACAAGACCCGCAACAACTGAACGTTCCATCATTTAATGATGAGAGTGGCCTAATGGATACTTCCTGTTATACTCATGAATTACCTACTATTCACACGAACTTGAAAGGAGATTTCAAAATTTATAACTTTTCAAGTGTATATTTACAGCCCGACCTTATTGAACTTTAGTCCAGAGGGAATACTTTTATTCCTAGTGTACATTTTGATTTAACAAAAACTATTATTGATCTTAAATGTTTCGTTAGGAAACTAAATCTTGATCTTTTATATAGTAACAATACATATGTTACTAAGTCTTCTTTAAAACTTCCTAGTACGTTTAACCCTCCATTGCACGTGGGATTACGTATTTTTGAGACTGTTTGTGAGGTCGATTTTAGACATATTAGCAGTTTGACTGGAATTAACTCAAGTTCTTCCCAGCTTAACGTTACAAAGGAACAAAGGAGAGCTTTATTGGATCTGAATACTTTACCAGTCCGAGTTGTTAAACCCGATAAAGGAGTGGGACTTGTCATCTTTGATAATAACATGTATATTGACAAAATGTTAGCAGTATTAGATTCACCTGCATACTCCTTGTCTTCCCTTAATGAAATGAACCTGGCTTTTAAAAGAATTAGAGGCTATTTGAGAGATATGTTCCTTGCTGGGAAAATTGATTTAGATTTATACAATTTTTTGGACATATCCTTCCCCAGGGTCCCAGTTATGTTCAGAATCCCCAAAATACATAAAGACCTTGGGAATCCCCCAATGAGAGCCTTGGTGGATGGAAGATTGTCCATGACACACCCTTGTGCTAGACTTATAGATCAAATTTTGACCAAATATATTAAGAAAGTTCCAGCTATCTGCAAAGATTCTTGGTCTTTTTTAAGTAGCATTAATAACATTACATTTGAGAATTCCAATAACTTTCTATCTATTTACCTGGCACTATCGATGTAGTGGACCTATACACCTCAATTCCCCATCAGGAGGCTATAGAATGGATAGAATTAATGTTACTTGACCCACAAGCTATTCCAAACGAGATTGAGATAGTAACAGAATTATTAGACCTCGTACTGAGTTCCAATTTTTTTATCTTTAATAACCAACACTACCTCCAAAACAAAGGAGTAGCCATGGGCTCTCCGTGTGGTGCAAGCGTCACTAACCTTTTTATGGCTTATTGGGAAAGCAAATTCATCCTTTCTAACCCAATATTTGGGAACCAGCTTCGCTTGTACACATGATATTTAGATGATATCTTTATTCTTTTCAATGGCGACTCCCTGGAAGTGGATAATCTGATTTCTTACATGAATCAAACAACTAGTTTTTTAAGATTCACTTATCAATTTTCCACTGAGGTAATTGACTATTTAGATGTCAAAATAAAGAAGGACATAGTTGGGCAGAAGTACTTATCTTCGGTTTTTCGTAAACCTACATTTTGTAACAGTGCTCCATTACACTAGCTCTCATCCTTTCAAACAAAAGCGAGCAATAGTTAAAGGACAACTGGTTAGGGCTGTACAGATGTGTAACACAATACAATCCTTTCAAAATTAAGTTCTATTTTTAAAAAAGCAATTCCTTAACAGAGGTTATCCGGATACTCTTATTGATGACACCATCTCAGAAATAGAGTTTAAATGGTCCACAGGATTTTATAAACCCTTGTTGGATGAATTTAAGGATAACTTGGAAAACATTGAAATTGTGTTTAGTAGTACACCACCAAATGATCCTACTCAGGAACTTCTTGTTCCTGACTCAACTACAACCAGTATTCTAAATAAAGTTAAGTTCCCTACTAGTTTCATTACTACTTTTAGTGGGGATTCAAGGTACATTTGTGAAGTCATTTCTAAAAACTGGCACTTTATTAGTAACGACTTATTCCTATCTGAAAAGTTAGGCTCATTTCCAAAAATTGTTTTCAGAAAAGGGAAAAATCTTAAAGAGTTGTTACAAACTAAATCTACTGGTTCCCAATTCTGTAGAAGTAAAGGGTCTTCGATATGTGGAGTTTGTAATTTCTGTAATTTGATTAAAGTAGGTGAATCATTTCAACTAAATAAGAGAAAATATTATATTAACCACAAAATTAATTGTGACACCCGATCCATAGTCTATGTTGCCTTTTGTGAATGCTGTCCAGCATTTTATATTGGCAAGACGGATCGGAAGTTTTGTCAATGTATATACCAGCATATTTATGCTATTAGGAATCACAAACTAGAAAATGCTCTTGCAAAACACATTGAAAACTATCCAAATCATAAATTTGGATTTATGGGTATAGACTATTTACCTAACAGTATTAGAGGAGGCCCACTGTCACTTATGCTTGAATTACGAGAACTTGAATGGCAAATAAAACTTGATGCGTTCAACAATCCTGGGTTAAATGAGAACTGCAACATTTCGGCAGTTCTCAAAATGAGAAGTTATTCTAGGTAAAACCTGTTGTGTAGTCAGGTATTAATGTACATATAAATACACTTTATTACACTATATGTTTATAATGTACATAGTATTTAATATATTTCATATTGTACAAGCTTTATACAATTTTTATATAAATTTTAAATATGATATTTTTATTATATTCTTCCAGTCCCACTTAATAATAATGTATTATCTCCATTCAATGTGGATAATTTTGGGTGGCAATTCCACATTGTTTAGGGGATCATTATGGGTAGGAATTTTTTAAAAATGTTTTCTATTCATATGTTTGACTGATTGTGTTTTCGTTTGGTTATACTTTCTTGCATTCAGCGCTTCACCAGGAAGTGATGTTTTTTGACACACTTCCTTATGTTATTTAAAAACAGTAGCGCTTTTTTACCTGTTTGTATTATTTTTTTCTGAAGAAGCTGCTGTACCTGGTTAGCAGCGAAAACGCTTTTTATCCTATTAAATAAAACTGCGTTCAAGTCATTTCCTGGTAGTGCTTGGCTATTTCTGACTGCTTTACTGTGGACCCGTGGATTTGATAAAGTTTAAAATAAAAGTTTTAAATTAAATCTAAATAATAACTGTAGAAGTAAAGCATAAAACAGTATGCACATTACAGTGTTTATGGTAAATGGGGAGAAATAGCCAAGTAATGAAACACTGGAATGGCTGCAGGGGGGGGGGGGCTGTGTATGGGAGCCCTCATTTGACTATGAATTTGTGAGTGGGGAGGGGCATCAAACTCAATGTTAGCCCTGTGCAGCACAAACTCTAGCTATGCCACTGTGTGAACTGTATTGTTGAGGTACAGGGTTTTATACACACACACACACACACACACACACTTGCTTGTCCTTTCATTCATTTGTCTCCAGCTCAATAGTGAATTTGCACTGGCAGGACAAAAATGAAACAACCATACCTGACTGTTCATCAGTGCATACTGAAAATCCCCTTCAGTAGACAAAATAACATTGCAGCAGAAATATTGAAATCCAGGCAGTGTGACGGTGAGCAATAATGGAACAAAAATTAAACATAGCAGCAAAAAGTAAAATTAAATATAACAGCACAAAATACAGGTATTAGGACTACATACTAAATGGGGACCTGCTCAATTTGAGCTGCAGGAGCATCACTCTCATTGGTTCAAATTCTAAGCCAATGAGAAAGGAAGACATCACATGCTGACTACAGCATGTTTTTGTTTTTTATGTATGACATATGTTGCATGATTTTTTTTAATATGTTATGGCCAAGCCGGGCACTCCAGCAGCTGCCTAGGTTGCCTTGTGCTGGATCTAGCCCTGTATGCAGAATGATATGATTAAGCTTGCTACGCATGGGTCTGTGTCAGAAAAGACATTCATCTTGAGTGGCATTTTGCCAACATTCAGAATTATGCCAAGATTCAAAGACAAAATAATGGGCTTTAATAAGTGGCTATGTAGCTTGTGTCATTCAAGGCAGGTCCAGTATGTGTCAGCTTGGGAAAGAAGGCCAAAGATGGCCAGCACCTCTCTTACCAAAACGTTCTCATTCTGGCTAAAATCTTTGGTGTTGCATAGTGCCTTTTGTAGTCAGAGTCCAACTGATGAACATTCCAACATATCACTGTGTCTCTACTGAGTGCTAGTAGTCTAAACAAGAAATATACGCAAACTTGAGGCTCTCTGTAACATGAACATATTCAAATATGTGTAGTTGCTGAGTGTAACAACACTCCCTCTATTCCTGGATACAGTACCTCTCTTGTCTTCAGACCTAATAGATATTGTAGGGGAGTATCAACATTCATCAAGGTTATCATCACTTCATGACAGATTCCTCAGGACACCACATTTGAACTCCTAGATATCCTAATCAACATAAACAAGATAATGCACCACATCATAGCTAAAGTACACCCTCTATGAACCCTTCTGAGCACAATAGCTGTCTTAACACGTTACCTGAAATCCTCATTAGACCCAACACTTTTCTGCTGGAGTGTTTCATCAATTCATCAATAATGTGGCCAACCAACACTGGCAAAGGCCTGCATGCCAAATACTTCCTTCACATTATAAATCATAACTTTCTTTTACAAATAGTGTACCATCCTACTAGCAGTGTCAATATCCTTGATCTAGTTCTTACAAATATGGCCACTTCTTGCACACTGGCCTACGTATCATCCTACTTTGCTAAATCAGACCATGATTTAGTAACCTTTTCTTTTAAAACTGGTAGTACTTCCCTGTAAATTGCTTTGTGCTTACAGACTTCTCAAAAGCAAAACTTCTTCAGTTACTTGGTGAACTAAATAAATTCCTCTGTAATCCTTCTGCATTGGATCACATTGCTAAATCTGTTGTCTATGCCTCTGACTCCTACTCCCCCCAGTTAAAAAGTTAAATTGATAAGGACGTCCCAATCTGGACCAAATATAATGGGAAATTTGAAAATAAAACTTCTGTGGAGGAATAACTGTATAAATAAATTATATAACAAGAAAAATAAAACTATTTAATGTATATAAGAGGTCATATTCCTCCTACATCTAAGCAAATTAATAAAGAACTAAAGAGAGCAATGAGGAATCCCACTGATGACTATGAACTTAAAACTAACACTAAAAACAAAAATAACTACAAATCATTCTTTAACTATATCAGAAATAATAATTAATATCTAACCCACAAAAATGTTTGGAGCTAGTCTACAATAATACCATACACAAAGGAAACAACTAATATCCTGACTAATAGATTTAGTGCAAATTTTAGACCACCACAGTTAAAGCTAATTTACAGATTCCACAGTCTCAACCGCCTCTTTTAATTACTATTGAAGATGTTTTCTCAGCCATCTCAAAAGCCAAGAACAACTCATCCATGGGCTCTGATAATACTTTAGGTTGCCTGATCATCAGTGAAAAATACCCCCCCCCCAACACTTAAACTCTTTAATCTAAGCATTTCCACCGGTTACATTCCTGAAGCCTGGAAAACAGCCCTTATAACACATTTACACAAGGGTGACCTGAACACGGATTCTGGTTGGTAAAGACCAATTCGTTTCATTAGCCATATAAACCTATGGAGCATATTATATCACACCTTATTAACTTGGACATTAAAAATCTTTTAACCCTGGAGCCTAATCATTTCAGCTTTGTCAAAGGAAGGTCCCTCCTCTTTAACCTCAGTAATTTATTTGTAAATGTAACTGAAGCATTTGACAGTGATTAGGTTATACATACAGCATATCTGGACCTTTTGAAGGCCTATGACACTTCTCCCCAGGTAGGCATTATTGACAAACTTCTAAATCTGAATGCACTCCTTATCATGTTAGGTAGATAGCTAACTATCTGTTAAATGAACCCAAGTGATTATAGCTGCAGGTGTCATTTCTAAAAGCAAGTGTTGGGACTTGTCTTACTTGATCTCAATTTCTCTGACCTTCAGGCCAATACTCCTGGCCTATGGTGATTTAAGTTTGTAGATGAATGTAAATCGGGTGTTGTTATTTGATCTTCCACTGACTCTCAGCTGCTCCAAAACAAGTTGGACGACATTAACAATTGGTGCAAAAACAGCAATCTCAAATTAAATGCAAAAACAATGGTACATAGTTCCTTTTGGTAAATAAAACATTTTCATTTACCATACAAGTGACACACTCCTCCAGTCAGTCACTGTTGTAAGGGTTGTAGGCAGTCTTGTTGATAATTCCTTATCACTTGACAACCATGTCTGCATAGTAATTCAAAAAGACTTCTATATGCTTCATCTAATTAGAGTAGGCATCACCACTAGATCTAAAGAAGTCTTAATTCTCATCTTTCACGAGGTCCATTATTGAATATAATGTACTTTTCGGCATGTATTTGTTTAAACATTTTACTCATCTTAAGAGACCTGTCATCAAACAACAGATGGAGTCATTTGCTTTCATCTACAGACTGCATCAGAATTTATGCACTCATTGTGGCCACCTTACTGATTAAGCACACCACAGATGTCTGACTGCAATCAACAAGACTAGCCTTAGGTGAAATGAATAAGTAAAACCAACAATGCTAACAAACTGAAAAATAAGTAAAAATAAGAGGCCACACCACTCAGGTCTATAACACATTCAAAAAGCTTTAATCCAGTAAGTAAAAAACATTCCATGAGCACTTTCATTCTAACAGGGTAGAGCTTCTTCAGATCTGAATGTGTGCACAGACATGAGTGGCTTTGCCTCTTATTTGTGTTTAAGTGAAATGAAGCTCTAGGCAGGATTCCATGGGCTCCTCTGTTGTGCACTAGTCCTTCCTGCACCTCTGCAGTGCTCCTTCCTTATTTTCTTCCTATTCCAGCCCCTTGCCATAAAATAGATTACGTCTTTCTTGTTTTTTCACACTTTGTCTTGCTTTTCAGCTTTGCCGTAACCCTTTAACACACACAAATTGGCCAAGACTCTACTGTAGTACATTTTCAGGAAGTAACTGAATTAGGCCAGGGTCTACAATAGACAGCAACAGAAACCAAAGACAGAGAGAAGGATATTCACACCCAAATGGACACTGAAAGCCTAGCAGTTCATTTTTTTAATTTATTGATTTTTTAGCATATACCTAAGCTTGATTTGTGTATTTATGAATGTATGAGTAGTTTAAGTATGCAGACATCCCTGAATCAGTATTTTGCTGAAAAAAAATTACTTTTGACAGTTGGAGGAGGAATACCCAAACAAGAACCATCGATCACGATCCTCTCAAAACTATATGGCAAATTATAACCATATCTGTCATTCTCCATTCAGGGGAGCAGTTCAGCTTCCAGTGGGTTACAAAGGTACAATAAGATAACTAAAATCTTCTTCTTGTTATATACATATGTGTGAAGGGACCAGTTGCATCTGATGATTTCAAAGTGTGGGGGGGGGGCTGCAGGAAGCAACAGAATAGGTAGGGCTAACTGGAATAGGCAGGGGCTCTATTACAACAGGTTAGCAACCATTTGCTGTGATCAAACAGCAGTTAGGGTCATTCATATCCATCCACACAGTACATATCCACTCACTATAATCACTTTATTGACTATATACACATCATATTACAATCAACAAGGCCAGTCTAAGGTGAAATGGAGTCCTAAACAAAGGACTCCATGGGCTCCCATGCTGTACATTAATCTTATCTGTACCTGTGCAGTGTCCTTCCCCTGTTTTCTCCTTACCCAGACCTCCCACCTCCAGATAAATTATTACTTTCTTGTTTTTTTAGCTTTGCCCTTTCCCCATCCTTTTAACCCGCCCTAACTAGCCAAGAATCCACTGTAATGAGTCTGGACAAAGTAAATGAACTAAGCTGGGGGGTTAGGGGCTGCTAGTCCCTAGAAGTCAAAGGGTTCTAGATGCATGTCGTGCATCTTAGACATGTTTTAACTTTTTTAATCTACTAATGTCCTAAACAAAAAGTCATGAGTAAGGGAAGAAATCCTTTCACTGAAGAACAATTTGCATCTAAAGCTCAATAAAATTGTAGCTCCCCAATAAACTGAGAAGGCAAATATTTGCAAGGATATACAAATCATATCTGGGAATAGTGCCTGCCTTCCTTGTCACCAATGTGGTTACCTTCTGTGTACCCCTCTGTTGTTAGACTGGGATGAAAGTAAGAGCAAAAATGGCCAGAGGCATATAATATACAGGTGAGGGTCTGGGAGAAGAAACCAAAACACATAGATAAGCCCACACAGAGAATGGAAGTCTATGCATACTTCACAAAGAAGGTATCAGAACAAAAAAACTCAACCAGAGAACCAAGGACTGTTAGATGGCAACACTACTTACCGTACAACTGAATGATAAGTTGCTATTGTGATATAGGGAAATATTGCCAGGACAGCTATCTGGAATTTTGTAAATAATTCCATGTCATTTGTGAATATTGATATGATTTATACAGAACTGTATGTTATGTACTGAGCTAAGATCTATCCACAGTGTACCCTGCTGGAACATAGAATATTAACCTGAAAAACTTAAGAATATTTTAGGTTAAGATACTTTATAGCTGGGCCATAAACAAAAGATGTTATCTCTCAGTTTCAGTTCAGTAGCAGATACAATGTCTAGAGTTAGAAGGTTTTGCATTGTCTTGAAAGAGAAATAATTATTAGATTTCAAATGTCCAAGATCTGCAAACACCTAAGAATTATGTATTTTGAACACAGCGATGTTAAATTCTGTTACCTTCTGTTTTAGCCTGGGAACTGAAGTCAGGTGACAAAGAGTGATGTCATCCAAGCTAACCCAGCAGACAAATGTGATATTAATTTAAGAACTCTTTCAGAGAGAGACTGTGCATTTTGTATTTTGTCTTGGATCTAACAAGAGCATCCACTCATTATCACCAACTGCACTTGCCTTGCTGAAAGTAAGATTTAGGGCACACTGTATATTTTAGATATAGATAGGAATATAGTAAAGATTAGTTTAGATGTTTTCTGTATTTATTTGAGACTGTCCTGCAATGCTGGTTTAAACTATTTCCTGTGATTTTGAACTCTGAAGTTACTGTGTTGATTTTACTGAGTATTGTCTTGTTCTTTTATTATTCATTATTAAATATATTTTAAACCAGACTTTGTGGCTGATATTTGTGAGACATATTTAAGCTCTTAGAGTACTTGTATATGTATTTGGTGGCACTGTATAGGTCACTCCTAAATAGCCTTGCAAGTCTTGGTCAGACTACCATTTGGATTAATAACATTACACAGTATATTGGGCACCATTTGTAAGGGCCTTATAGTAGCTGAAAAGTAGGGGTTGGCGGCAGTGAAAACTACCTTATAGTCTGGACAGAAGGGGGCATAGCTAGTAAACCTGTACCAGCCTTCCCCAGGTGTGTGTGTGTGTGTGTGTGTGTGTGTGTGTGTGTGTGTGTGTGTGTGTGTGTATGTTTGTATAAAAATCAAATCTCAAAGTGTGTGCGTGTGTGTCAGCTACTTGGGCAGGGGCATGAAGCACTGGTTGGACACAGAGGATGCTAGAGGCCTTGGCTTGCCTCCTCAGCTGAGATCCTAACCATATAGCTGTGCCAGTGGGGAGTTTTACTGGGGATCTGGAGAAAGAGAGAGAAACCAGCCCCAGACTGACTGTGATCTCTGTGTGCTCTTAAGGGAAATTGCACTTTACTGTGTGTGTACTTGTCATCCCCCCATTGTGTACATCCCCCACAGTTGTCAGTGGTGATGACTGAGGTTCATTGATTACTGGGCATCACATATTAATTGCAGGACAGTGGTGGTATATCCACATCACATATTAATTGGTTGACAGTGGTGAGATAGCCGCATCACATATTAATTGGCTTGTAGTGGTGTGGATATTGAATTCCTATAGCCTGTGTATAGTGGTCACTGAAGGTGTTCATACTCTCAATCAGCCACACAGAGAACATTCAGAGTTTCACATCACAATTGTTTTATTATTTTTTTAGCTTAGTTAGTCAGAGAGAGCAGGCAAGCATGTCAACAGAGGAGTATGGCAAGCTGACACCTGGTGCATGCCAACCTGACTAAAGCAGAAATGATTGTAGTTTTGGGCACAGTTGCATCGCAGACCAGCAATCAGGAGGACAACCAGGCTGGCCTTGGAGATGTACAACTCTCAGAAAATGGACAGCTCAACCTTTACACAGAGGGCTTAAAAATCCATCTGGACTTAAAGAGACGAACTGGAGGCCAAGCATTTGGAAATAGAAGCAGCAGAGAGACTGAGACATGTAGAGGCTGAGGAAAATGAGACACTGTGACATCTAGAGGTGGAGGAGAATGAGAGTCAGAGGCAACATGAAAAGGAGATGCTGACTCTTCGCCAGAGTCATGGAGGAAATGGGGAAGGGAGTAACCGAACCCGAGAAGCAGCAAAGGTCAGGAAATTTCTTCCACAATTTACAGATGGGGATAATTTTGATAGTTTCATTCATATGTTTGAGAGGGTATGTAAACAGCAAAATGTTGACCAAGGGCTCTGAGTATGGTTCCTGGCCCCCTTACTCCATGATAAAGCTGTAACTGCTATTTCTAAATTGTCTGATACTGATTGTTTAAATTATAATACAGTCAAAATGTGTTTGTTAGAATGCTTTAAGTTAACACCACCTGAAGCCTATATAAAAATGTTTCATGAGCATAGATAAAAGGCAGATGAAAGTGTGTGTGAATATATTGCTAAACTAAGCACTTATTTTCATAGGTGGGTGAGTGGTGAGTAGTGACCTGACATCCACTTACCCACTGATGAAAGTGTGTGTGAATATATTGTTGAACTAAGCACTTATTTGCATAGGTGGGTGAGTGGATGTCAGGTCACCACTTTTGAATGGCTGGCAGACTTTTTGATGAGGGAACAAGCCCTTAGCACTTTGCCTGAGGAGATGAGAATCTGGTTAGCTGACAGACTATGCAGTACTGCAGATGAGTTGGGGAAGAAGGGAGACCTATACCTAGCAAGTAGGGCATCACTGCACAGGACAGGGACACCCAGTGCTGGTCATGGGTCTAAAGGAACCCATAGTGAGCAGCTCAAACTGCCCCAACAGAGTCCACCAGTTGCAGAGGAAACCATTAGTCCAGGTACACGTCTAGGACAAGGGTTAAATGTTTTAAATGCAACCAGTGGGGTAATACAGCATACAGCTGTCCACGGAGGCAAGGTGAGGAACAAAATGTGGGAAAGCCAGTAAGTGGGAATGACAAAATGCCAGCAGTAAATTGTCGCAGTAAATTGTCTCAAGACAACAAGGGTACCAAGCTACCACAAGAGGTTATATCCTATCTTAGTGGATGGGAAAGAGGCCACTGCTAAGACAGATACAGCCTCTGACCTAACCATTGTGAAGCCTGCAGTGGTTACAGAAGAGCACTACTTGCTTGGGCAGTCTACTCCAGTCAGAGCTTTAGGAGGGACCCCATTCCAAATATCTTTGACTAGAGTTCTCCTTGACTGGGAGGGTGGAAAAGGAAGTCAGCAAGTATGTGTATTTGAGGATATCCCTGCAGAAGTCCTGATAGGGAAAGATTTTGATAATCAGTACCATGAGTGCATGCAGTTACATCCAGTCAGGCTTGGAGATAAGCATGTGGGTCTGGTAGACTGGGGGAGAACCAGACAGACCACACACTTGCAGCCAGGACTGGTGAGATGGTTACTTCTGGGAAGGAGCTACCCTGTAGCAGTGAGACTGAAGGTGAGCCACAGCTGCTTGTGGGTACTGATGTTCCCTTGGACAGAGTGATTGCAATGCAGAGGTGAGTAGTAGTACCCAGGCTGACAGTGAGGCACCACTGTCAGAGGATGACAGACTTATTGTGGAAGGGGGATATGAGAAGCATTACAAAGAGAGAGTTGAGACAGGCTCAGCTCTCAGACCCTACATTACAAGGCCTGAGGGAAGTAGCTAGTGAGGCACCTGATTCTCAAGAGAAGGGGGAATCTGTATACTGGGACAAAGGGTTATTGTATAGAGAATGGACCCCTGATGGAGGGCTAGAGGGTAAGATAATACAGCAGTTACTAGTGCTCAGAGCCTACCATCTGGCACTTCTAGGCACAGCCCATGATATTCCCTTTGCAGGTCATATGGGCATAAAACATACAAAGAGACACATTATGCAGAACTTTTATTGGCCTGGGATTTCCATGGATGTAACAGGGTACTGCAGGACCTGTGAGCAGTGCTAAAAGTTAGGCAAGGCAGGAGACAAGGTGAAAGCTCCTTTGAAGCCTTTTCCTGTGATTGAGGAGCCATTTCAGAGGGTAGCTAAGGATATTGTGGTGGCCTCTGAGTACCCCAAGTTACACAGGGAAAAAGTATGTCCTAGTGGTAGTAGATTATGCTACCAGCTACCATGGAGTGGTGGCTCTGTCCTCCATTGAGGCAGAAAAGGTGGCAAATGTTTTGTTAGAGATTTTTAGCAGGGTAGGTTTCCCAAAAAAATACTGACTGGCAGGGGTGCCAATTTCATGTCAGACCTGCTGGCTTGTCTGTGGAAGCACTGTGTGATGAAGTACCTAAAGACCACCCCCTACCATTCTCAGCCTAATGGTCTTGTTTAGAGGTTAAACTCTATACTCAAGTCCATGCTATGGGCATTTGCAGAACAGTTTAAGAGGGAGTGGGACAAATATTTGCCCCATCTGTTGTTTGCTTACAGAGAGGTGTCCCAGAAATCCACAGGTTTTTCACCCTTTGAGTTGTTGTATGGGCATAGGGTGAAGGCACCCCTAGATTTGATTTGAGATGAGCGGGAGGGTGAGTGTGAATCTCACAAGGAGTCTGTTGTGGCATATGTCCTAAACCTCAGGACAAGGCTCAGGGAACTCATGGGCTTGGCCCAGGAAAGAATGGCAGAAGCCCAAAAGCAGAAAAAGGTCTGGTATGACAGGAATGCTCAAGTTAGAGAGCATGACGTAGGGCATAGCAAGACATAGCAAGCTACAAGCAGCCTGGGGAGGGACCCTACAATGTAATAAGAAAGGTCAGAGAGGCCCTTGTGCTGAGTATTTGCAGTGGATTGCAGGAGAGTCTAGGGGGATCTGGTGACTAATCTCCTCAGTGAGGCTTGAACTGACACCTCACTGGAAGGGGTAGCAATGTCCCAGCAACTATCCCCTACCTGGATTCAAGAAATCTGAGCAGTGTTACAGGAGTTTGGGAGCATGTTCCCTTGGAAACAATGGTGCACCCATCTGGTGCAGCATCATGTGGATACAGGACCCCAAAGGCTTATTAAGCTGGCCCCTTATAGGGTGCCTGAGAGAGTCAAACAGACTCTGAGGGAGGAGCTACAGGAAATGTTGGAACTAGGGGGTAATTCAGGAGTCTAGCAGTCCGTGGGCATCCCCAGTGGTACTGGTACCAAAGAAAGATGGCAGCATCAGGCTCTGTGTGGACTACAGGATATTAGTCACACAGAGTCAGATGCTTACCCCATGCCTATGACAGATAAATCCCTAGACCAGCTGGGTGGGGCTAAGTATCTTACCACTATTGATCTTATCAAGGGTTACTGGCAGGTGCCCTTGACTCCCAATGCTTGAGAGAGGTCAGCCTTTGTGACTCCTTTTGGCTTGTTTGAGTTCATGAAGATACCCTTTGGGATGAAAAATGCCCCAGTGACTTTCCAGAGGCTAGTAGATCATATCCTAGCAGGAGCAGGGGATTTTGCCCTTGCTTATCTAGATGATATTGCCATCTACAGCCATTCCTGGCAAGAGCACCTATAGCATGTCAGGGAGGTTCTGGGCTGACTCCAGAGGGCAGGGTTGGCCACTAAGCCCAGCAAATGTCAGGTGGGTATGTCAGAGGTCTCCTACCTGGGACATAGAGTGGGGAGTGATAAGATCAGGCCAGAACCTGCAAAAGTGGAAGCCATTCAGCCATGGCCTACCCCTGTCACCAAAAAGCAGGTGAGGGCATTCTTAGGGACAGTAGGATACTACAGAAAGTTCGTCCCCAATTATAATACCATAGCTGCTTCCCTCACAGACCTGACAAGAAAAACAAGCCAGATAAGGTAGTGTGGACCCTAACCTGTGAGCAGGCATTCCAGAAGTTAAAGGAGTTTTGGGAGGACCCCCTGTTTTAGCCAGTCCAGATTACAGCAAAGTATTTGTTGTGCAGCTGGATGCTTCAAACCATGCGGTGGGGCTGTACTCAGCCAGGTTTCCTTAGAGGGAGAAGAGCATCCAGTGGTATATCTCAGTCGTAAGCTCCAACCCAGGGAGGAATGCTATGCAGCTGTAGAAAAAGAATGCCTAGCCATAGTGTGGGCACTGCAGAAACTTCAGCCCTATCTGTATGGAAGGAAATTCACTGTAGTTGCAGACCACAATCCCCTACCTTTGTTACACTGAGCCAGCCAGCAAAATGCCAAGTTGCTAAGGTGGAGCCTAGGGTTGCAAGTATATGATATGACAGTGCAGCACCAAAGTAGGGTTAGCAATGCCAGTGCTGATGGGCTCTCAAGACAGCTATTTGGGTAAGGTATTCCCAGATAGGCTCAACCCTTTCAAGCAACGTTTCTCAAGGATCACTTGAAAAACTAGCTTGAGTTTGTTTTCGGGGGGAGAAATGTGATACAGGGAAATATTGCCAGCCCATCTATCTGGAATTTTGTATCTATGTCATTTGTGAATATTGATATGATTCATACAGAACTGTATGTTATGTACTGAGCTAAGATCTATCCACAGTGCACCCTGCTGGAACATAGAAGATTAACCTGAAAAATGTAGGAATAGTTGTGGTTAAGTTACTTTATAGCTGGGCCATAAACAAAAGATGTTATCTCTCAGTTTCAGTTCAGTAGCAGACACAATGTCTAGATCTAGAAGCTTTTGTATTGTCTTGAATGAGAAATAATTACTAGGTTTCAAATGTAAAAGTGTTTGATTGTTTTACGACTTCCAAGATCTGCAAACATCTGAGAGATATGTATTTTTAACACAGAGATGTTAAATTCTATTACTTTCTGTTTTAGCCTGGGAACTGAATCAGGTGACAAAAAGTAATGTCATCCAAGCTAACCCAGCAGTAAAATGCGATATTAATTTAAGAACTCTCTCAGAGAGAGACTGTGCATTTTGTATTTTGTCTTGGACCTAGCAAGAGCATCCACTCATCATCACCATCTGTACTTGCCTTGCTGTAAGTACAGTGTATATAAAAAGTGTACACACCCTTGTTACAAATGGCAGGTGTCTGTTATAAAAAAATGAGACCACAATAAATCATTTCAAAACTTTTCCCACCTTTAATGTGACCTATAATCTGTACAATTCAACTGAAAAACAAATAAATCTGTTAGGGGAAAAATATAAAAAAACTTACAATACGCTGGTTGCATATCGAGCACAAAAAGGGAAATTGGTTAGGCTTGAAATGGCCTGCAAGGCAGCTAGCCTAGTATTTACCTATGGACCTATTTGACAACATTAATAGAACAATGATGATCAAGAGGGAAGCAGAACGTAAGAGAATTCTACAGAGAAAGCATTTAACAGAGTAATTTGGGATTTTATGAGTAGGGCAATGGAAGCATTTGTATTCCCTAATGTAATAAAAAATTACTTGGGAGGATATATAAGCTGTCAGACACAAAAATTATAGTGGGAGGGTTCCTTTTTGATAAGTTGTGTCTGAACAGAGGAACCAAGTAGGGGAGTCCTCCTTCCCCTTTGTTATTTGCTTTATATTTGCAGCCATTGGCAAAGAAAATAACAGACTCAGAATCAAAGATATAATTGATATGGTAATCAAGAAAAGCTGATTTTATTTGCAGATGATATTATTTTGGTCCTGATGAAACCAGAAAAGGACATCTACAGCCAGTTTCAAGTCTTTTCAGGTATATAAAATTAATGAATATAAAAAAGGCTATAGCTGTAAACTATATACCCATATATGAATTTCTCTAACAATGCCCATATTTACAGAGATGCAATAAAATGAAGTATTTAGGAGTATGGATTAAAAAGGATTCTGCTATGAGAGCTAAGGATATGTGGGAAGAGACTAAACAAAAGATAATACAAAAACTGAGAAACTGTTAGCTCTTGTTTATGGATATTTATAGCAAGTAACAAGCAGTGAAAATGTTTTTATTCCCTTTAGTTTTATATACAGGTCAGACATACTTTTATCAACCAAAGGAGAAGTTGTGGGTAATATTTAATAAAATGTCAAAGGATTTGACCTGGGAGGGGAAAAGGGCAAGGATCAAGTGCGTTAAGTAGATTCTTCCAACAGAACAAGGTGGATTAGGATAATCTGATTTGAAGGGATAATTCAGAGCTACACAGTCAAGGATCATATATATAACACAAGCAGAAAGCTATAAGTGGAAATGCATGATGAAGAAGCAGGAGGCAAGTCAAGAAATAAGGACAGAGTGGGGTTTTAGACGTAGATCTTTAAGGAAAATAACAATAACTATACAGAATATTGTATTTATAAAGTAGCAGAAAGCATTCTAAGAACTAAGCCAACATGGGAATGAGGAAAGGATATTTTGCTGATAGGAATGACTGCATTTAGAGGTACACTGAATTGACTAGAGAGGTCTGGAATTTACTGGAGAAAACTGCAAATGAACCAAGGCAACTGGAATCAAATAACTTGCAGCAGAAAGGTAATGGAATGGGAAGAAGCTAAGAGATTGCCTTGCCTATCAGGGATGGATATCTGAGTATATGCAAAGAGAGAAAGGGGTATGGGAATCCAAAGGGAAAGAGTTGCTGTGGCAGACTTTGTAACGGAATCTAGAATAGAAGTTGCTGTTAAAAGGGATAATTAGTAGGGCATATACAATATTGCAGGATAACTATAGGAATCAATCAGGGGAGGTTGGACAAGATTGGGAAGAGAGACTGGATAAGTAACTCAAAAAGAAAGAATGGGAAGACATATGTATGGCCCACAAATATGCAACAAAGTCTACAAGATTGAGACCTGCCAAACCAGGGAAAATTTTGTGATTTCTCATTCATTGGTCCAATTTACATTTAAATTGGGTAAGGGGTAAGCTTTGCTTCACATGGATGGAAAGCCTGTTCCATAGAAGGGATAATCTTTAAGACACATACCTGTCCCTCCAATGTATCTTGTTTATTTCACAGACAAGGTTTAAGTATATAGATTAGGCATTTCTAATACTAATTGTTTTATGGATGTGCAACAGATCCATCAGTGTGGGATCAGCAGTTGCCTCGTAGGTTAGGCATAGATCACCACTCAGCAGTCTTTAGGAGACAGAATACAGGGATAGGATTATGATATAATCTGCATACGACTTGTTGTTTACTCCCTGCATTCTTTTTATGAAGAACCTTTGTAGTCTCCCAAGCTGTTGCAAATGTCTGGTCAGGTACATGTCAAAGAGTGCATAGTACTCTATGACTGGTCTGATGAGAGCTGAGTACACTGGTGACCTCCTAGGACCTGGAAGCTATGCCCTTACTTATACGTTGTGTAACATTGATTTTCTCACCCCAATGAACACACAGTGGTCAAAGGTCAGGTTACTGTCAACATGCATTCCCAGATCCTTGATTACTGGGTAGACTTTTAGGCATGTATTATCAATGTGGTAATTTCAAGATGAGACCATCCTTTCAAAGGGCACCACTATACATTTGTTTCACACTGAATTTTAGTCCATGGCTCTGGCAGTAGTTGTCTGTCTGTATCACGCCTTCTTGAGGGATATCTGTGTCTTTTAGGGATTCAGTGACTATGCCTAGTTTGCAAGTGTCTACAGAATTTGTCAGTCAGAGACCCCTTGACATGTGCCTTGACTTCAAAGAAGTAGATGCCAGAAAGGAGAGGCCTCAACATCACTCCCTATGGAACTCCACTAGTGACTGGCCTCTTTACAGTGGTGGATTCACGTATCCTAACTTCTGTTATTCTGTCAGTCAGCCAGCTTGCTATCCTTTGGGTTACATGTGAGTTTATTCCTAATTATGTAAGTTTATCTACAATGTCATATTGCTATATTAATTTGAGTTCCTTAGCAAGGTCAAGGTAGGCAGTGAGCAATGTTTTGCCCTTGTCCATAGTAACTTTTTCAAAGAATTCCATCAGTTAAGTGGGCATGACCTGCCTTTGACAAAACTGAACTGGGTAAGGTCTAGTGTCTGTAGGTTTCCTATGTCATTGTTTACCATGTCCATCATAATTCTTTCTATGGTCTTGCATATGACACTAGTCAGACTTATGGGTCTGTAGTTTCCCGGGTATGTGAAAGGTCTCCCCTTGCATAGAGGGATAACTGCTGCAGTTTTACATATGTTAGGCATCAAACCTGTCTGGAGGTTATGGTCAAATAAAGATTCTAGCAGGACAGACAGGTCATGTTTCATACATTTTGGGAGGCATCCTGGGATATTATCAGGATATTAGCTGAAGTGTTATTTCCTTCTGCTGTAAAGAAAGCAATTAGACCATGGATGTGAAATATGCTTGATGTAGATCTATCCTGATTCAGGAAACCAAAGTCATAAAATGGAATTAAAGTTTTCTACAAAGAGGAAGCTGTCCAGGTTTGTGAAGCAGTTATTATTATTCAAATGGAAGACTCTTCTGCATGCAGCAATAGGAAAGTAGAAAAGATGTTCTTCTAAGGGAAAGAAATAATAATATGTAATATACTGAGAGCAGAAACCAAAATCAGTCACTCAGTCTTGCTTGAATTATTCCTGTATCCACACTGGGGTAAGCTGCTGCTCACTTGTATTTTTTAGGAAGTTATAACCGTGAGAGTTTGGTATCTTCTGTGTATTTGTAAGCATCTAATAATTCTGAAAAACATATACATGAAAATGCAGGATATCAAGTAAAAGTTATGGTTTGCAAAGCAAACAAGAACACAGTGAGTGACTGGCAAATAATGTTCATGGCTTATAGAGAGAAAGGTGTAAAATGTTTTCTCTTCAAGCCCAAGTTGAGAAAACAGTTTGGCACATAAGTAACTGACAACAAATGGTTATTTGTAAATGGTTGATTTTCAATATACAATTTATTGAGTGTTTTTACATAAACCTGCCCATTTACTCAACACACATCTTTGAATGGAACAAGCACATTTAATGCAAAAGCAAATATATAATCTGGATTTGGTAGAATTTTATGTAATAAATGCACTTTCTGTTTTATAAAAGCTTTGTTTGGAAGTGTGCCAGCTCACTGCTTGATACAGATAAGAGAGGAACAGTTATTTTATGAAATGAACAGGTGACCATTATATCTTTGGTTATGTGCACTGTATTACTTAAATCTAAAAACATGCAGTTTGCTAAAAGTAACATGAAAAGAGTTGTTATTTTAAATATTTATTTATTTATTGGCATTTGTTTACTGGGAAAGTCCAAGTGGAAAAGTTTATCAGTTTTCAGCACAATCCGAGGAGAAAAGCTCCACAAATATAAGAAAAGAAGATACATATAGATAGCTGAAAATAGACATCATATTACAATCTACTGTAGATATATTAATACAAATATGAATACACATATGACATGTAGAATAATACACATATACCATCAGTAAAACAAGATAAACTCAATATGATATAGCATGCGAATGTAGTCACAACAATGCAAAATGCTGGAACTTCAAAAAATGAAAATGCAGCAATCCCTGGGATTCAATAACGTCTATACTAAGTGCACACCGTTCTAAGTGAACAGACAACACAGACATAACACACACCTTCTTCCTCCTAATTTTAGCTTTCCTACTGATATTCTTTCAGCTTTAAATATTGACAGGGATTCATAAAAGTTACCACAAAATGTAGACTACATGTAAACTTAGTGTAATCTTTCTGAGTGACAAGAAAGCACAAAGAATGTGAGAGAAATGTTCTTGAATGCATATTGTGTACACTTAGTGTAGGCTTTATTGAATCTTGCTCTCTGTTTTTCATTTCATATAGCGAGTCTGAGTCAGTACAGATATTTTGTGATTGAAGAAATTATACAGATAAATGAAATGGCATGTGAATGCACAGTATTCAGTCAGATGCCTTATTCACAACCAAGAACCAGATTCCCTTTAACACCGATTGCAGTCCTAATACACTTTCGTTAACCTACTAAATATCACCACCCACATTTGAAAGTCAGTTTGAAAGCTGTATGCATTTTAACATAAGTTCAGATATGATCAATGTGTCTGTAGTAAATTTGACAATAAATTCAAAACAAGAGTATTTGTTTAGTCCTATGGTGTATATGTAGCCCTAATATGCTGAAACTGCAGTCTTGGTGTGGGTACAGAGCTTTAATAGCATAATGACAGTACAGTTCTGTTGTGTACAGGCAGCCACAACAAGGGAATGAGATTGCAATGCATGTGCTTTGCTACTATGAGTCAACGAGGTTTGGTAACAATGTACTGCAATGGTGAGCTGACCTGCACTAAACCACACTACTCTGCACACACACACACACACACACACACACACACACACACACACACACACACACACACACGCACGCACACACACACACGCGCACGCACACACACACACACACACACATGCACACACGCACGCACACATGCACACACACACACACACATATGGGCGCCGGAACCACAGAGTGAGGGGGAGGGGGCGCCTCCCCCCATTTTTACAGCTGCAAGATCTGTCTCTTAATGAAGAGACATAGGCAATTGAGGATCCATGTGTGCAGCGTGCGTTACATGCTAATGTGCATTTAAACACAAGCACGTGGAAGTTAAATGTGTGTTTTTACATTCAGGTTATAGGAGAATTATGCTGTTTCCCCGAGTGCTGATCATTGCTGGCAGAATGATAAGGAGCACTCAAGAGAAAGGGTGCAGCCGATGGGAAGATGAAAGATGAGGTATGCTGTTTGAGATACTTAATGTGAAATGCTGTGTTTTGGTCTAATGGCAGTTGGTGCGTGCTGTAAATGAATATTTAACCCATTTGTTTGGGTTTATTTCTCTTTGTGAAGTTTCCATTCGTTTTTAACTTGTTGGTGCCATTATGTCAAGGACTGTGGTGTATTTCTATGACCCAGACATGGGCAACTTTCACTACAGTAAGGAGAGCAGAAACATTCCTTGCAAAGACCTGTAGCCAGTCGCTGTGTTAAATATCAGTGCCTCTTTTAGTATCTGTGATAGAGTTTGCCACTGCTTTAGATGAATGACAGAATAGAGTAGTTTATGAAGGCAGAATATTTTTGTGTAGGCTACATCTGGCTGATGAGTGTAGAGTAACTAGACATTCCAACATTTCTGGGATGGGAACATTTTGTTGTTAACAAACGTTCCACTGTGTCTTGTTTGGCTGTTTGTGTAACCTCCCCTACACATATGATTTGTTTTTACTTACATTATTACGTGCATTTTGTGCTTAGTGTTTTAAGAGTTAGAGTTTTATATGTTTTCGTATGATTTGGTTATATTTTTATCAACTGGGCAGTGTGTTTTGTTTCGAGCATGATTCACTTGATTAGTAGTTTTACGTTAGACCGTGGACTGCTGTTTCTGGCATTTATTTGAACGTTTTATCATTCTTTTCACTTCCCACAAAAAAATGTCTTTTTTTCAGACTTGCTTCTTCTCTTGTCCATCATCCTCTCACCTCCTGAATGACCATTCTAATTTTTCTATCTCTTTATTTTCTTATTGCTTCTTAACTCCTCCATTATTTTATACCATTATCAAAGTGCCCCCCACAAGTTTCTTTATTGTCTCATTATGCAAGTAACGTCTACCCTAAACCACTCTCTGTCTTTCAGAGGCATCTCACCATATATTTTTATTCAGACTTCTAATTTTGTCTTTGAAATGTACACCCTTGCTAGTAATCAGGCAGTTCCACGGTTAAATCAAAGCTGCAGTGTTCAGTAGATTTTAAGGTGATTTAACATTACCTCATATTGTGTGTCAGTTCTTGAATTTTCTTTACTTATTTTTTTTTTTTTTATCCTGGGGTGGGCTTTAGTTCAACATTATTTGGTATACTCACAGTTAAATCAATGATCCCTAAATACTGTTCCTCCATCTTACCTCTTTCCTGTTCCTTTCATCTGCTTTATTTATTAATATGGTTGATAATCAGGTGGTCTGACCTGATCCAGATAACCCTTTTCTTGTTACTATGTGTAGCAATAGGGTAAGTATTTATCTGAATGTGCTGGGATCTTTAACTGTGACTTGTCTAAACATGGGCTAAACTCTTAGCTAGGCTTATAAGGGCCTCAGGGCCAATAGCCTAGTAACCTCCTATGATCCTGTGAGAGTTTTGCTGATTCGTGAGATATTTTCTCATTTAATTTTGAACAGTGTTTATGGCAACTGAGGAGAAATAGCCAAGTAATGGAACACTGGAGTGACTGGGGAGGGGGCTGCTACTGGAATGGTAGGAGGCTACTGCAGGATGGGCTGCTCTGTGGGGGCCCAATCTATTACCCTGGCTTTGTCCCAAACAGTAACTGGTGCCAGAATCTTGAATTAAAACTAAACTCCAAAAAATACATTATTGTATCCTTTGGAAAGTCATCTGTTCCAGGGAACTGCCAAATTGACAATACCTACTGAGAACTGACACAGTTCTTTGGCATTTGGGAACTTGTGTGTACAGTGACCTAATTTTTGACCACTATGTGCCCAGAGTCAAAGTCTTTCTATATTGCATAGTTTATAAACAAACTGACTGCGACTAGATCTAGAGATGTTATTGTCCCCCTTTACAAAACCCTCATTAGGTCAATCATTTTGTATAATGCCCGCTTTGGCATGTATCTGTCCAGACTCATGCAACAATTGGAATACCCACAGAGATACCTTACTAAAAGGATACAAGTCCTAAACAATAGGTCTTCTGTGGACCACCTCAAAAATTTACCGCTATACTCCGTATCCTACAGAGTGCTGAGAGGTGACCTGTGTCTGGCATACAAGGCATCCTCTGACCTGATACTGATGGACCTAATGAACATCAGCAAGTCAAATGGCATCAGAAATACTCAGTCCAGGCATCTAAACTGAATATTGTAGAGAGATGGCTAGAACAGACTCTCCATTCAAGTAAAACAAAGCTCATCCCTGTGCATATACAAATGCAACTTGGCTCTAAGGACGGGTAATAGAAAATGTACTCCAAGATTGCCCCTCATGCCACAAAAGGATAGAGGCAGTTCCTAAATGTGGCATCCCTTACATGGGTCCCCTCAAATTATCTATGGTATGATCACAGTTATTCTCACTAGGGCTAATATACAATTATCAGCCTTGGAATAGGTAAGACGAATCAGGAAATATTAATTCAAGCACCAAAAGGGAAATTGGCTAAGCTTAAAATGTCCTCCAAGTGAACCTATGTTGTGGTAGTAAATAGTTTTAAAAAATTGCCCTTTTTAGATTACTAAGTGCCACTCTCACCCCCCCCACCCCCACAGTCTTCAACAGCTTCCAGCGCCTCTGCACACACACACACACACACACACACACACACATACACACACACACACACACACACACACACACACACACACACACACACACACACACACACACCTTTTAATCAGTTTCTTCACCAGAGCACATGCTGCTACAAAGCATGTTACATGTTAATTTGTGACCAGATTAATAAATGTTAGCCACAGAAATGCTGTAACACTTCTCAACAGTATAATGTCTTTCAGCATGAGTTTTTAAAACCAATGTGTTACCCTCATCAACCATTTGCTAAGTGAGAACTATAGTGGTATCCTCTCCGTAGCTCCTAGCTGTGCTTACACACCATCTTTTTGCCACCAAAACTTGTTTAAGAAAATGAGAACTCTAACAGTATGCACATATGTGTCACATAATGCAATACAATTGCTTTAAAAACTAATAGTTAACTAGAAAATAGTCATGTTTTTCCATGTGACCTGCTGTACCATGGCACTGAGTGTCCTTCCACTACAAGTACTTTCTTTACATGGTAAACATACAAAAAGTCCAGTGATAATTTCAAAACAGAAATTTGTTCATGGTTGGTATGTTTTTGCCTAACATAAAGAGAAATGTATATACATGTTCTTGTTATATAATGATAATATCTAGCAGAAAACATTCTCAACTAAATAGAAGACTGGCTTATCCACCCATTTTATGACATGGAATGAATAATGCTGGCTAACTGGCACAGTGAACCAACATGCACTGTGCCTGGGTGCCAAAATAATTCAGCATGTAAATCTAGTAACTGAGTTCCTGCAGATTGTTTGACTTGGTGATTACAGTCACTTACTGTGTTTATGACAATAGACAATTTCGGGATATGAGTAACACTGGAAAACTTGTATTTATTTGTAGCATTTATTTAGAGGGAAATGAACTGTATAAATGGCATGAGCTGCTTGCTAACATGTAAAATGAAAATGATTTAGTGTAGTTAAATAAACAGTTATTGCACAGGCATTACACAGCTGACTAATCAGGTATCCATAAAAATAAAGTCAGGCTTAAATGGACTAGATTGCCCCCCCCCCCCCCTCATATTTATTGCTTTCTGTCTTGGATTCTTTCAACGAAAGCAGTTTTCATGCAAACTAGTCATTTATATAATTTATCCTTCTCTAATTAAATATGCACCAACTCAGCTGCTTCCATTTCTGAACAGCATACTAGTTCCCATGTTGTATGCTCCGAGGAACAGTGGAAAACATGACAAACCAAACACCATTAATAAGATTTTATGAGCTTTTATTGTATTTTGCAGAGGACTGCAGTGTGCAGAAACGAGTCATTATGCCTTATCAGCCAGAATTAAGGTCCTGTCATTTCCACTACATGGAATTTTTACATTAAAAGGTGAAAAAATCCTGCAACATATGCTTCCCTTCAGCACCCTTGTCAGCAAAAGAGACTGCTCAAGGGGAAATGCAGACAAGTTTAGAATAAAACTGAATTTCATCAATATACTATTAAAGCACCTAAACTTAATCAGTTAGCTGCATGTTCTAACTACTTTTGTGTATTCCTAAAACAGAGGTTGTAAGGAGAAAGAAATGTCACTGCGAATTTTGTGCATTTAGGCAGTTAATAATCTGTCAACAACCCATCTTAATAACTAGAAAGGTAATGAGAAACTGCTTAGTGTCTTCTAGAAATGCCTGACAAGAAAACAAATGACAGTGGTAACATAACAATGAAAGACAAACATTTGCAGTAATCCAATAGGACTTTACTTTCCAAGACATAAATGGGTATTTTGACAGAGCAACCAGCAAATTAGCCACAGAATTTTAATCCAGTTTTTCTATGCACAGAAGAAACTGCTTGTGAAATCCAAAATGAACATTTGAAAAGATATTAAGAAAAAATGAGTATTCCATTTGCAAAGTGAAGCGCAATTCAAATAAAGTTCTGAAAGAAAGAAATCAGCGCTGCTATTTTACCTTTAAAACATATTCATTTTTTATTACTAAAACATAAACTCTAGGCAATCAGTCAAAAAGCTAAATAAAAGCAATGTGTGTTTATGTACATATAGGTCATTAATACCTGTATAGCACATATTGGATTTATATAACAAACAACAGGCCTCTAATGCTTTATGTATATATGTAGTCATTTGTTTGTCTGTTTGTGAATACATTTGGAAAGTGGGTGGATAAGATGACTCTCAGAGAAGGGCAAATTTTACTCATGACCCAGAATATTACGAATACCATAATTAAAACATAGTTATAATAATGTAATACAGTGACATAAATACACAAAATATAAAATGAACAAGAAATATTGCAAGCATCTTTTTAAGTAAATTTTATGACTTTATACAGAATCTAATCACATCAAAGAAAACAGATATTCTCACAGCACTGCATACTTCTTCTTCTTTTGGCTTTTCCCAGTTAGGGGTCACCACAGTGGATCACCTGTCCGCTCGTGATTAGCAGTGGAGTTTTACTGTGTCGAGTTGCCAGCCCGGCGCCCAACCTTTCACAGAAGGCACTCACAGCACTGCATACTAATGCATTAAAATATCATATTTTCTGCACAGTTTCTATTATGGCTGTCCAACAAGATCATAAAACAGCAGAAAGACACCAATTTCAAGAATTCATTTTCTAAAATATACAACACATAAAACAAATCATCAACTTTATGTCAACATGTAAACTTCATCAAGAATTATTTGTGTCCATTAATGGTCAGGGTTGTTATGTTTGATTGTTAGAATTTCTGGGAGCAAAGAAAGTAAACATGTCCAGTATATAGAAAGCATGAATGTTTCTATATCTATAGATAGATATATAGAAATAGATATAGCTATAGATATAGATAGATAGATATGCCACAGTGGATTATGAAAAAAGGAACCTGAAGGAGAGATATGATTGTTTTTCAGGGAGAGTATCATTGTTCAAGGGTGACTGAAACATATTTGCAAGTATAAATGAGGTCATGGGAGACCTTGGGCCAAACAAGTATTAAGTCATATGAAATAACTGTTAGGAACTACTGCATGTCCTACCAGCAAAAACTGTGAAACATAGCAATAAATTACAAAAATAGGAAAAAGCTCAACAAGCCAGACCAGAAAAAAAGATGAAGACACAATAACATAATCAAGATAGTAACCCATGAGTGGTAGACAAAACAAGGAATAAAGAAGGAATTATGGAGTAATAATCAATAAAAGCAGCCTGGTTAAAATCAAACTAAAGTGATCTGACTGAAAAGATAAGAATTCTCTGAATTTCTAAAACCAAAAGTCAAATGAAATGCAAAAATCAGTACAGCTGAAGTTAATAGGATAAATATACTGTGAATAAGTCAACCAAGCAAATATGACATACAGACATGGATAAATCAAAATAAATTAACAGTTAGGCCTCACATGAAAGTCTTAAATACAAATCAAGGTAAAAGACAAAAAGTTCAGAGATGAGAGCTAAGAAGTAAGGGTCTCTAGAGTTCGCAGAATTTGATCAACAACATCGCATATAATCTTCCCAAAAGTCGAACAAAAGGATCTTGCCGATACAGTAATTACCTATGACCAAATCACAAAACCATTATAAGATCCATAAAAATTCAGTGCCTTGAATATGTCCATCACTGAGTTTTCTAACTAAAAAGAATTGCAGCTAACCAGATAATAAAACAGGACCTAAGTAAAAGTTAAGCATAACAGATGACCCACAGAGAACAACCAAACTTATCCAAAACAAAACAGTAAAAAAAATGAACTCAGTAGCATTAAAAAAAAACAGAGTTCAGTTTCATGCAGGTAGGTATAATAGACCTCTGAGGACTTTTTACTCAGGAAATGAACTGCATGCAATTAGGAAGCATCTTTAAATGTGATTAGTCCACTGATGGTCTAAGCAACAAAAAAAAACTTCATCACACGGAAAGAATCCATTAGTCCATAGGAGCAAAACAGCAAAAAGTTTAAGGAACTTTGTCACCACAGAGCTTGGTAGCAGGCACATAATAGGCAAGATACCTTGATATTGTATCAGATCAGACCGCACTACAGGAAGTCTGGAAAAATGCAGAATCGATATACCAGTCTAATCTGACAAAACCTGTCCAGCAAAATAGTCCAAAGTGAGTTTGGAGAACCACAACAAGTTTGCCAAAACGCAGGACTAGGTCCATGTAGAAAATGCTACAAAAATACATACATGGGAATATGTCATTAAGAAGAATTAGAAACACAAAGGTTTCAAACTATTTAGAGAGGGATGCCAGATGAAATAGAACAGAAAATGAATAAGTGGGACGACATGAGGATAAAACTCTTAGGAGACCTAAAGTTTGATGGAGGAGAAGAAACATGAGAAAACATAAGAGGAATATGGAACTGTGTCAGGAGACTGGTTGCTCTCTGTAGGAATTTTTTCAAAAATTAAAAAAGGAGAAAGATAAAATATGGGATAAAAA
>NC_056731.1:36353657-36393657 GCF_019279795.1 Protopterus annectens | reverse complement strand
GATTTAATGACAAGGTGAGTTGGCTTATCAAAAAAGTAACAAAAGGCAGTGAAGGATATTAAAGTGTATGACATCTAATCTTTTACAATGCACAACACAACATAGTCCTACAGTAGTAAGAGAATAACAGTGCTTAAATAGGGGGGGCCTCTCTGTTTGTATTAAAATGGCAATTATACACACACACACACACACACACACACACACACACACACACACACACACACACACACACACACACTTCCATTCATGGTACTTTCCTGCTTCACACACACACACATGCACATACCTCCATTCATGGCAATTTCCTAGTCCACACACACACACCTCCATTTAAAGCACTTTCCTGCTCCACACACACACCTCCATTTGTGGTATGTTCCAATCCCTCCCATAAATACACTTCTGTTTGCTGCACTTTCCTACTCCATGCACACATCTCCATTGGCAGCACTTTTCTGCTCCACATACACACACACCTACTTTCATGGTATGTTACCCCCACACAAATACCTCCATTTGCAGCACTTTCCTGCTCCACATACACCTCTGTTTTCAGCACTTACTGTTTTGGCAGGCTTGCTGTGGCAGTTCAGTCCATGCTGGCCATCAAATCTCCTGCTCTGCATCATACTGCTGTGACAGTTCCATCCGGCTCCATGCTGGCCATCAAATATTTCATGCTGCTGTGGCAGCTCATCCTGTGCTCCATGCTGGCCATGAAATCTCCCACTGCGTAGGCTGCTAGCATGTGATGTCATATGTTACAGCACTTAACGTTATCCTAGAGGTCTCTGGGGCTTGCTGTTCTTTTCTTACTGAAGTCTCCAGCGTGGTCATTCTGGATTTGGCCCTGCTTCTAGTCTCATCATTTTTAGTACAGTTTATACTGAATCTGTAATCACTGTGATTCAAACATTCTTTCAGCTCACAAAGTTCCTAATATAATCTTTTTATATTTTTTAGTTAAATATTATTTTGAAGCTTTTCTCCCTGGGCCTGCACTGAAAATGGCTCTTGCATGTCTCAGTCAGACATTCCCAGTCCAAATGCAAATAAATAAACCCACATTTATCTAATAGCCTACGATTGCTATCATTCAGGTATGCTTCTTGGAATAAAATTATATCATAGTTAAACCTTCTCCTTCACATTTAATCAATCAGTGGATCAGTGGGTCTTTCCAATGTCTGACACAACTTCTACCATCTAAGAGTTAAACCTCTTGCAAAATGCTGGATATGGACATGCATTTTTTACTGTATACCACTCCCAGGCAGTAAAGAATGCTCCTGCCATGTATAGGGCCAGATACTCAGAATGAAGAGTAGGTGTTACAGAAAGTGACTGCTTAATTTTCACCACAGACTCCTCCAGAGTTATAAATGGGACTTTTCTTGTGGGTAAAAGAAAAACCTCTTAAATAGGTCACACAAATGCATTCGTATTTTCTAGTTATGCTGTCTTGACACTTTTATACATGGTTGGAAAGAAAGTCTATTCCTATGAATTGTAACGGTCATTGTCAAATAATATGCATCAGTCATTGATTTTTACAAGTTTTCTAGGCCACTGCTTTGAAAAAATAATCCTTCCCTTGATATTATATAATATAAAATATATTAAAACTGATCTGGGGAGCTTAGCCTGAACTCTTTAGGCATGAAAAAGTGGTGAGCCAGCTCTATTTTTATGTCTTCCAATGCAACATCTGTTCATGCTACCAGTTTTCTTACCATGAAGCCCAGGCAGCCAGCCCCCACTGCATTTTCTGGAATCCCATTAAAGCATAAATTCTACTTTTTACTTCAGTCTTCAGTATCTTCTTCATGACTTTCCAATCAATCCATTTTGGATTCCATGAGTATCAGTTACAATCACATTTGCGTCTCTGAGGTGGATGTGTTGTCAAGACCTGCTCCATGCCCGATATTTTGCTCTACAGACAGAACATATAAGTAGATACCTTGCTATCTATTTTATAAAGTTCTTGCATAATCATTGGCATCAAGTATTATTTGCCACAGCTCCTGTCGCTTGTGCATTTTGTGACAGTGGGGTTTCAGATTTAGTTCCTGACACTTTTGCTGTCATAACAACAGCAATGTTAAACATGGCTTATTCTTCCTTGGCATTTTTTTTACATGAAAAGCCACACACTAATGCAGGATAAAGATATACACTTTTTATCTTATTGTCAATTTTTTAAATAATAAAACACTGCACAATTGAAGTAAGTTATCTAACACTAAGAGGAAATGATGTTTATTCAATTCATTGCTTCACCATCGCCAGCCTAAACAGAAGTCCTTTTATGTGTCTATCTTTGCAAATAGTTTTGCCTGCTTTTAATGCCCTGAAATCCTACAATCATTGCAGTACTCCATAATCATTACTACATTCCGCTACCATCAGTGTTATCTTCTGCCTTAAGCTCAGACCTGCCACCCTGTATATGGTGTTTGCTAGTGCACATCTCTTGTGTTAGTCTTCCATGAAAACTCTGACATTTAGTTACAAAGGTTTATCCTGCTACCTTTTTAGAACAAGTTCAATACAATACTGTATTTAGCTGCCTTATTTTATAAATGTCAGGGTTCTTTCAAAGCTCTATCATATGTTCCTGAATTTATCTAATTTCTGTAACTTGTATTCACTTTTATGTTTGTGCACCAGCATCTGTCAGACGAGAGCAAAACATTAAAGCTATTAGCTGCTAAAGACCTCCATCCTGATGTTGCGAGTTGGATTCTCTGAGTTTTGGTTTATCTTCTGTGATTCTGATAAGTCAGTCAATAAAACAGCACTGCTGGCTTGTTCCTGATAAACAGGTGCTTGGTCCTGGTGGATTTATCAGGCTAACAAATAAGATAAAGGCATACTGCTCAAATCCTTCTTGAAAACGACTTTGCTCTTTTCTCTTGTTCAACATGCTAAACAGAAATACTGACTAACTGATGGACTGACTGATACAGCAGTAGAACTGTGAGTATTAAGACAGCAGGTTCTGAAGACACACAAATTACTGTCAGAGTCAGTGATAAACAACATCAAGACAGACCATTAAGCTGGGATGGAAGAACACAAACCGAATCTCATGAGAATGTAAACTAAAAGTGCAGCATGCATTTACCAGCTAAATTCATTCTTCTATTCCTTGTTTGATTCCCATGACAACACAGATGCAGTTAGCTCACACCAACTCCTTTTCTATGCTGTTTCTTTCTGCAATCAATGTCTGTTTCACCAGAATTTGTTCCTATTTGAACTGTCACTGCAGTTTACAGCTTACAAATCAATGCAAGCTGGCATGCTCCCTTTTTAAACCAGTAAGGCATCCTCAGTCTTCATTCAGATCTTAACAGTAGCACTGATGCAAATTTGTGATTATCCACAGAAACAGATGTATGCAAAGACTGTCTTTCTAAGCTATAATTCTTACTTAAAGCAGTCTAGCACCAAAACGAAGGTTAACAAAGAAATGACTGCTTCTTTCGGTCAGGTTGCTCTGGGTCTGACTCAAATTTCCAGATAGCTGCTCAGTAAACAACAGCTGCAGTAGTCAAAATTTGTTTTGCTCTCCTGCCAGTAACCTGTGGGCTTATTTCTAAATTTTGAAGAGCAGAATGTCAGAATAAAAAAAAAATAAACTATATCAGTACATTATACATAATAGTGCACAATCTTTTTTGAACATAGAGAAAATTGTGGTTTTACTGATACCTTCTACTGTGCATACTTGAATTATACACCAAATCTATTTACTGTAAAAGAGCTGTTTGACTGACAGAACACTGATACAGCTACATCCCTCTGCTGTAGCTACCTGAGGTTAGAAATGGTCATGGGCTTTGCTGATGGGGGCAGCAGGTTGATGAGGGAATGGATTATTATACAACAGACATGCTTTACATTCCTGGTAGGGGCAGAGAGCTCATGCTATCATGAATACCCCCTTGCTGCAGTAGACACAAGGAATGAGATTCAGTAAATATCCTGGAATGAACTGAGATGACTAGAGAAGGTATGTAAATACACACCCACATACTGCACATTTACTTCTGGATATAGCATTACACTCGAGGGCCCAGAGTAAAACATACACAGTACATGACCTGTACATCTGTCATGTTCCTCCAACTTCATGAACTACAGTGAGACAATCACTTGACTCATTCTCTGGAATAAAAGGACTATGTACAGGACTGGCAAAGTCAGCAACAGGGAAAGGAAGGAGATAAGGTTGTTAATTCAGGAGCAAAATCATTAGAGGTTGAGGTAGAAAAGGAATACTGTGAGATAGAAAAAGAAAACCTTGTTGTTAATTCAGGAGCAAAATCATTAGAGGTTGAGGTAGAAAAGGAATACTGTGAGATAGAAAAAGAAAACCATTTAATTATTTTTTATTGTATTTTATTTATTTATTTATTTATTTTTATTTTACATTTATTGACCGGGCTAGTCCAGCTGGATAATTTCCATTTTCAGTGGAGGCCCTCTTGTGGTGAGACAGCTGGATAATTTCCATTTTCAGTGGAGAACCTCTTGTGGTGAGCTGCACCACTTAAGCTTATTTTTTACTGGAGAAATGCCAAATGGAACTAACTGCCTGTACAAAGTCAACTATTCAAACTTGCTACTAAAGAGCATTTTTTTATGGGAAATATTCCATTTCAACATCATAACCTATTTCACATAAAACAGCTGCTTATTTATATAAAAATAAGAAAATGTATTAACTCAAATCAGATAATCTGAAGCACATAAATGAATGAAAACAATGAGTGAACCTATGAAATATAAAGTTAAGTGTATAGGATGGTATTTATAGTCATGCAATTCAAATATTCGCAATGGAAACTGTCAAAAAGTTTTTTTATGTAAAAAAAAATGTCAAAAATATATAAATCAGCTAAGCACAGAGAAATTAATCTGATTTTTTAAAATGTAACTATGTAACCATTTACTACTCATTGGGTGCTGTCTTACACTACTCCCTGAACTCATTTAAATTTAGACTAGCTTAAATTGTATATAGTTATGTACCACATATTATGTACCACGTATTATGTTGATGTTACTTGGGCGGCCATAGTGGTGCAGCGGTTAGCATTGCTGTCTCACCACAAGAGGTTCTCCGATTTGATGCTGGGGTGCCTTCTGTGCGGAGTCTGCATGTCCTCCCTGTGGTCGCGTGGGTTTCCTCCGGGTGCTCCGGTTTCCTCCCACATCCCAAAGACATGCTGTAGGTGGATTGGACACTAAATTGGCCCTAGGTGTGCGTGTGTGTGTCTTCTGTGGAAGGTTGGGTGCTGGGCTGGCAACTCGACCCCGTAAAACTCCACTGCCAATCATAAGCAGACAGGTGATCTGCTGTGACGACCCTTAACCAGGAAAAGCTGAAAGAAGAAGAAGAATTATGTTGAAGTTACCTCTAGAGAACTGTATTTTCTGTTTATGTGTAAATGCTATTTGAATGCTCATGTAATGTCCTTGCATGTTTTGTTGCATTCTACAACGTTTGTATCCCTTATTACTGGAGCTTTTCTCTCCGGTCCTCAGCTGAAAAAGGACCTGTGTCCAGTCGGATTTTACCAGTAAACAAATATAAAATAAATAAATTAATAAAATCACAGTCATGCAATGCAATGCCTACAGCAGCTTTGCTTATATGAACAGGCATAAAATGGGTAAAACCTATTGAAGTTATATGCAGTGGAGGCTATATCTGTATAAATTCACAAACTAGCGTTGTCGCCTCACAGTAAGACGTTGTCCTGTTCGATTCTCAGCTAGAGTGTCTTCTGTGTGGAGACATGCGTGAATGGGCGTACCTTCATTGAAGGTTGTGCTTCATAGCTGGCAACTTGGCACGTAAAACTCTACTGCCAATCATTAGTGGACCGGAGTTCCACTGTGGCAACCCCTAACTGGGAAAAGCCGAAAGACACAACAACAACTTTTGCGTATTTTCTCTAGGGGGCTGTGGCCAACTGCCTGTGCAGATCTCTTGAGATCTTCTGCTATAATCTTCACTGGTATCCCACAAGTAACTCTAAACTGCTGAAAGGTTTTAGCTATTCACATGTAAAGGGTGTCCTTACATGAACACCCTAATTGGACTTTTATAAGGTTTGAAAGGAAGAAAGGAAAGCTAGAAAAAAAATGGAGAGATAAAACAAAGAATACACAGAAAGAAGACATTAAAAGGATTGTGCTGAAGGAAGTTTAAAAAGAGAAGCACTGTGTTTCTGTGGGGAATAAAACCCCTTTTTCCAATATCTTTTTTATAACAGGGAAGTTGAGGAAGGAGTAAGAGGAGAGAGAGTTTAGGAGAGGGGATGAGGATATAGTTAAGGAAGACATATAGGCATAACATACAGACAAAACAGAGAGGAAGACTATGGTCATCTGATGTTGGGTGTGGTAACAAGACATAGAGATGGCAGACAGACACAAAAAGGAGAGGGGAAGATGTGTGGCATGCAGTTATTCAATTATAGCACTGTTCCAGGCTTTCACCATTCTAATGTACTGATGAAATTCCTCACATACTACCCTGCAGTACCCTAATAATCTCTTCTACCTGACTCTCAGTGGCAGTACCCTGTGCTTGAATGATGCCACTTCACATATATAATGCTGGGCAACCAAGGCCTTGCATGTCTCTGGAGCTAACTGTGAAGTATGTCTTCACCTGGCATCTCTCTGTACAGGTGTGACAGCAGGTACTGCTGTCCCCAAAAGGGCAGTTTCTTCATCATGGGGTTCAGACTGGTTTACCTTTATAAGGCCGTGGGTGGTTTGTACGACAGACAATTTAGCAAAGGTACACCTGTAAAAATCCAGAATGTCGAGTCACAGATGTTCGAATTGCTGAAGTGCGACTGTAATGTGCCATTCAAATGAATAACATCTGTTCGACATCCAGATTCCACTTAGTGAGTTTCAACATAGTGGACAAACATGTTTTGAAATTCGCTCATATGGGTCACTGTTATGCACAATCGCACAAACTAGCCGCAATCTTATGAAGGTAGACCATTCAGACTATGTACAGGAAACAGGTGTTGAGCTATGTGTTGCTCGCCCACTGTAATGGCGATTACTCATTTTGCTGAGTGTGTAAGTCTGTGTGCTACTGTCCTCCGGCTGTGTCATGTGTATGAGAATTAAAGCATCACTGTTGCTGTCAGCATCAGCCTGCTGTGGTGAAGTATAGAATGTGGTTGTTTTTGCTGCAGACTCTATGAGAGAAGTATGTCAAGACATGGTCAATGTGACAGGTAGAGTGAGTTTTACATAAATGTATGAGGGCCACACCTACTATGCATTGTCTGTAGAGTTTTACTTAATGTTGGCGGAGTACCTAATAATAAAACATGTAATAGTTATAAGTACACAAGCATCATGCAGCTCAGCATAATTTAACCAAAACAGCTACAGCCTACCCTTACATGCTGGCTGTGGTTGTTGCAGGGGTCTGAAAGTACTGGTGTTCACACCATCTCTGATGATTCACACACCATCCTCATCTGCATCACTATCATCACCCCTTGCAGAGTGAAATTTCTCCAAATCCAGTTTTAATGGCTGGATTGTGGAACACCTACCACCAGTGGGAATATGGGCAATTGCATTCTACCTAGCTTTTGTCCTGGCACATCCCACCATGACATTTGCTCTTTTCCTACACTTTGCCAAGGTGCATTTCCCTCCACCTACAGAATATATGTCAGTTGCTACTTAATTCCACACCATAGCTTTCGCTGCCCCCCTTTCCAAAACAGACATTTTCCATATTTCCTCAGAGCATCCGTGAGGATGTGATTCTCCTCAAGATTTAAGTTGTCCTTCCTGTGTCTTGCTCCCTACTGCTGCAATATTTTTCCTACAAGTACATTTTCAACAAAATTTACACCTTCCTGAGATGTCCATATCTTTAAGCAATTATGGATCATGCATATCACTGCATAATTAAAAAAGTATTATCACCACACTGAAACATTAGAGTTCTAGGTTTGAATTTTCCATGTTATGCATTCCTCTGCTGCAATGTTAAAATGTATGTCTATATGTGTTTGTTGTAAAGGTGTGGAACACTGATTCTTAATTCATTTGTCACGTATGTCATTCCTTACTTAAATGAAGGTGGACTGTAATGTGGTCCTGGATGTATCCCATTGACAGTTTCTACAGGAAACCACCTCCTAGATGCAGGCAGCACTGAAAATAGCACCTTACACTTTCCACAATCTTTCAGGTACAAGTAAACAAATACTGCAATATTTTCTGTCTTACCAGTAAATCAGAGGTGTGAAAATGTCACAATGAAATGCACTGATAACTTCCTTTTGTCATTAATTTGATGGTAGTATTGTGATTTGTAACACTTTTAAAGTAATTTGTGTTTCCTTTGATTTTTCACTTAAACACAGTGCCCAGGAGCATTTAAATGGCAGACTGTAAAAAGACTGGTACAAATTTGGTAAGATTTAAGAAGTTCTCATGCAATAAGCATACCGCTCAACCTAGCACAAGAAATCTTGACAAAGCCTAAAATAATGGGTGCACAAAGGCCCAAAAATAGGGACAGATTTTAAAGACTGTTCTTAGAAAGTTGATATACTAAAAGGTTTTGTGTTAGCTTGCATTTTCAGAAGTATATGAAGTCTAAAACTCAAATGCCTGCCATTATTTAGTGACTTCAGTCGTCAGTGATTTGCCAGAAAACCACATATTTTATGAGGAACAGACTAAAAATATGAGGCAAAAGCTGGACATTCTGAGAAAATCTGGACAGTTGAGAGGTATGCAAATAAGGCTAAGTGACAGCTTTATGAATCACATCATAATGCACATGTATCACCACTCTTACTGCTGCAGCTGAACTCATTGCTGTGGAAAAGCTACACTCTCCTCAAGGATGTGCACATGCTCCATGCCAGCCTCAAGTTGAAGTGTAGTGTGAGATCTAGTTTACATGACTGACTTTTTAAAATGTCAACATTTATATGATCAATGTTTTTAAAAGTTGAAAGAAAGTCACAGGACAAACAGTGTTTTCAACCATATGAATTTCAATGTTTTAAAAGTCAATCGTAAAGTAGACCCACACCATGTTATACCTTGTGTATGTAATGCATGTAATCCTATGTCTGTCTGTGCTCAGGCCTTCACCCTTTCAGACTGTAGGGCTACTAGATTTCCTTATTCACACAGTGCAGTCCCTACAATGGGGAAGCTGCATCATGTCACACAAGTTGATAAACAGCACATTTCCTGAGATTTTCCATGCAGAAATTGTTCTGTGACCTTCATATTACTCTTACAGATAACAATTTTTCTGTATGTGAACACCTTTACAAACATGAAACAGACCAAGCATATCAAATCCCACAAAGGTTAGCATAAGGGAAGGCAGGAATTGAGCTATTTATGTAATGCCTCAGTGAATGACAACTGTTAAAAAGAAAGGAAACCCATATGTAATGTATAATGCATGTAAATGAAAAATGTTAATATGGTTTGCTTTCTTCTGTATTAACGTATAGGTGCTTATATCTTAACAGATAATTTAATAAAAATGTAGCAAAACAAAAAGTTGTTCACTCCTTAGCAGTGGAGGTGAGTATGGTCTGTCCTAATAAATCTGATTGTATTATAAAACTTTCCCACTTTGATCATTTGAAAAGGGAATAACTCTATATGGGTGTATCGGCTAGGCAGAGTGATGGCACACAAGTGCATGTGGTTTTCACTCTGCTATTCTTGGCTTCAGACATGTGCATCTCATACACAGTTTTTCATGGTCATGCAATCCACTGATCATAATTACAGCATCAGTAATTTGTCAGCACACATAGTGACTCAGCTCATGATCATAGCTAGGGTGGGGCAAGAGGCGCAAACTATTGGGGGGCATGATCAGCCTTACTTCATCACAGTCTCTTTCTCTTTAGTGCAATACTGTTTTTAATAGCCATATTGCATTTACAGTGAAACCTGACAGCTGCAGTGCTGTGTGTGGTCTAAACTGTAGCAACTGCTTGCTACAGTTTAATAGAAAAAAAGTGTTTTTTTAACTAAAACATGAGAGCCACAGAGATCCATGTAAGCAGGGTATAAACTGTAGCAACTGTTTGCTACAAAAGAAGACTACATTTTTTAAACTAATACATGAATGCTCGTAACCAAACAAGAAAAACTGATGAAGGCCCGGGGAGCACACAGGTCCAGTATAAACCACACAGCTAGAAGCAACCACCAAAGATTTGTTGAGCAAAAACAACAGTCAAGCGCTTTCGTCTTACATCAAGACTTCATCAGAACTGCAGTAATCACACAATATATACAATAATTTTCTGGGACATGTAGACATTGTTGTTAATACAACAGATTTAGACAGCTGAAATTTGTTTGGACAATTTGATGTTTTGCCTGATAGGACAAGCTCGGGCATCTCTGACTTTAACTATGTAGGGCATTTGGATAATATGCCTGTAGTAACTTTTGAAAATCACTGTGTTTGTTGTGAAAGCCAATGCTGTAAATTCTGTTTTGACTGTACACCAGCATGTGGATAAAATTCATCCTTGAGTCATGAGTTCGGCTCTGACAACTTTTCAGATAGTTTTGAGTTAATTTCACCTATGTTTAATGGTGCAAATATTGATAATAATTGTTATGCTTTGTCTGAATTGGTACTCATGGATGTAAACAAGTCAATTCATTTTGACAGTTCCATTTGTTCAACCACCACTGGGGGGGGGGGTTCACAATGTTATGGCAACCTGTTCACTAGTTAATTCCCCTTTGAGGGACATGAAAAGTGGATTTGAAAATGGGGAATGTTTACAGGATACCACTTATGCAATGACCAATTTACTTTGTGAAGCTGAAGTTGATGCTAGTGACTTTTGTATTTCTAGTAGTCAGTTCTCCAGATGTAGTACAGCCGACACAGACTTTGGGACAAATTTTGGAGCATTGCAAAAGGATGTTGTGAACAGGGGGGATCCAGGCATTAAGTTAGTTAGTGAGGCACAGCTAGATGACTGTCTTGTGAATGGGGCGATCCAGGCGTTGTTAGTTAGTGAGGCACAGCTGGATGACTATCCTGTGAACAGGGGAGATCCAGGCATTAAGTTAGTTAGTGAGATACAGCTGGATGACTGTCCCGTGAACAGAGAGAATCCAGGCGTTAAGTTAGTTAGTGTGGCTCAGCTGGATGACTGTCCTGAATCCTTGAATAATTCAGCTGCAAATATTGTTTATTTGACACTGTTAATATGGTTGTTATCGGACCTGCTTTACAGGTATCCACATCTGTTGGGTCTAGTTCTAGCTTGTTTTCTGATGTTGAAAATCTGGTTATGCCTAATAATTTGGGGGAGGTACCAGTTTGTGAAAACGGGTAATGATTTTTCTGTGTATAACTTTTCAAGTTTCAACATTACAACTGACCATGCCAATGAGTTAAGCAAAGGGTTGACTTTCGTGCCGGTTAAGGAGTCCGATTTGGCTGAGGCTTTAATTGATTTAAAATTGTTTACACGTAAGCTTAATTTGACACTCTGGTTCAAAACTGACTCCCTGAACTTTGGCACAAACCCCAACAAACCTCTCAAAAAAGCTAGTTCATTCAACCCTTCCTTAAATAGCTAGTTATCTCTCTTTGAGAAAATGTATGAATTAGAAAGTTGGAAATCTTTTTCCAAAAAAATAGCTAGAGACTACAACTTATCCAATGAGGAGGAATTGTTGCTCAAAGAATTATCTAGCAACAATAGTATCAGGATAATGAAACTGGACAAGGGTGGGGGAATAGTTGTGATGGACATCAATGACTATAATAATCGTATGCATGAGTTGCTTTTCACCGAAACTTATGTCCAGATATCTAAGAATGAACTCAATATGCCTATTCAAAAATTGATATCTGTTTTTACGACATGGTTATGCAGGGGCAAGCTAACAGTGACACGTACGATTATTTACTCAATCAGCATTCAGTGGTAGCGGGCATCTTTGGGATACCCAAAAAGCATAAAGATCTCCTAAATCCACATTTGAGACCCATAGTGGATGTGGGTAGAAGCAAGACCTTCTACATAGCCAAATATGTGGACAGCCTGCTAAAACCATTAGTCACTGAAGTCCCACATAAGGATTCTTGGGATTTTTGACCAGGCTAGTGAAGCTCAGGCTCTCAGGTGATTGTATTTTGGTCACAGCAGATGTCCAAAATTTATATTCTGTCATTCCCCACAAGGTAGGGTTGGGGTAGTCGGAAAGCATTGTTTCTGATATAGTGCTGTTATTGAATAATGTCATTAATACAGCTTGTACACTTATAGATCTGGTTTTGACCAACAATTTTCTTTATTTTGAAGGCCAGTTGTTCAAACAGGTGAGTGGGGTGGCCATGGGAGCTTCTTGTGCCCCAAGCTTTGCCAACTTGGTCATGGCCTACTGAGAGAAGCATTATGTATTTAATAGTCCCTTTGCCAATGTTGGTTATTCTATATTCGTTTCCTGGATGATATTTTTATTGTCTGGGATGATTCTGCCACAAAATTGAATGAATTTCTCAAGTATATCAATGGTTGTACATCTTTTCTAAAGTTTACCCATATGTTTGATCATGATTCAATGGCCTATTTGTATGTACTGGTAACCAAGGATTATTCAAGAAATTGTTTTTGTTCCAACATCTACAGTAAAAAAACTTCTTCCAACTCTTACCTCCATTTCGATAGTTGGCATCCACAATTTCAAAAGAGGGCTGTGGTCAAGGGGCAGTTGGTCAGACTTGCTTGTATGATTTCTGATGATGCCACTTTCACTGTTAAAATAGACAAACTGATTGGCATGTTCAGTAAAAGAGATTACCCCCATGAGTTATTGGACAGTATTAAGAAAGACGTCCAGGGTAAGAGGAGGAATGTTTTTTACAAACTGCTACTACGTATTTCTGGTGGTCAAACTGATGGCCATTTGGCTGGTAATAGCTTATCCAAAGAAACACAACCATCAATTGTCCCTTTTTAACATTAACTAATAGTCATCTTTTCTGTTAACATCTATGATGTAGTGGACACAGTGCGTAACTTCTGGCCAATTGTGATGAGTATCAATGAAGGCAAAGAATTGTTTGGGGTCAAGCCAAAGGTTGTGTTCAGAAAAGGCAAGTCTTTTTAAGAACCTTTTAGAAATTAAATGTGACGTGAGTTGTTCAAGTAGACCTAAGGGCATGTACAAATGCAATCATTGCAATTATTGTCAACTTATTTATTGTGTGACTTACTTTTCATAAGGAATAGGAAATTTAAGGTAAAAAAACACTTCACCTGTGTACCCAAAGGGTAGTATATGGAGCTCTTTGTCAGTGTTGTAAGGCATTCTACATTAGAAAGTCTAGTCGTAAGCTGAAAGAAAGAATTTATAAACAATTGAATGACATCAAAAAAGGGAAGAACACCAATGTCTTGCACAGGCATATTTCAGCTTTTCCTGACCACCACTTCAAGTTTGTAGTGTTGGACTATATGGAATGGAATGCAAGGGGTTTTAGCAAAGAAGAACACCTCAATAGAAAGGAGATAATCTGAATTTTGATGTGTGATGCCCTTGCTCCCCCAAGGCTTAATGACTGTTGTTCCATTACCCCAATCCTAAAATTGAAAAGTATGGAGGGGTAATTCACCAGTCATCTTTATAATTTGTTGTATATACATTGTTGTGACATGTTTGGCACTTTTTTTCACTTACGCACAGTGTTTCAAACTGTCATTACATTTTCAAGTTTTTAATTAATTCATTTATTTTTTAAGTATTATTTGTATTGTTCAGTTTTAACCACATGACTACAGGATGTTCCTTTATATCGTGCAGTTTATGTGATTACTGCAGCTCTGATGCAGTCTTGATGCAAGATGAAAGCACTTGACTGCTGCTTTTGCTTAATAAATCTTTGGTGGTTGCTACTAGCTTTGTGGTTTATACTGGACTTGTGTGCTCCCTGGACCTCCATCAGTTTTTCTTGTTTAATACATGAGTGCTGTTTGCAGTCCATGCAAGCAAGGAATAAACTGTAGCAACTGCTTGCTAAATTTTTAGCAAGCATTTTTAACAGATAAATGTGCAGTATAGAATAAGGATTGAAGGCAGGGCACAGGAATAGGACCTGAATGGCTAGGGCAGGTGGAGGAGATGTCATGCATCTGGCCACCTGGTTGCTGTGCCAGTAGAAAAAACAGCAGTTTTTTTTTTTGTTTCTTTTGAAAGGAAGAGCTGGTGGAATGGGGGTGTGTGGATCTAATTGTATTAAGCTAATCTCTATAGTGCTTTTTTTGTTTGGTTCCCCAAGCTGGGGGGGGGGGGGGGGGCATGGATCTGACTTTAATAAGCTTACAGTGAAATGCTTTTTTTTTGGTATTTTGTTACATATTTCTCAAACCAACAAAAGCTAGTGCAGCAATCTTGTGTACTTAATAAACTAGCTGGGTAAGAATAACTCTTATTTACATCTCCTTAAAAATCTAAAGATTTCTCTGTTTATAGTAGCAGTGTTTTTGTCAAGTAACAGGCTTCAGAATTTCATTAGATAGTTTACTGCTGACATAATGCCCCTGACTTAGTTAAATCGTGCTAATTGACATACTCTCCATTAATGCTAACACCACAGCCAACTTTAGGCACCTGCAATTCCTGTCACTGCATGGGGCCCTCCTAATCAACATTGACTGTGTGGGAGCCCTGCAAAATCTGTTGCTGGTTATGGACAAATGAGGAGAAAAAAAATATTAATTTTTCAATTACGTGCTTTATTTGAAACAGGGTTGAGATATCACCCTGTTAGGATAAAGCCCGTAATCAGTAAATGAACATGTAAGCGCTAGAGATCAGCAGCCCAGAGTGACCAATCTCAATGCTTACCTTGGATTTTAAGAAGAGCTGATGCTTCTGATCGTCAGGGATGGTTTTCGCTTTAGGGAGTTTTATAATCATTTGCAGAACACTAGTTACTATAGCTCTCACCTTCTTTGCTCAAGAATTCCTGGGAAAGCCAAAAATAATAGCAGAATAAATACTCAAAATCAGGAGCACTTTAAATATTACTATAATTAAACTAAAAAGCTAATAAAATAACATTTTGCATCAACATACAATTTTGGACAATAAGTATGAAACTCTGATGTCTGTGTTTATTGACTGACTGTAATTGTGAATAATTTACCAGCAAATCAAACTTTTTACGAGGGACAGAGCAAAATTATGAGGCAAAATCAGGGACATTTTTTTAAAAGAGGGGCAGCTGCAGGTATACTTTACTCATCAATAAGATAAATAAAAGTGACTTACTCCTCCTGTTGTTTGACAACTTCTAAGCAACAGTCACTAATGATGTGGAAGTACCAGTACTGCACAACGTACTTCTATTAGCTTGGATCAGTGCAAAACTGTTATTGCTATAGCTTATGTGTGTGTGTGTGTGTGTGTGTGTGTGTGTGTGTGTGTGTGTGTGTGTGTGTGTGTGTGTGTGTGTGTGTGTGTGTGTGTGTGTGTGCTGCAGTAGTAACACGCTCCTTCATGCCTAGAGTACTGTCCATTTTTTCACCATTGTATTTAGGTATGAGTGTTTTCTCCCAAAAAAGAAATTAATGGAGAAAGACTGGTATATAGCTTTGATGTGCACAGGCAGCTTGGATGCTACACTGAAAGGGCACAAGATATCAGAAAAAAATGACAAAACATATCTTTTCTAATGGGAAAACAAATTTTGTCCATTCCAGGACTGTCCTACCAAAACAGATTAAGGTGGAAAGCTGAAAACCATGCATACAACTCTATTAATATTTCTTATCCTGGTTCTCCCAGTCAAGATAACCTCATATGTCTCACTGGAAATCTACGGCCCCTGGATGACAAAGTAAATGGGAAGACTAATAATATATATAAATAGCTGCTGCTGAAATCTGTTACAAAATGGACTACACATTATCCCAACAACTGATTACCAGTTATGTCATTTTGATCGAACATTAAATGATAATTAAACAAATGTTGTGGTTGTGTACCTGTCCACTAAAATTATCAGTTGGTGAAAATTACAACCTCACCTCAGGCTTTGTGCCCACTGAATGATGCACAGTGATGGTTATCCCACTCCACAAAGGGGGAGCCACCACGGACCCCAGGAACTAGCACCCCATTAGCCTGACGAGCCTGGTATGTATCATCATGGAATTTATAAACAAATACATTGGTAATCTCCAAATTCTGGACCCCACCCAGTTCAGGTTTATAAAAGGCAGATCATGTCTCCTAAACCTGATAGACTTCTTTGAAGCAGTCAGCAAAGCTGCAGACGAGGGTAAGGTGGTTCACACAGCCTATCTAGATCTCGCCAAGGCTTTCGACACCATCCCCCACTCTGGAATTATAGATAAACTCACTAAAGTAGGTATAAATCCTATGTCATAAGATGGGTTGCCAACTGGCTCAGTGACAGAACCCACACTGTGAAAGTAGCAGACTCCAAATCTGACTTCAGGCCAGTGACAAGTGGAGTACCACAGGGTTCAGTCCTGGGTCCTCTCCTGTTTGGTATCTACTTCTCTGAAGTACAAGCTAACACAGAAGGTCTTTGGCCAATGAAGTTCACAGACGACTGCAAACCAGGAGCCATAATCAAAACTCCTAACAATGTGGACATCCTACATAAGGGCCTCACTGAGACAGATGCCTGGTGTCTAAGCTATGGTCTCAAGCTCAATGCCAAAAAGTGCATTGTCATCCCCTTTGGTAAAAACTCTGTACCCATGAACTACCACATAGGTGGTAGTCTAAACACCGAAAGTATGATAAGACACCTTGGGACACAGGTGGAGAGTAGTCTCTCTTTTGATAATCACATTGCCACAGTAGTCAGGAAATCCTTCTACATGGCACACCTCATCACAAAAGGTTTCTCATCCAGGAAAAAAGAGGTCATTGTTCCCCTCTACTCGCCACTCATTAGACCCATCACAGAGTACAATGCCCTTTTTGGTATGTACCTCACAAGACATCTACAACAACTGGGAAGGCCACAGAAATACCTTACAAAGAGGATTACTGGGCTCAAACAGATGCACTACGCAGACCATCTCAAAAAACTCCAGCTTTACTCCATTGCATATCGCCTACTCAGAGGTGATCTCTGCCTAACATACAAAGCTATGTCAAACCCAGAGATGTTGGACATGCTCCACTTAAAGAAATCCCAATCCCTCCGAGCTACATGCTCTAGGGACCTAAACCTTGTCACCACAATAAACAGAACATGCTGGAGGGATAGATTCCTGTCTCAGAGACTTCCCATACTCTAGAACAAACTACCTATCTATATCAAACAAAGCTCCTCATTAGCATTCTTCAAGAAAAATCTTGATGATTGGATGGGAAATAGGAAATTCACCCCAGGGATAATTTCTGTGGCTCTGCTCGACAGGGGTACAGGAAAATAATTTTCTGGGTGGTGAAAGCCAGGGTACCTTTTTGGCTAGGCTTACATAGACCCTAGGGCCAATAGCCTAGTACCTACCTATGAACTTGGTCTAAATCTAAATGTTAACTATATGTGCTGTAAAATTATGTTAAGAATTTTTTTTTTTCAAAATGCTAGCTGTGATGCCCCTGCATTCGCCCAGTAATCAAAGAGCCTCAATCCTCACCACTGGCAACAGTTAGGGGACATACACATTGGGAGGATGACAAGTTCACACACAGTAAAGTACAATTATCCTTAAGAGCACATTGAGATCACAGTCAGTCTGGGGCTGGATTCTCCCTCTTCCTTCAGATCCCCAATAAGACTCCCCACTGGCACAGCTATAGGGTTGAGATCTCAGCTGAGTGTCCAAGGCAAAACCTCCAGCACCCTCTCTGTCCAACCAGTGCTCCCCAAGTAGCTGACACACACACTTTGAGATTTGATTTATACACACACACACACACCTGGGAAAGGCTGGCACAGGTTTACCAGCTATGCCCCCTTCTGCCCAGACTGTAAGGTAGTTATCACTGCCACCAACCACTCTTATTAGCTACTCTGGGCCCTTAACAAAGGGTGTCCAATCCTACTATGTAATGTTACGAATAATCCAAATGGTAGTTTTGACAAATGCCAGGCTATTAGGACTGGCCTGTACAGTGTCACCAAATACATATGCAAGTACTCTTAGAGCTTAAATATGTCTCACAGATATCAGCCACAAATATAGGTTTAAATATGTTGTCCATTACCTTGGATAGAAGGAAGTTTCTTTGCTCACCAGTGGGAGTCGAAATTGGTCGAAAGTTTGTTTGTTTAATTTAACTGTTGAGGCTGCCCACTAAAGTGTGCTAGCCTGTGTAACTGATTTATTACTGTTTCTGCATTTTCTGTATGTTTTCTATCTAAAAACAAAAAAACAAAAAAATAATCCTTGTTTTCCCGCCTCTCCTCGACTAGTTTAGACCAGTTTACAGGCTTTGCTGTATTCTGGGCTGTGGTGTAGTTCCTGTATTGTCCATTACCTTACTTGGATAGAAGGAAGTTTCTTTGCTCACCAGTGGGAGTGGGGAGCCTTGAGCAGCCTACCTGTCCCTGTAGGAAATGACCTCAGCACAAGAGGTGTAATAATTGGTTGTTTTGGACCATTTCTAGCTCTTTTGAAGTTCCCTGTTTAAAATCCGCCTCTGGGCATCTTTTTCTGGCTATACTACTCAGACAAGCTCCTTGTGGTCCTGCAGAGTGGTCCTAGCTACAGAGAACTCAGAAAAGCGACTACTTTCTTGATTTAAGTATCTTTGCTGTTTTTCTACTTGAAATACCTTCTCCAGCTTACCTTAAACAAGCTTAAACTGTTTTTTTAGTTGTTTGTTGCATTATTTAATATCTGCACTTAAAGTTACATTTTAGTCGAAATTGGTCGAAAGTTTGTTTGTATGTTTAATTTAACTGTTGAGGCTGCCCTAAAAAGTGTGCTAGCCCGTGTAACTGATTTATTACTGTTTCTGCATTTTCTGTGTGTTTTCTATCTAAAAACAAAAAAAAACAAAAAAATAATCCTTGTTTTCCTGCCTCTCCTCGACTAGTTTAGACCAGTTTAGACCAGTTTACAGGCTTTGCTGTATTCTGGGCTGTAGTGTAGTTCCTGTGTTGTCCATTACCTTACTTGGATAGAATTAAGTTTCTTTGCTCACCAGTGGGAGTGGGGAGCCTTGAGCAGCCTACCTGTCCCTGTAGGAAGTGACCTCAGCACAAGAGCTTTAGTAATTGGTTGTTTTGGACCATTTCTAGTTCTTTTGAAGTTCCCTGTTTAAACTCAGCGTTTGTGCGATTGTCCACATAGTGCAGCACCGGTTAAACAAGGTTAAACTTCTTATGGCTCCGCCAAGTCTGCACTTCAAATTTTCCCTTAAGGAAGCTCTACTCTTAGTATAATCAGACTACTTGCTATATTATAAGCCTAGCACTTGTTCTCAAAACTTCCCTTGTAAGTAAGCACTCTCATACTAAAGTAAGCACTACATACACATACCACCCCTGTGAATATCCACTTCCCTTAAAGGCACAGCACTCCCTTATACTGTTCTAGCATGTCGAGTGGTAGATTACTGGCGTCCTCTCCAGTTCAGCTGGTTAATCTGGGAATCTTGAGACAATGCTACAATTGTCTCATGTACACAGACAACCCTCTCCTCCTCCCAACAAACACAAATACATGTGAGAGATGCAACTATATAGCCAAACTGGAGGCTGAACTCTCTCAACTCAGGGCTGGCATGACCAGACAGGAGGAGATGGTAACCACACACACAACAAACCCAGTCCCACATAGACCTACCACAACTGCAAACCAAACACATAAAAACACAAAGACATACTCGGAGGCTCTAATAAAAAACTTACCAAAACAACAGAGGCTCCCAAAGCAGACATCCAAAAATCCACCACCTCAAAACAAAACACATGCAACACATACTTCAATAAATCAGTGTGTCAAACAATCACAGCCTTTAAGGCCAAACACTATGCCTGATACACTAGTAATAGGTGACTCTATAGTCAGACACACTGATGTCCCACTTAACAGGCTGAACAAGGAGAGGGTGACTGTGAGCTGCCTATCGGGAGCTAGGATCCGCCATATAACACATGCACTCAGGTCACTCCAAAGCAAGTACAAATATGACTCTGTCATTGTCCATGCTGGCGTGAATGACCTGAGACGTACCTCCCTGGACTACATGAAAAGAGACATAGAGGAGCTCTCTGATTATGTAGCCCAGGCTGGTATGACCCTGACCCTGAGCAGCATCTTGCCCTCACCAAGAATGATGCCACAGTACAAAGACAAGATGATCAGCTTTAATAATTGGCTCAAGTACTGGTGCCATTCTAAGGGGATCCAATGTCTGTCTGCTTGGGATGACATGTTGGACAAGCCACTCTGCTTCGCAAGGGACGGCTTGCACCTGTCACCACTGGGCTTCCGGATATTGGCTAAGGCTCTTGCCACCCCCATAGTGCCTTTTTTAGGCAAGGCTCAAAAGACAAACCCACCTCCTTAGAAAACAAAAATGGAAAAAAAATAAGGGTAATGCTGCTCAACACCAGAAGTCTAAATCTCAAGATGCAGGCACTCGAGGCACTCCTCAGTATGGAGAACATCGACGTCTGTGCAGTAACTGAAACCTGGTTCAAGGCTCCTGAGAGCACCCCAGCACTACCAGGCTATACCTCGTATCATGCTTTTCGGCCACAAAACCCGGGCCGAACCACAAAGGGAGGGGGAGTGTCCATATTCATCAAGGACACCCACACCTCCAGGTTAGTAGCAACACATGAAGCATCGGAGACCATACAGGTGCAACTAACCATAGGCAAAACTGCTATACAACTGGTAGCATGTTACAGACCACCCTCCCAATCTCAGGAACCCCACTCAGCCTTCCTGAAGACATTGGAGGATATGAATGTATCACAAAATACCATCATACTGGGAGACTTCAACTACCCTAACATAGATTGGGTACATTATTCTAGCCCTAACACCCTAGCCCAAAGATTCCTGGAATTCATAAATTCAAATGCACTGGAACAACTAGTCACCTCTCCCACTAGGGGAGATAGTATACTAGACCTGATCATCACAAACATGGGGACAAAATGCTCCACACCGGAGGTATACCCCTCACTAGTGAGATCTGACCACAAACTAATCACCCTTGATATACATATCCCACCTCCACCCCCAGCACAAAAGACCACAGTGAAAAACTTCTCAAAAGCAGACTTCACTCTTCTTAAGACTGAGATGGTATCCTTTAAGCCCACTGGGCCAGTGGACACCACATCCCACAATGCTGAATCCTTCACAAATGCTTTCTATGGACATCTCCAAGAATGCATGGATCATGCAATCCCAAATAAATCCAAGACCCTCTCCACCAAAGGCAAGCGTCCAGTCTGGTGGACCTCAGCCATTAACAAATTGTATAACAAAAGAAGGAAGCTACTGCACGACAGAGCAAAATCCCATAAAGGGAAGACATCTCTGATCAACACTAGCAGAAAACTACATTCTCTCATAAAAACATCCAAGGCCAACTTTGAGAGAAAAATCGCTAAGGACACTAAAGATAACCACAAAGCCTTCTTCAGCTATGTTAGAAACCTGGGCGGAAACCCTCAGATATGCTCAGAGTTAGTTCACAACAACAAAAAATACTCTGAACCCACAGATATTGCTAACATTCTGGCTGACAGGTTCAGTGCAAATTTCTCCCCTCCCTCACCCCCAAAAGAAGAAATACTTATCCCAGCTGAATGTAATCTCCCTGTCATCTCAGATGTCCAGGTGAGAGCCGCCCTCAGCAAAGCTAAAAACACAGCATCAATGGGACCTGACGGTATCCTGGGTTGAGTGCTACATGAACTCCAAGAGGAGCTAAACCCGCACATAAAAATGCTATTTACCCTTAGCCTTACTACAGGATATCTACCTGAACACTGGCGTATAGCAACAGTGGTCCCACTCCACAAAGGGGGTACCTCTACAGACCCTGGGAACTACCGCCCCATAAGCTTAACCAGCCTGGTCTGCAAAGCTATGGAAAGAATCATTATGGAACTCATAAACAGAGACATTGGGGACCTACAGACACTTGATCCCACCCAGTTCGGCTTTGTAAAGGGCAGATCCTGCCTTTTGAACCTGGTTGACTTTTTCGAAACAGTCACTAGAGCCATTGATGAGGGCAAAGCAGTCCATACAGCCTACCTGGACTTGGCTAAGGCCTTCAACACAATACCCCACTCAGGCATCATAGATAAGCTCAACAGCTTTAATGTAAACCCTTATGTCACTAGATGGGTTGCAAACTGGCTAAAGGACAAAACCCATAAAGTTAAAATCGCTGGAGCGATGTCAGACTCAAAGCCAGTCACAAGTGGTGTCCCACAGGGATCTGTCCTGGGACCCCTCTTGTTCAGCATTTATTTCTCAGATGTTAAAGCAAACATGGGAGGGTTGTGGCTGACAAAGTTTGCAGATGACTGTAAACTAGGCGCCATAGTCGATACACCAGCGGACACATACATCCTACAAAAAGGCCTCACAGAAACGGACAACTGGTGCCGTAGTCATGGCCTTAAACTAAATGCCAAAAAATGTATAGTCATCCCCTTTGGGAAAAACAAAGTACCCACAAATTATCACATAGACAGCAACCCACTGAGTAAGGAAAAAGTAATCAGAGACCTAGGGAACCAAGTCGACAGTGTCCTCTCATTTGACACCCATGTTGCCAAAGTGGTTAGAAAGACATTCTACCTTGCACACCTTATCATGAAGGGATTCACATCCAGATCCAAGGATGTCATTGTACCCCTATACTCCTCCCTCATCAGACCCATGATTGAGTACAATGCCCCATTTGGTATGTACCTCACCCGGCATTTGCAACAGCTGGAGAGACCACAAAAGTATCTCACCAAGAGGATCAAGGGTCTCCGACATATGTCTTAATCTGCCAGACTAAAGAAACTCCAGCTCTATTCAGTAGCATACCATCTGCTCAGAGGTGATCTGTGCCTGACGTACAAGGCCATGTCCAATCAGGAACTGATGGACATGCTCCACCTCAAAAAATCCAAATCTATCAGAACCATGAGAGCTAAAGACTTGAACCTCAGCACAAGTATGAATAGGACATGCTGGAGGGATAGATTCATAACCCAGAGGCTTCCCATGCTCTGGAATAGAATCCCAGTTCATGTTAGGCAGTGCCCCTCACTAACTCTCTTCAAGAGGAATCTTTATGAGTGGATGGGAGATTGTAAGTTTATCCCAGGGGTCACCTCTGTGTCACTACTAGACAGGGGCACAGTAAACTAATTCTATTATATAAGGGGACCTTCACTGTGTCACTACTAGACAGAGGCACAGTATTCTAAATCTATTCTGTACATTTTTGTACCATTTCATGGGGTGGCGAAAGCCACATCACTATGGCTAGGCTTACAAATGCCCCAGGGCAGATAGCCTAGTACTAAACTATGAAACTATGAAACTATGAAAATATATATAATAATAAATAATAAAATAACAAGACAATACTCAGTCCACAAACACATTTACTTCAGAGTTCAAAATCACAGGAAATATTTTAAAACAACATTGCCGGACAATCTAAAATAAATATAGAAAACATCTAAACTAATCTTTACTATATTCCTATATATTATCTAAGAGAGAGATACTATGCCCTGAATCTTACTTACAAGGCAGGCAAGTGCAGATGATGAAGATGAGTGTTTCCAAGTTCAAGACAAAATACAAAATGCATAGTCTCTCTCTGAGAGAAGTTAATATCAAACACTGCTGGGTCAGCTTGGATGACATCACTGTCACCTGACTTCAGTTCCCAGGATAAACAGAAACTTAGAATTTAACACCTCTGTGTGAGAAATACATATCTCTCAGAACTGTGCAGCTGCTAGGAAGTCATAAAGCAATAAAACACTTTACATTCTACACCTAGTAATTATTTTTCTTTCATGACAATAGAAAAATCTTCTAGCTCTAGATATCCTGTCTCCTTGCTGCATTGAAACTAACTTTTATAGTACATAATAAAGCACTTAATTTCAACTTATTTTCTTGAAGTTTTGTAAGTTACTCTTCTATGTTCCAGCAGGGTATGCTGTGGTTGCATCCTTGAAGCTCAGTAAATAACATACAGTTCTATATAAATCATATCAATATTCACAAATTACATACAATTATTTACAAACTTCCAGACAGCTGGGCTGGCAGTACCACACTAGGAATGCATGTATGATTAGCTGTTTAATACAGTATAAAAAGAAAATCATAAAAGTGCTTCCCTGTGGGAGCACAGCTCAATTAAATCCCCTAATTTTGAGACTTGGGTAATCTCACTCATTTACTCAGTCATGACAGTCACACACTGGGCTTGTACTGCTTTTGAGATTGTGTATGTTTAAGGGTACTGAAGTTTTCCCATTGCTTGGAAGGTTACATGGGCTTAGAGTTGGTTTATATAGAAAAGCAGGGAGGCTTGTCCCCTGCAAAAAAATTTACTTTATTTCTAATAGTTTAAGTCAAATGTTTGCAGTGCTGATGGTTTTACTGAGGCTGGCATTATAGGTTCATCGGTAGGTACTAGGCTATCTGCCAGCAGGCATTTATAAGCTTAGCCAGAATGTGTTGGCTTTTGCTGCCCCCTTAGATTAGTTCCCTGTGCCTCTGTCCAGCAGAGCCACTGAAGTGATCCCTGGGGTAAACTTTGTTTCCCATCCACTCGTCAAGGTTTCTCTTGAAGAGTGCTAGCAAGGAGCTCTGCCTGTTCCAAAGCATGGGAAGTCTCTGGGACAGGAATCTATTCCTCCAGCACATCCTATTTATTGTTGTGGTGAGGTTTAGATCCCTACAGCATGTGGCTTGAGGGGATAAGGTTTTCTTTAGGTGGAGCATGTCCATCAATTCTGGGTTGGACATGGCCTTATATGTCAGGCAGAGATCACCTCTGAGCAGGCAGTATGCAACCGAGTACTGCTGGAGTTTCTTCAGTCGAGCTACAAAGGGCATCTGTTTGAGGCCAGTGATCCTCTTGGTGAGGTACTTCTGTGGTCTTTCCAGCTGTTGCAGGTGTCTTGTAAGGTACGTTCCAAATGGGGCATTGTACTCTATGATGGGTCTGATGAGTGATGAGTAGAGAGGCACAATGACCTCTTTTGATCTGGATGCAAACCATTTTCTGATTAGATGGGCCACATAGAAGGATTTTCTAACCACTTTGGCAATGTGATTATCAAAGGAGAGATTACTATCTACTTGGGTCCCCAGATCCCTTATTACGTTTTCTGTATTTAGGGTACTACCACCTATGTGGTAGTTTGTGGGTACTTTGTTATTTCCAAAGGGAATAACTATGCACTTTTTGGCATTTAGCTTGAGGCCATGATTTTGACACCAGGTAACTGTCTCAGTGAGACCCTTTTGGAGGATGTCTGTCTCAGCCGGTGAGTCAATTATAGCCCCTAGTTTGCAGTCGTCTGTGAACTTGGTCAGCCATAGTCCTCCTGTGCTTGTCTGTACCTCTGAGAAGTATATGCCGAACAGGAGTGGTCCTAGGACTGAGCCCTGGGGAATGCCACTTGTAACTGGTTTAGAGTCAGACCTAGCTCCCGCAACTCTCACCATATGGGTTCTGTCCATGAGCCAATTGGCAACCCATCTTGTGACATAGGGGTTTATGTTTAGGCCGGTAAGCTTGTCTATAATACCAGAATGGGGAATGGTGTTGAAGGCCTTTGCGAGGTCTAGGTAGGCTGTGTGTACTACCTTTCCCCCGTCTATAGCCTTGGTAACTGTCTCAAAGAAGTCCACCAGGTTTAGGAGGCATGATCTGCCATTAACAAAGCTGAACTGGGTAGGGTCCAGTGTTTGGAGGTTCCCAATGTCTCTGTTAATGTGTTCGATGATGATGCGCTCCATAGCCTTGCAGGCCAAGCTAATCAGGCTTATAGGGTGATAGTTCCCATAGTCTGTTGTGTCTCCACCTTTGTGGAGAGGAATAACTGTTGCTGTGCACCACACTATGGGTATGTAGCCTGTGGAGAGGCTTAGTTTGAACAGTGTGTTTAGGTGAGAGGTTAATTTGTCTTTGAGGTCGTGTAGGACACAGCCTGGGATACCGTCGGGTCCTACTAATGTTGTGTTTTTGGCTTTGGAGAGGGCTATTTTAACCTGAGTGTCTGTGATTTCAGGGGCTCTGCATTCTTCTGGTATGGTTATGGGCCCTTTTGGGAGTGAGAGGGGGGTGAAGTTTGCACTGAACCTGTCTGCCAGGATGCTGGCAATATCAGTTGGTTCAGTGTATTTTGTGCCATTCTGCACTAACTCTGAGCAGATCTGAGCATTGCCACTTAGATTCTTGACATAGCTAAAGAATGCCTTTTGGTTATCTTTGGAGTCCTTGGCAAGTTTTCTTTCAAAGCTCGCCTTGGACGATTTTATGAGGGATCATAGTTTCTTGCTGATACTGATCAGGGATGTCTTCCCTTCTTGGGATTTTACTCTTTTCTGTACTAGTTTCCTTCTTCTATTGTATAGCTTTTTTATGGCAGGGGTCCACCAGACTGGTTTCCTTTTCTTGAAGGAGTGAGCCTTGGTTTTGCTTGGGATAGCACAATCCATGCATTCTTGTAGGTGCCCGTAGAATGCATTAGTAAAAGATTTTGCAGCTTGGACAGCATTATCCTTTAGCATGGGGGCTTTAAAACTTTTCACCTCCAGCTTAAATAACGTGAAGTTTGCTTTTGAAAAGTTTTTCACTGTGGTTTCCTTGTCCGGGGTGGGGGCAGAATGTGGATATCCAAAGTGATTTGTTTATGGTCAGATCTAACCAGTGAGGGGTTGACCTCCAGTGTGGAACACCGGTTGCCCATGTTGGTGATGACCAGGTCCAATATGTTGTCACCTCTGGTGGGAGTGTTGACCAGTTGTTCCAGGGCATTTGAGTTAATAAATTCTAGGAAATGTTGGACAAGGGCGTTAGTACTTGAGTAGTTCTCCCAGTTAATGTTTGGGTAGTTGAAATCACCCAATATTAGGGTGCTTGGTAGGACCTTTATGTTACTCAGTGTTTCCAGAAATGCGGAATGGGGGTCCTGGGACATGGTGGGTGATCTGTAGCAAGCTACAATTTGAATTGCAGTTTTGCCCATTGTTAGTTGCACATGGATAATCTCTAAAGCATCGTGCTGTACTACTAACCTGTAGGTGTGGGTATCCTTGATGAATATGGATACTCCCCCACCTTTTATATTTCGGTCGAGGTTCTGTGGCCGAAATGTATGGTATGGGTTGTAGCCTGGTAGTGCTGGGGTGCTCTCTGTAGCCTTAAACCAGGTTTCTGTTACTGCACATATATATCGATTTTCTCCATATTGAAGAGTGCCTTGAGTGCATGCATTTTGAGGTTTAGACTTCTGGCATTCAGTAGTATTACCCTCAGATTTTTGTTACTTGTGCTATTTATGGCAGTGGGTTTGGCTTTTGAGCCTTGCCTAAAAAAAGGCTATATAGGGGTGGCAAGAGCCTTGGCCAGTATTCAAAAGCCTAAGAGTGACAGGTCTCTAGCGAAGCAACGTGGCTTGTCAAGCATGTCATCCCAGGCAGACAGACACTGGATCCCCTTTGAATGACACCACTTAGCCAATTGTTGAAATTGATAATTTTTTCTTTATACCATGGTATCATTCTTGGTGAGGGCAGGATGCTACTCAGGGTCAGGGTCATACCAGCCTGGGCTATGTGATCAGAGAGCTCTTCCATGTCTCTTTTCATGTAGTTCAGGGAGGTACAGCTCAGGTCATTCACACCAACATGGACAATGTCAGAGTTGTATTTGTATTTGTTCTGGAGTGACCTGAGTGCTTGTGTTATGTGGCGGATCCTGGCACCCGAGAGTCAGCTAACAGTAACCTTTGCCTTATTCAGCCTAGTGAGTGGGACATCAGTGTGCCTGACTATAGAGTCACCTATTACTAGTATGTTGGGTATGTTATTTTGCCTTGAGGGCTGTGATTGTGCGGCACACTGATTTTGTGAAGTATGTTTTTCATGGTTTGTGTTGGGGATGTCTGCTTTGGAGGGCTCTGTTGCTTTTGCAGATTTTTATTTTGAGCCTCTGAGTATGTTTTTGTGTATTTAAGTGTGTTTTTTACCAGTGCTGGTTTAATGGGTCTATGTGAGACTGGTGGTGTGATGCCAGTATTTCCCTTCTCCTCTTGACTGTCTGATCCAGTCTTGGGCTGAGAGAGCTTAGCCTCCAGTTTGGCTGTATAATTGCATCTCTAGCATGTATTAGTGTTTGGTGGTAGGAGGAGAGGGTTGTCTGTGTACATGAGGCAGTTGTTACATTGCCTCAAAATGCCCAGATTCAGCAGTTGGACTGGAGAGTGCACCTGAAACTGCCCTTTGGATATGCCTGGATATGTACAGTAAACTGTTTTACTGAATGGCTGGTAAGGTCAAATAGAGAGCCTTGCCCTTCTATAGTGCTAGGGTTTATAAGTGCTTGCTATGAGTTTTGAGCAAGTGCCGGGCTGAGAAATGAATGGCTTGAGTGCTTAAGTTGAAAGTTTGTCTAGTTCCAAGGGAAAAATTGAAGAGGAGACTTTGTGGAGCCAGGAATAGTTATACCCTAGCTGCCCGGCACGCAAAACTGGGCAAATGCGTTTTTTTATAGCAGGGAAATGAAAGAGATAGAAATTAGCCTAAAATGGCCAATAAACTACTACTTTCTGACCTGAAACCACTCCTCCAGGGACAGATAGGCTGCTCAAAGCTCCACTCTCTGACAGGTGAATAGAGAAACTTCCTTCTATCCAAGTAAGGTATGGGCAAACATAGAGATCTGTAACACAGCCCTGAATTTAATACTAATCTGAAAACTTGACTATACTAGCCTAGAAAGGAGGGAAACAAGTATATATATATATTTTTTTCAGAAAATAAAGCAGATACAATCAAAAAACACTTTAAATGCGCATAAGAAGATGGTTATTGTTATATATCTCAGTTCAGAGTTGTAGTCAATGCCCCTAGTAATAAAGTACGAAGAAACACAAATACAGTAAAAGCAGATAAAGTGCAATTATATATATATACATATATATATCTATATAAAACAATAGAAAATGAACAATCTGATTTAAACAAGTTACCCAGTTAACCAGAAAAAAACTCAAAACTGAGCCCTGTTCCAGCAGTCTTGAATCAGACAAGTTCTAACTGCACACTCCCGCTACTAGGGTGCAGGGGAACCTTCTCCAAAAAAAGATGGCCTGGATCAGTCCTCAAGTTATACAAACAAAGCTAGATTCAGCAGGCCTGGATCTGGTTCTATGCTATAGCAACAAGGCGCACCAATTTCAGAAAAAAACAGTTCGAATAAGCAGGCACAATAAGCCTGTGACCAGAAATTCCCAGCTCAGAAGGGCGGAATCCAGCATCTCCTCCCACAAGAGTGCAGATCACAAACCTTCTTAATGTAGAATAACTGGCCTGAAGCTCAAGTGCTTAAACCAAAACTAATACACTTTTAGAATAGCAGACACTGAGCTTTCAATCAGCAATTCCCAGCTTAGAAGGATGTAAGCTGCCTGTCCTGCCACAACAGTGCAGACCACAAACCTTCTTAATGTAAAACAATCGGTATGAAGCCCAAGTACTTAAACCAAAAGACTTAGAATAACTATTCATAGTAGATGCTTTGCACTGATAAACTGAGCAGTGTTGCAGTGTTATTTACAGATTCATAGTTAACTACAACCCCACAAGTGTGATATTTAATTATCCAGAGATCTGCATAACTATCAGTTGCTCCATTGTGCAGCTGGAATAGCTACACAGTGAAGCACCAGTCACCTGCAGTGTACACATGCAGGAATTAACCCCTAGTCCAAAGACATACACAGAAACATAAACACACATACATGAGCTCGCTCACGCATGCAACCATACACACATGCATAGTGGCACTCACAATAATCATTTATGTACAATCATAGACCCATTCATGTCTTGTCACAATGCTCTCACACACAGACAATAGCGCACGCGTGCACGCACACACACACACACACACACACACACACACACACACACACACACACACACACACACACACAGACATGTACACTTATTTTTACATGGTATGACATTCCCGCATCAGCTGTCTATACAGTGTTATCTCCCAAATAAGAAATCAAAAGAGAAATCCGTTAATGGTGATATTTGCCTTGGTTAATCTCACCAGTTTGCTCAAAGCCAGGACAGTCGCACACTGAACTTTCAATGCTTTCAAGATTGAAGACATTTGAGGGTAATGAAGTTTCCCCCTTGCTTGGAATTAGTTTACATACAGTAGTAGGAATGTTGTGTAACAAGGCTATGTAATTCACAGATTACCCACTGAAATTCACAGATATGTTGCCTCACAGCAAGAGGTTTTCCGGTTTGATTCTCGGTGGGAGTGCCTTCTATGCAGAGTCTGCACGTCCTGCCTGCATTTGTGTGGGTTTTCTCTGGGTACTACAGTTTCTCCCCACATTACAAAGGCATGCATCTGGAGCATTTCTCCCGAGGCCTCTGCTGAAATTTGGCCTCAATCCAAGTCAAATTTTCCCGGTAAACAAATGTTAAATAAAATAAATGTAGTTAAATTAGGATGCATTTAGACTGTAAGATTTTAGAAGCACATTTGAAGGATTATAGCAGTTCCACAACAGATTTTAGATAACAGTTTGAGATATTAGCAGGTCCACAATAGCCAGAGGTGCTAATTGATGCCATAAGAGGTACAAGAATGAAGGCTGGAATTCTTGTTTAATTGTTATCAAAATAAGTCACATGGAGGGAGTTTTCTAGTGAATTTGTAAAGGATTTTCTAAAGTCTTCAAGGGTAGTAATAGGTCTGATATTTTGTGATGTTCTGTTCCAGTACTCGGGTGCTAATTTGACAAATGAATATCTGTTACTGCTAGACTATCTGGTATTGTAACCATGACACTGCCATCTTTATTCCTGAGAGTGTATGCTGAGCTCCTAAAATATACAAATTGTTTAAGTGGAGGGCAGAGGTGATCATTCATCAGTTCATCAGTTTATCAGAGTATTGCAGAAGACAGATACCATTCCTCAAGTAGACCCCTTGGGCATGTACTGCTGTCCCACTCCTTAGCAAAACAGTGGAACTCTCTCCCCACACACCTACGCAACCTACCTAACCATACAAATTTCAAATCTCAGTTACTCTCTCATCTTTCTTCCAAATGGGAATGCCTTACCACGCTCCAACTTAACCCCCCCATTCCACCTTGCACTGACTTCATCCCACCCAAAACAATCCCTCCCCTACCAAAAACGAACTTTCTCTCTAATATCTATTGTACTATACTCTCCAGTCTCTATTACACTATTACCCTCTCCATGCATAATATTTTCCTAATCCTACTAATGGCTAGTAACTATATGTTTTGAAATGTTAAACCTTCAATTGAGTTTATAACAAAAATATTCACTTTATGTAAATGTTGAAATTTCTGTATTGAATTCATTTTTATAACATTGTGATAAGCCAATTGCAAATATCATGGAGCTTATCTGGAAATGTTTAATTAGTTGTATGAACTATGTCCTTTTGTAACATGTGAAATGTAACTTGCAATTATTGTGGAGCTTTTCTCCCTGGGCCTCCAATGAAAACTGGCTCTTCTTGGTCCAGTGGACTTCCCCGGTCATCAAACCTAAATAAATAAATAAATAGAGAGACAGTTACAGCGGTGATCATGGAATAGACCTTATTTTCAGTCCTTTGTCGACTATCCATGTTTTGTGAAGATTATAAGGAAATTACTAGAAGGGAGAATTGTAGCATAGGCAAAAAAAAAAAAAAAAGAAAGAAATATATAGGTAGATAAATAGATAGTTAACAATTGCTTGTCCACTTCTTTTTTAAGAAGTCAAGAAAGTAAGAAGGTAGGCTATCTTGTAAGCAACCTCTGGCTGAGTAAGTACATTTTATGACTGATTTTCAACATGTGATAGAAAAAAAAACAAGTTTCATCCATAAAGAGTCTAAGGTACTTTTGTTTTATTATACACAGTAGTGATTGTTTTTCAGGGTCAAAGATTTGCACTGGCAGTGCAAACAATAGCATTGTACTAGTCCCAGATAATATTGTTACAGATTATTTACTGTTTAACATTACTATACTGACATGCATCCAGTTCCAGAGTAACCTTAATTCATTTTGCAGAGTATCAGCAATTTCATATTGTGATGATGCTCTAGAAATAAATATATGATCTGCATAAAGATTAATGCTGAATTTGGGAAGTTGCCATTAGAGACCATTAATGAATAAAGAAAAATTGAAAAGATCCAGGTAGGATGCTGGGTAATACCTATACTAGTGGACAAGAAGTGTGGATTAGGGGTTCATAGGTACTAGGCTACTAATCCATAAGGGATCTACAGAAGCCAAGCCATGCACTGACATAAGGTTTATTAACCCTGGTATTATAAGTTCAATTCACACAGATCCCTCTGTATTATAGCTCAGGGCTCTGTGCAATTTAAGTATGAATAACCAGAACTTGCTGACATTTACATGTTACCACCATCAGTAAGCGACAAGGGTACAAGCCCAGGGGTTAACGTGCAGTTCCCATCAAGCTGTCCACATTATGTTACAATATAGTAAGAGATTATACTATGCTTTACCTGTAAAGGAAGACTACTGGAGAGAAGTGGGATTCTCTGTGAAACATATCTATCCCTCCAGCATGTTCTACCGTATACTCTCAGTTAACCAGAACTCAAGCAACTGGCACTCTCATGCAACCAGCAAAAAAAAATAATCAAAAAAATACAGTATAATTTTCATGTGTTGCAACTTTGTTTTCCCCGGCAGAAACATGCCTTACATTTTTAGAGTTTTAGAGTTTTAAAAAGGAAGCTATGAATAAATTCCCTCTCTCCCCAACCTGAGAACAAGTTCTGCCCAACTCATAATGGTGTGAATGTGTCTCCCTCCCCCATGATGGGCGAGCCAGTGTCAGCCTCTCACTCATCCTCCCCCACTGATTGGGTCCCACCCAGTGCCCAGGCCACTACTTGAACAAAGGTCATCTGGGGAGCAGGAGGGCCCTTATCTATCTGCACCACAAGGATGGATTACAAGTACTGTATTTTGGTTTAAAGTAATGCTGTTTATCTGTTAGAATGTCATATTTCCTACAGTACTACAATACTTTATTTTATGTAATTTTTCCAGCAGGTTGGCTTTGGATCAAGGTTTGCTACTGGTTAGTAACTTGTAATACTTTGGGGGATGCTGCTTTTGGAAGAGGGGTTTTGGAAGGCAGCTTAAGTAGTTTCAGGATGGATTTAATAGTTAATGGTATTTACTTAAGTATTTGCAAAATTTCTGTGTAATATATACATATAGGGTTGCAGTTGAGTCATCAAAGGTATTCAGACTGAATGTTGTTTGGTAGACAAAAAGTGCTGAAAAACAATTTTAGCCATCTTTGGGGTTGTACTTTTCCCCACTGTTAAGTTGTGGGCTGGAGGTCTCCCCCAACAGGGGGGATGCAAAAATGCTTTTTTTGTTGTTCAAATTGTCAAAAATAGTTTTTGGCAGTTTTTTACCTACAGAACAACATTCATTCTGAATGCTTTCAGTGAGTTGACATGAATTCTTATGTATCATTGCTGGAGCCTGCCTGTGTCCTGACAGAGTGCTCTTCAAACTATCTGGAGATATACAGAGCTAAGTATATTTTGCTGGCACTTCAGAGTTGTGTACTGTTAATTGCTGCTTGACTAATTTTATATAATTGCTGGCTGACTTCAGAGTTGTGCACTGTTATTTTTGCTTCATTGTATACTTTTTCAGATCTCTGCTGAAGGTATTGGTTTTCCCTTACCCATCCTCCCTATTCCTGTCTTGTTGTTTAAATTTGGAGGCTTTTGCAGTTGCCCACCCCCACTGTGGATTTGATCTGGGACACACACACACCCCCCAGTCCCATCTCTTTACCTCATTCTACCTAATAGACTCCTTCTGCACTTGTTTTTAGTCAGTTTTAATTTAATTGCATTTTTTTTAAACTGTTTGGTCTAACATTGCTACATACTCAAGTGTGCTAGCTCACACTGCATTTGAATTGTTTTTACTGCTGTTTTAGCTACTTTTCTGTGTAAAAAAAAAATCTAAGCCTGTTTCCTACCTTTCCTGTAACTAGTGTAGTCCAGATTCAGATTTGCTGTATCCAGGACTGTATGTAAGCTTCTGAGCCCCCCAAGCTTTCTGTGTTGGAGGGAAGCTTTCTAGCTTATCAGTGGGAGTGGTAAGCACTAGGTAACCTATCTACCACATAAGGAGTGGTTCTGGCCCAGAAATTGTAGTCATTGGCCGTTTGGGCAGTTTTTCCATCTCTCTCAACTTTCTGATTTAAAAGCCCGCATTTGCACTTGTTTCCCCCCTTTCCTGTAACTAGTTTAGTCCAGATACAGATTCTTAGTTTTAGCACTTGAATTTGCTTATTTGTGATCAGCACTTGTTCAGAACTTGTAAGCACTAAATAACCTACTAATTACTAAAGCACTCAACCTTCCTCATTACCTAGAGGAAAACAGTTTTGGTACTTACTTTCCTCATTTGCTTAGAGAAAAACAGCTCTTGTACTCACTTTCCTCACTTATCTAGAGGAAAATAGTTTTTATTCAGACATGTCCAAGGGTCAGCTCCCAGTGTTCTCTCCTGTCTATCTGATGAATCTGGGCATCTTGGGGCAATGTAGAAATTGCCTCATGTACACAGACAACCCTCTCGTCCTATCACCCAAAACTACAACCTGTGAGAGATGCACATATCTAGCCAAACTGGAGGTAAAGCTCTCTCCAACCAAGACTGAACTTGACAGTCAAGAGGAGAAGGTAAACACTTGCACCACACCACACTCATCACATAGTCTCACTAAATCTACACCACCAAAATCCACACACAGAAACACAAAACATTCATGGAGGCTCTCAATAATAATCTGCTCAAGCAACAAAGACCTCCAAAGCAGAAATGCAAGAAACCTCCATCCCCCAACACAACCCAAATGACACATAGCCCGCAGATTCAGTGTGCCACTCAACCACAGCCAATAAGGCAAAACAATGTGCCCAACACACTAGTCATAGGTGACTCTATAGTCAGGCACACTGATGTCCCACTTACCAAGCTAATCAAGGAGAAGGTTACTGTCAGCTGCCTGTCGGGTGCCAGGATCCACCACATAACCCACACACTCAGGTCACTCCATAACAAGTACAAATATGACTCTGTCATTGTCCATGTTGGTGTGAATGACCTGAGATGTACCTCCCTGGACAACATGAAAAGAGACATAAAAGAGCTCTCCAATCTTGTAGACCAGGCGGGTATGACCCTAGCCCTGAGTAGCATTCTGCCATCACCCAGAATGATACCGCAGTACAAGGGCAAAATGATTGACTTCAACAATTAGCTAAGCTTCTGGTGTCATTCTAAAGGGATCCAGTATCTGTCTGCCTGGGATGACATAGTCAACAGACCACGATGCTTTGCCAGAGATGGCCTGCACCTGTCACCGCTGGGATTCCAGATACTGGCTAAGGTTCCTGCCGCCCCTATAGTGCCTTTTTAGGCAAGGTTCAAATGACAAATTCACCACTGTAACAGGAACAGACAAGCAAAAACTAAGGGTGATGCTACTCAATGCTAGAAGGCTAACTCTCAAAATGCACTCATTCGATGCACTCCTTAAAATGGAGAACATCGATATCTGTTCAGTGACTGAGACCTGGTCCAAGGCTCCAGAGAGCATCCCTGCACTACCAGGCTATAACTCATACCACACATTTCAGCCATGTAACCTGGACCAGAACACGAAAGGTGTGTCCATATTCATTAAGGATACCCACACCTCCTGGCTAGTTGCTCAGCATAATGCAGCCAAGGTTATCCAAGTGCAACTAACTCTGGGCAAAACTGCAATCCAAATTGTAGCTTGCTACAGATCCCCCACCATGCCCTAGGATTCCCATTCCTCTTTTCTTGATGTACTGGAAAATATTAGGGTTCAACCAAATACCCTAATAATGGGCAATTTCAACTACCCCATCATTAACTGGGAAAACTACTCATGTACCACCTCCTTCGCTCAATGCTTTCTGGAATTCATAATCTCCAATGCCCTGGATCAACTTATCCACACCCCCACCAGGGGCAACAATATCCTAGATCTAGTCGTTACCAACATGAGTGACCAGTATTCCACACCTGAAGTCAACTCCTCATTGGTCCGATCCAACCATAAGCTAATTACCCTAGATATCCACATCCTGCCCCCACCCCCCATTAAGAAAACCATGGCAAAAAGTTTCTCCAAAGTCAACTTCATGCTTCTTAAGACAGAAGTGGTGAGCTTCATGACACCCATGCAGATGGACAATACAGTTACGACTACTGAATCCTACACAGTTTCACTTTATAAGCACTTACACAAGTGCATGGATCGTGCTATCCCAAACATAACCAAGATGCTATCCTCCAAATAAAGGAAGCCAATCTGGTGGTCCCCTGCCATAAACAAACTGTACAACAGAAGGAAGAAACTGTTGCAAAAGAGAGTAAAATCCCATGAGTGGAAGAGCTCCCTGGTCAGCCTCAGTAAGAAGCTCGATGCCTGATAAAATCCTCCAAAGCTAGTTACGAAAACAAAATCACCACTGATTCTAAAGGCAACCACAAAGCATTCTATAGCTATGTCAAGAATTTCAACAGCAACACTCAGATTTGCTCTGAGTTACAGCACAATGGCACTAAATATACAGACCCAACTGATATTGCCAACATCCTGGCAGATAGGTTCAGTGCTAACTTTACCCCCCTCTCACCCACTAAAGAGCCCATCTCTATATCAGAAGAATGCAAAGTTCCTGTAATCACAGCTGCACAGGTAAAAACCACACTCTCCAAAGCCAAGAACACAGCATCCATGGGACCAGACAACATCCCAGGCTGCGTTCTACATGAAGTACAGAACGAACTGGCACCCCACCTAAGTACCATATTCAATTATAGCCTCACCTCAGGCTTTGTGCCCGCTGAATGGCACACAATGATGGTTATCCCACTCCACAAGGGGGGAGCCAACACGGACCCTGGGAACTACCGTCCCATTAGCCTGACGAGCCTGGTCTGCAAGGTCATGGAATGTATCATCATGGAACTTATAAAGACATTGGTAATCTCCAAACTCTGGACCCCTCCCAGTTCGGGTTTGTAAAAGGCAGATCATGTCTCCTAAACCTGACAAACTTTTTTGAAGCAGTCACCAAAGCTGTAGACGAGGGTAAGGTGGTTCACACAGCCTACCTACAACTTGTCAAGGCTTTCAACACCATCTCCCACTCTGGAATTATAGATAAACTCACTAAACAAGGTATAAATCCCTATGTCATAAGATGGGTTGCCAACTGGCTCACTGACAGAACTCACACTGTGAAAGTAGCAGACTCCAAATCCGACTTCAGACCAGTGACAAGTGGAGTACCACAGGGTTCAGTTCTGGGTCCTGTCCTGTTTGGTATCTACCTCTCTGAAGTACAGGCTAACACAGAAGGTCTTTGGCTAACAAAGCTCGCAGATGGCTGCAAACTAGGAGCCATAATCAAAACTCCTAACGATGTGGACATCCTACAAAAGGGCCTCACTGAGACAGATGCCTGGTGTCAAAGCCATGGCCTCAAGCTCAATGCCAAAAAGTGCATTGTCATCCCCTTTGGTAAAAACTCTGTACCCATGAACTACAACATAGGCGGTAGTATACTTAACACCGAAAGTATGATAGCAGACCTTGGGACACAGGTGGACAGTAGTCTCTCCTTTTATAATCACATCACCACAGTAGTCAGGAAATCCTTGTATGTGGCACACCTCATCACAAAAGATTTCTCATCCAGAAAAAAATAAGTCATTGTTCCCCTCTACTCATCACTCATTATAGAGTACAATACCCCTTTTGGTATGTACCTCACAAGACATCTACAACAACTGGAAAGGCCACAGAAATAACTTACAAAGAGGATTACTGGCCTCAAACAAACTCCATCGATATCATCTACTCAGAGGTGATCTCTGCCTAACATACAAAGCTATGTCAAACCCAGAGCTGTTGGACATGCTCCACTTAAAGAAGTCCCAATCCCTACGAGCTACACGCTCTATGGACCTAAACCTTGTCACCACAATAAACAGAACATGCCAGAGGGATAGATTCCTGTCCCAGAGACTTCCCATACTCTGGAATAAACTATCTATCTATATCAAACAAAGCTCCTCATTAGTACTCTTCAAGAGATGATTGGATGGGAAATAGGAAATTCACCCCGGGGATCACTGCTGTGGCTCTGCTCAACAGTGGCACAGGAAAAAAATTTTCTTGGGTGGCAAAAGCCAGTGTACCTTTTTGACTGGGCTTGTATAGGCCCCAGGGCCGATAGCCTAGTACCTACCTATGAACCTATAAAAGCTGACAGTGTTATCTGTACGAAAGCTATTGCCCTGTTTTTATGCTCTACTTCTTTACAAAAAGCAAGAATAAGTCAACCATTGCAATCTTCAAACTAGCTTAGGTGCTTACTTTTCTACAAGTACAGTAATGTGCTTTAGGGTAAATACTACAGAATGCATAATGTTCTGTAATTCACCAAAAACTAGGCTTTGCCTGGTCAGATTAAAGTCATTTGGTATTCATTTATTTGCTTTGATTGCACATCTCTGTACAATATGCATATACATGATTTCTTGATCATCCAGACTGCTTTAAAATAATTATTTACCCTGTGGTCTTACCCTTTACTTCAGCACAGGTGCATTCACTGCTGATTGCAGTCTGCTATTTGTTAATTCTTGCTATTTTAATTTAACTTAAATCCTTTGCACCAGTAACATGGTCTGGTAGGTCAGTTAAACTTATGGGCTATTAGTAGCCTCCATGGTTTGATTCTTTAGATCTCTATTTGCCTACTTTGTGAGTAAGTCATTTAACCAGACTGCTCAAAGGGTGATCATAAAACAGACACTTGCATCTAGTGGGGTTACATGGTAAATGTTAACACACCAGTACAGAAAAACATTCTGTGTTTTTTATACTCAGGTTTTGACATTTTCAGTCTGAGGCACTTTAAATATGTTACTATGAGATCAAATATGTATACATTATTGTTAGATAATTTTACTAAACTACAGTAATTGTTTTATCTGCATATTTTATTAGACTTTGTTTTATAAATTTATGTTTTAGCATCTTCAGTGTCAAGCACTTCAAACTTCTGTAGTACCCTACAAACAATCCTAAACTTAATATCACCCCATATAAACTCAGGCACATGACAGATCACTAACAGAACTACATTCAATGGTCTAATCAGGGCATTTTGGTTTGTAATAACAATTTTCTACTTAAGAATCTATATGAGACTTACTTACTTGACCACAAATTGCTATTTTTCTTCAGAACATGTCTAGAGTGAGGAATGCATTATCCCTACTTTTCCCTCCATAAGTATCTGGATGGATTTAGAAATGTCTATATTCAGCACTCTTTGCCTGCTAACAAACTAACCATTAACTGTAGAAGTTCTTAACTCCAGCTTTATGTTGATAATATCTGATTGCATATTGTACACAGGCCTACTGGCCTAACCTAGTAAGGAATCATCCTACACCTCAATTTCAGAAGCCATTTCACAATTCTGAGCATAAAACTAGATGTACATACATTACAACATCTGTAACTTTCCATAGGTTTTCTGGTCCTATAAA
>NC_056731.1:36341157-36348657 GCF_019279795.1 Protopterus annectens | reverse complement strand
CTAGTAGTAGGGTGTTCCAGGCTTTGGTGACACTTACAGGAGTAGAGGGATTCTCCACCATGGTTTTTGCTTTTTGTTATTTCTAATAGTGCCTTATTGCTACAGCAAAGAGTCCGTTTATTAGAGTAGTGAGCTAGTAAGTTATTTAGGGCTGGTGTTTTTTCAGGCTGGTTTATTTGGTGAGACATTTTGAGCTGGTTGTATTTTAGTAGCAAGGGGAATTCCAGCCATGAATGTTTTCTGAGAGAGTGGCAATGGTGGATCTATACTTGGCGCCGTAGTAAACTTTGCTATTTTATTATAACAAGTTTCTAGTTTTGTTATATCTGATTTTCATAGGTTGGTAAGTATAGGGAATGCATAAAGTAATGTTGAAATAAGGTGGGTTCTGGCAATAGTGGCTCTGGTGTCCGCTGTGAGATAGCGATTGCTCCTGTAGAGGCACCCTAGTTTTTTTGTGTACTTTTTTTTTGGCTTGGGCTATATGATTGTCAAATAAAATATTCTGGTCAATAGTAACCCCCAATAACTTAGTACCAGAAACTGGAGTTATGATGGTGTTATTGGCTGAGGTAATTTTGAATGGGGGAAGGTGTCAGGGGCTCTAGCAGGGTGAAACAGGATGAGTTTACTTTTGGGGGTTCGGTATTAGTTAACATTAGTTAGCCAAGCTTCTATAGCTGTAAATGACTGTTGAGTAATTTGTTCTAGTTGCTGGTGGGAAGGAGCTGCACATATTAGGGTTGTATCATCTGCATACTATGAGTGTGGTGTCTCTTGTGGCTATATGGAGTTTGTTTGTGAAAATTGTAAAGAGGAGTGGGCCAAGGATAGAATCTTGTGGGACTCCTAGAGTAACGGGCAGAAGTGGGGACAGGTTTTGTTGCCATAATACTGCTTGTTGATGGCCATCAAGATAGCCTTGAAACCAGGCTATTGCTGTCTGGCTGAGGTTTAGATCAACTAGAACATTTAAGAGTTTGGTATGTGATATGGTGTCAAATGTTTTTGACAGACAGAGGAAAGTTGAAGAGACTAGATTATCTTCACTACGGAGATGGTTCATGGTATTGGTAAAACTTACTAGGGCTGTGGTAGTGCTATGATTAGGTCGAAATCCATGTTGTGAGGGAGTTAGTACATTGTTTATTAATAGATATTGTGGCTGTTGCACATGAATGCATTTTTCCAGGATTTTAGAAAGAGGAGATTGTATGCTATGGGATGATAGTTAAGTAGATCTGTTGAGTTGTCGCCTTTGTGAAGTGGAATTATGTGGGCAGTTTTCCAGAGTTTGGCTGTTTTCTTTTCTGAGATAGAATGATTTATTAGTATAGAGACTGGGAGTGAGATGGCATTGGCTGCCATTTTCAGGTTATCTATGGCCAGTGTAGATGGCTTGAGTTTTTTAAGATATTTTTTTACAGTAGCAGTAGGGACTGGTTGAAAGTTAAAGCTGCTGAGATCATGAATTGGTGGGGTAAAGGGGAGATGGGAGAGAAGTTAGTATTTAAAAGGTCTAAAATAGATTCAGTAAAGGTATTTGTTAAACTGGGTTGGAATATCATCTTTGGTATTGGATAAGCTTGGGATGAAGTGGTGGTTTGACCTGGATGCAGCATTTTATTTATTGCTGACCAAATGTTTTAGGGATTTTTCTTATGTTTTATTTGGATGTTACAATAATGGTCTTTTTTTCTGCCTGATCTGCTTTTTGGCTGAGTTTCTAAGCTTTAGGTATTTTTGACAGTTTACAGTGGTTTTCTACTTGGACCATTTTTCCCAGGCTTTATCTCTTGCGTTTAGCAGTGATCGGATGGACTTAGTAAGCTGGGGAGTATAGCTGGGTTTAATCTGTAATGTTCTGGGAGAGGCTAGTTTATTTAGGATGCTGGTGAAGGTGGTGTTAAAGTATTGTACTGCATCATCTAAAGGGTGATAGTTAACTGGGCTCCATTTGTTATTTTTAAGTAAGGTTGTGAACTCTAGGGCATTAAAGTTTTTGGTAGTATGGATTTGATGGTATTTTGGGGTTTTAGAAGGGTTTAGTAGTTGTCTAAGAAAAAAAGTAGGGAGGTCATCACTGAGACTGTCATGGAGACACCCATAAATTTGGGCTGTATTGGGGTGGTTAGCTAAGATCCAGTCTAGTATTGACTCTTTGTTTTTTTTTTTTTATCAGTTCTGGTAGGGATTTTAATTAGTTGTGAGTAGCCATGGATGCTAATATGGCTTGAAGGGGTAGATGCATTACAGGCATTCCAATCTATGTTAAAGTCCCCTGCTATGATAGTTTCTTGAGGGAGAGTGATGGCTGACCATTGTAATATATGTTCCATTGTAGGGATATTGTGGCCAGGTGGGATGTAAATGCCTATAATATTTAGATTTCTTTTGAGTTAAGATGGAGTTTGGTTAGTATTAGTTCTGCATTTTGGAAGTTAGGGGTGTCTATGTTTAGGCGTTCTAGAGAAAGGCTATTTTTAAATAGAATGGCTACTCCCCTGCCTCTTTTTTTCTGTCTATCTCTTCTGTGTATATTATAACCTATAGCTTTTTCATTGTTACTAATATCTGGTTTTAGCCAGGTTTCTGTTAACAGGATAATGTTGGTGTGGTAGGGAGTTAGGGTAGCATGAAGTTTATGTATTCTATTAAGGATATTTCTATGGCTGATGTTTAGTATTAGGCGGTCTGAACTTTTTCTGTTAAGGTAAGTGGAGGGTTGAGTTGACAGTTAAGGTTGGTTGACAGGATTGTAGAGCCTATAGATATATTTATATAGACAGATAAATATGTAATGTATATGTGTGTGTATGTGTATATATATATCAAAGCAAACAGGAGAGCGGCCACAAAGAATTGATGCAGAGACATATAGCAAGCACAATAAACACAAACACTATGACCACCAAGGTTTCAGGCATAAACTTCATACATAAATTGAAATAAAAACACTTTAATGAAATAGTATTGATAAAACTTTTTACTGATGCTATTTTATTAAAGTGTTTTTATTTCAATTTATGTATGAAGTTTATGCCTGAAGCCTTGGTGGTCATGGTGTTTTGGTTTTGTTGTGCTATATATATATATATATATATATATATATATATATATATATATATATATACACATACATACACTACTATATATACTATTTTATCTCTGGATTAAATATACCTTACCCGTGCAATGATAAATATCAGTTAGTAATGCAAACAGTCATTTTTAATGTTATTTCTGATCTTTGGTACAATGTAGTTGTTAGTCTAATGCCCACCTTCTTCTCTAAAAATATCAGGCATTTAATGCAGACAGTCTAATGAAGTATTTCTGTCTGCTGCTAGAGTGTACTGTATTCTGGTACTATGATGGACACTTAATCTCTATGATATCAGCAGTTATTAGGGTAATACATACAGAGTAATATATGCAAACAAACATATATGTACAGTTTTTTTCAAAACCAAAGGTATGAAAGGACTGCTGTGTGAGCGCACTTAGAGAAACATTAGATCAGAATACCTTATTCTTGACCAACTGTTGTGCATGTGTATTCTCTGACATATAACTAAAGGTTTCTACTGTACCAAATATGCATCAGAAAATACCAGCTCAGTACAGTAACCTAAACATTTTGTGAAATCAAGCAACATATGAAGTACGTATATACTGATACCCAAAAGTGGAATATATAGGATTTCTCTTCTTCTTTTGGCTTTTTTCCGGTTAGGGGTCACCACAGTGGATCATCTGTCTGCTCATGATTGGCAGTGGAGTTTTACAGTGTCGAGTTGCCAGCCCAGTGCCCAACCTTCCACAGAAGGCACACTCATGCACACACTCACACCTAGGGCCAATTTAGAGTGTCCAATCCACCTACAGCATGTCTTTGGGATGTGGGAAGAAACCGGAGCACCCAGAGGAAACCCACATGACCACAGGGAGTACATGCAGACTCCGCACAGAAGGCACCCCAGCCGAGAATTGAACCGGAAAACCTCTTGCTGTCAGGTGACAACGCTAACCGCTGCACCACCGTGGCCACCCAGAATATATAGGATTTCTCTATGAGCCATTATTTCAAAAATTATTAGCATGTTTCTGCATATTCTGCTTCAGATAGAACAGCAGAAGTCTTATTAACTGAGCTATGAATTCTGGGAAAGCTGCTTCCTACAAATGTGCTTAGAAACCTCTCAGCTACCAATTATAAATAAGTAACCAATGAAAGCAGAAGTCACAAGCCTTTACAGAGGGTATAATCCAGGGATTTGAGTGAAGCACTGTGAAGGTCAAGATCCATGTGTAAGAGCAACTTGCATTGTTCAGCTTTTAGCAAGTTACTAAAAATTATTAAAATACATCTGTAAGTTAGTTATATTATGTGTAGCCTCTTGTGTGTTCATATTATGACTTCCTGGTACATCATGCTCAGGCAAAAGGTAGCCATTGGGATAGACCAGAAATTAGTATCTGACCTAAACTACACTGTACTACTTCCCCACTCCACTGTATCCTGTGTTGGCAGTTCAGTGGATCAATAGTTAACCTCCGGTAAGCAGCACATCGGCTCAGTAGTTAACATTTCTGGTGAGCAGCACAGTAGCTCAATGGCTAACTTCTCTGATGAGCAGCACAGTGGCTCAGTGGTTAATGTGTCTAATAAGCATTACAGTGGCTCAGTTGATAACTTATGTTGTAAGCAGCATAATTGCTCGGTGATTAACTTCTCTGATGAGCAACACAGTGGCTCAGTGGTTAACATTTTTGGTTAGCAGCACTGTGGTCCATTGGTTAACATCTCCAGTGAGCAGCACAGTGGCCCATTGGTTAACATCTCGGGTGAGCAGCACAGTGGCTCAGTGATTAGCATCGCTGGTGAGCAGCACTGTGGTCCAGTGGTTAACATGTCTGGTAAGCAGCACTGTGGTCCAGTGGTTAACATCTCTGGTGAGCAGCACTGTGGTCCAGTGGTTAACATCTCTGGTGAGCAGCACTGTGGTCCAGTGGTTAACATCTCTGATGAGCAGCACTGTGGTCCAGTGGTTAACATCTCTGGTGAGCAGCACTGTGGTCCAGTGGTTAACATCTCTGGTGAGCAGCACTGTGGTCCAGTGGTTAACATCTTTATTTCACAACAGGGCAGCATAGTGGGACAGTGGTTAACATCTTTATTTCACAACAGGGTAGCATAGTGGGAAAGTGGTTAATATTTTGAACTCACAGCTACATGATCTCTGGTTTATTCCTGATCTCTGATCACTGTCCTTGTTGATTTTCTGCCATTTGTTACGAATATGCAGGCAGAATGGCTTTGTTAAACTGTCTTTGCATTTAACCTTGATCTTCTGGCCCACAGCATGGCTAAAAAGTGGTTAGAAATTGATTATTTCAATGGCTTAGTTGACAAATGAGCAGATTTAATTAAATCTGTAATGGGCTTTAGAAAATATGTTAGATTTGAAGACCTTTTCAAACAGATGGAATCTGGATTATATTTTAAATACTTTGAACCATTTGTTCAAGGTATATAACAATTCACAAGATTAGAAAAACAAGTCTAGGGAAAATAAAGAATCACTTAAGAGCAATTTTACTGATTATATCAAAAAGTACAGTGCATAACATCATGTTATGTAAACTCAATATTCTAATCTTTCGTATGGTTCTACATTGTCATGGGTGATTTTATTTTTTTATTTTTATTTTATTTTACATTTGTTGACCGGAATAGTCTGACTGGATGCACATCCATTTTTCAGAGGAGGCCCGGGGAGAAAAGCTCCAAACATACAGACAAAAATATGCATGCATATTAAGGGTTTTACAACGTAACAGGAGAAAAAAGCTCCAATTGAGCAGATAAAAACAAACATCACAAGCAACAGTTAAATAACAAGCAGATTTTACAAGTAAGCATGGTGTGTCCCTCAAGAGGGGTCCACAGTTTAACAGTATGTCATAGAATGTAAACGTTAATTAACAGGTGGATTACAGCAATGCTATATTACAAAGAAATGTACAGAACAAGATTGCAGTTGCAAGCATTTGTGATTTGTGCATGTGTTCTTTCTGCACAGCAGGGAAATGGTGCTGGTGATGTAACCATATGACATATATCACTTTGCAATGGCTGCTAATGGAAACAAAAGCTGACGACTTCTTGAACATGGAGGCATAACAAATGATAATGCATGCCTGATGGGGCACAGTGAGGCAACCTGTTATTTGATAAATAACTGCACCATAGTGTTTACATGTATGTATTAACAAAAGAAGCTGTAAGCTACACAAAAGCTGTCCTAATAAACATGGCAAAGAAATATGCAGGCAGACACATTATAATAGCAGTTAAAATCACAGTGATGTAAAGTTCACTGGAGAGCTACAGAATCATATCACGTCTCCTAATTTGAACAGTCTGTTTCATGTCCATGTTAGTAGTCAAATCTTTTGCAGTAATAGTATGAAATATACTAGAGTAAGACAACGGCTGCAGAGAAAATTGATATTCGTTTTGCCATGCTTATGCATGACTGCCTAGCTATTCGTACATCTCAAGACTTGAATCTACTGGTCAAACACAAGCAATGCAAAATAAAAATAAAGTACACCTGCCTCATTTTTTAATGTTTGTGTAGAACTACAGTTTGAGTCCTGTATTTATCAGAGATATTTACTGCAGGACATACACAGGACTTCATTTTTTTAAAAAACCAGAAAGATAGATATAAGTAGTTATTAACTTTGACATATCATTATGATGCTGTTATGATTTCACTCCAGGCTACTACTAAACTGTTTGCCCCTGTCTTTTTGTACTTTCTAATAATAACAAGACTGAAGCCTTACCCAAGAAACTGAGAGTCTACAGTTCAGTACAGCAAATATAAAGCAATCAAGTAGCAAGGTATTTACTACCTGTAGCTTAAGCATCAGGTCAGGGTAGAATAAGAAGAAGAGGATGATTTGAAAGAAGTGAGAGGCTGCAGTCAGTGGAATTAAGGCAAAGTTACAAAAAACTTTTAAATGTCAACTGCAAAAATTTCCTTTCAGCACAGCAAATTTTACATTTTCTTTGTTCATGTCTTAAAAGTACTACCTGCATATGCATTCACACACTCAGTTATACATGCAAACGTGTGTGTGTGTGTGTGTGTGTGTGTGTGTGTGTGTGTGTGTGTGTGTCTTAAGCATGCGTGTATGTAACTTCATAAAATGGCTAAGGAACATTGACCAATCAGATTGATTGCTACTTGTGTATCAAATTTGTTTTATAAGTGGTAGGGGAGATGTGGGGTGTAAGGGGGCTAGCCCCCTGCAAAATGTGTGTTAAACATCACTGGATGTTAAGGTAAGTTCAAAAAATGTCAACAATTTGATTTCAAATTGTTGACACTTTTGTTTCACTATTTTGATTGGTTGCTATTGTTAATTTCGATACTGTTTTTCGAGTAATTACTTGCAAAAACATTTTCAAAATTTTGATGGCAA
>NC_056731.1:36258657-36336157 GCF_019279795.1 Protopterus annectens | reverse complement strand
TATTACAATAAACTGTTTGCTTTAATCAATAGGAAAATAGTAACAAATGTTTTCAAGTTCTTGCAGTGCATATGACTATGACAAACAAGAAGAGGCTAGATAATGTGATGGATCTAGTTGATTTTGTCGATGAAACGGATTGTCAAAATCCATATGGATGACAATTTAGTTCATCAATCTACTAAATGAAGCCAAATAACACCTGCAAACACCACAAACTATATTATTGTAGGAGGGTAATCCCCCTGCACCTCCATATTCCTTGCTAATTACATAAACCAACTGTGAGGATACACTACAGTAGGGAAAAGGGCAAATTCCCTGATCTCCACTGTACCACAATCTCGGTCAGAACAGTTCAACTAAAGTGTCACCCATATGGTCTCAAACATATGAGTTTCAACAATCTGGTTCATTGACCAAATTAAGGGAACCCAGTATGATGTATCCCCAGATCCATGCATTGACTAAACATTAAGGATGCACCTCTCTCATTCACTTCACAATTGTAATCCTAACAGACTAGCTTGTACATGCAAGCTAAATTACTTACTATGTAGAAATAAGCAGGAGAATCTATAAAAATGCACATAGCAACTGTAGACTGCTACAATACAACATATGAAAACTGAAAATATGTTAAATATACTGCTATAAATAGCAGTAAAATCAAAATGGGAGGATGAAACATTTCATTTTGAATTGTGTGTTCCCAACTGCTAAATCCACTGAATCCCAATAAAACCACAGAGCAAAAAACACTGAAACAAATGATAAAACAAGCAAAGACAAAATGCTGAAACTCTGAAATTAAAAAACAAAACGTTAATGTAAAAAATGATGTTGAATCTCACTGAAAGCTGAAAAAAACAGATGATTCTTTACAGTTTCAGAACATTAATGAAATTGACCTAATTGTTGATTTAATTGAACAAATGAAACACATCTGAAAGTGGGCCACCCCTAAAAGAAGTACTGAAGTCCACTCACGTTGACATTGCATTATAGTATAAATAATTATATGACAACCTACTCCAGATCCATCTACTACAGTCATTTTTGAAATGGGTCTTAGTCTTGTAAAATATTGCATATTCATGTAACACAATACAAATTTCAAAAGGGAAGTGGCTTTTGATTTGGGTATCTGTTGAAACTACAAAAGTGGAGGGGGTAATATACACAAAGTGTGAGGTTACTGTACTTCAGTTAGTCCCTTCTCCGGGGTACACTCATTGAGAAGTTAGTAAACAAAAATAGCAAGGCTTTAGGGGTACAGGTATCATACTGAGGGCAGCAGGAAGACGAAGACCCTTGAATGTGGATATTGATTGGCATATGCTTCTTGAAGGCTTAATTAGTTGTTAAATTAATGATTCTATGTAAAGTTGGATGAATTTTAACATTTTTGTTCCCCCTTAAAGGCTCTGAAGCTGAGACACCAGAGACTTTTATTACTGTCAATAAAAGCTACATTTTAATGAAAAAACATTTAGTTACATATTTTTTATTTTGTCCATGGTACTTTCCATGTTTAGGTGAAGATCCCCTGCAAACTGCTTTAATGGTTGAATGGTGAGTGCAGGAATTTGTTGTTATTCTGTTGCAAGTTGTTTATTAGTCTGCATGTGTGTGTGTGTGTGTGTGTGTGTGTGTGTGTGTGTGTGTGTGTGTGTGTGTGTGTGTGTGTGTGTGCATGAGTGTGTGTGTGTTTTGAGGCCTGCAACTTTTGGTTGTGCACTTGCAACAGGGAGCCTTTTTTATTTATTTATTTATTTATTTACAGTGTTTCACTTTTTTTATCTTTTCTGATTTGTGCTTCCACAGTGCCATCTGTCCACAGAAGAAGCTAGTTATTTTGCATCACTAGTGGAGCAAAAAATACATAATGTACACACTAAAGTGTGATTATCCAGCCTGGATATGCAATTTTGTATTCTGAAGACTTGAGCCCAGTGTCAGGCATGGTTCTATACCATGTAAGCCACTGTGCAGTAATAAAGTACTGAGTGGCAGCAGTCTGCCCAGCTCAAAAGAATGCAGTGACCCATCTTCAAACACATGCATAAAATCAAAAAACTAAAAGTCAGCCAAACAAAATAAATACTGATACCAGTTTCAAGTCTGCACTTCAGGTCTGCACTGTAGTGTCAGAACAGGTAGCTTACATCCTTCTAAGTTGGGAACTGCTCATTGAGGGCTGGGTGTCTGTTATTCTAAAAGTGTATTAATTCTGGTTTAAGCACTTGGGCTTCAGGCCAGTTATTTTACATTAAGAGGGTTCGTGGTCTGCACTCTTGTGGGAGGAGAGGCTGGACTCTGCCCTTCTGAGCTGGGAATTTCTGGTTAAAGGCTTATAGTGCCTGTATATTTGAACTGCTTCTTACTGAAATTGGTACACCTTGTTTGCTGTAGCATAGACTAGATCCAGGCCTGCTGAATCTAGCTTTGTTTTTATGCTTGTTGTTTGTTTGCTTGTTATTTCCCTGAAATGCTAATTCCACCTAACATGTGGCTTTTCAGCTCTTCTGTGTATCCTTAGTGATATCTGCATTGCTTACTGTACTTATTTCCTTGTTTCACTTGAAAGAAAGCTACTGTTTGTCATTTTTGCATTTAAGTTACCTGTAACATATTGCATTTAAGTTACCTGGCACTTGCTCACTAAAGCAATTATATAAATCAGCACTAAAAAATTAAAAGCACTACACCCTCACAAACTCCCCTTGAGAACCTTGTTCCCCATTGGCCCTTTTTTAAATTATAAAGGAATTCCCAATACTATTCTAGCATGTCCAAAGGTCAGTTGTCAATCTCCTCTCCAGTCCAGCTGGTGAATCTGGGAATCTTGAGGCAATGTTACAACTGCCTCATGTACACAGACAACCCTCTCCTCCTCCCAACAAATTCCAACACATGTGAGAGATGCAACCATATAGCCAAACTGGAGGCTAAGCTCTCTCAACTTAGTACTGGCGTAACCAGTCAGGAGGAGAAGGAAACCACACTCACTACAATTCCAGTCTCACATAGACCTACCACAACAGCAAACCAAACACATAAACACACAAAAACATACTCGGAGGCTCTAAATAAAAATCTGCCTAAGCAGCAGCGACCTCCAAAGCAGACACCCAAGCAACTGCTACCCCAAAACAAAACACGTGCAACACATAGCTCACAAAGCCAGTGTGCCGAACAGTCACAGCCCTTAAGGCTAAACAACACACCTGATACACTTGTAATAGGTGACTCTATCATCAGGCACACTGACGTCCCGCTCACCAGGCTAAACAAGGAGAAGGTCACGGTGAGATGCCTGTCGGGCGCTAGGATCCGCCACATAACACAAGCACTCAGGTCACTCCAAGGCAAGTGCAAATATGACTCGGTCATTGTCCATGCTGGTGTGAATGACCTGAGATGTACCTCCCTGGACTACATGAAAAGAGACATAGAGGAGCTCTCTGAGCATGTAGCCCAGGCCGGTATGACCCTCACCTTGAGTAGCATCTTACCCTCACCAAGAATGATGCCACAATATGAAGACAAGATGATCAAGTTCAACAATTGGCTTAAGTATTGGTGTCATTCAAAGGGGATCCAATGCCTGTCAGCCTGGGATGACATGCTCGACAAGCCATGATGCTTCGCTAGGGACGGCTTGCACCTGTCGCCCCTAGGCTTTCGGATATTGGCAAAGGCTCTTGCTTCCCCCATAGTGCCTTTTCTAGGCAAGGCTCAAAAGACAAACCCACCTCCATAGGTATCGCAAGGGATAAGAAACTAAGAGTAATGCTACTCAACGCCAGAAGTCTAAACCTCAAGATGCACGCACTCAACTCTCCTTAGCATGGAGAACATCGATATCTGTGCAGTAACAGAAACCTGGTTCAAGGCTCCCAAGAGCACCCCAGCACTACCAGGTTATACCTCATACCATGCTTTTCGGCCCCAAAACTTGAACTGAACCACAAAAGGAGGGGGAGTATCAATATTCGTCAACGATACCCACACCTCCAGGTTGGTGGCACAGCACGAAGCATCAGAGACTATCCATGTGCAACTAACAGTGGGTAAAACTGCCTTCCAGTTTATAGCCTGCTACAGACCACCCTCCTAAACCCAGGAACCCCACTCAGCCTTCCTGATAACACTGGAAAATATGAAGGTCTCTCCAAACACCATTATATTGGGTTACTTCAACTACCCAAACATAGACAGGGAGCATTACTCTAGCTCCAACAACCTAGCCCAAATGTTCCTAGAATTTATAAACTCAAATGCTATGGAACAACTTGTTATCACTCCCACAAGAGGGGAAAACATACTGGACCTGATCATCACCAACATGGGGACTCTATGCTCCAGACTAGAAGTGTATCCCTCACTGGTAAGATCAGACCATAAACTAATCTCACTGGATATTCACATCCCAACCCCACCCCCTGCCCAGAAAACCACAGTGAAAAACTTCTCTAAAGCAAATTTCACACTTCTCAAAACCAAGGTGGAATCCTTCAAAGCCCCCGAGCCTGTAGAAAATACAGCCCAGACCGCAGAATCCTTTATAAACGCATTCTATGAACACCTTCAGGAATGCATGGATCATGCAATCCCAAATAAAACCAAGACCCAGTCCTCCAAAGGCAGACGTCCTGTCTGGTGGACCCCAGCCATAAACAAACTATACAATAGAAGGAGAAAGCTACTACATGATAGAGCAAAATCCCAAAAAGGGAAGGCATCTCTGATCAGTATTAGCAAAAAACTACGGGCACTCATAAAATCATCTAAGGCCAGCTTCGAGAGAAAAATTGCACAAGACACTAAAGATAATCACAAGACTTTCTTTAGTTATGTTAGGAACCTGGGTGGGAATTCCCAGATATGCTCAGAATTAGTCCAAAATGACAAAAAAATACATCGAACCCACAGACACTGCCAACATCCTAGCTGACAGGTTCAGTGCAAACCCCCCCCCCACCAAAAGGGCAAATATCTATCCCAGCAGAGTGCTGCCCCCCTGACATCTCAGATGCTCAGGTAAGAGCCGCCCTCTCCAAAGCAAAAAACACAGCATCAATGGGACCAGGCAGTGTCCCGGCCTGCATCTTACATGAACTCCAAGAAGAGCTAAACCCAAACATAAAACTACTGTTCAATCCCAGCCTTACTACAGGATATCCCAAAGAGTGGTGTACAGCAACAGTGGTCCCTCTCCACAAAGGTGGTGCCTCAACGGATCCTGGAAACTATCACCCCATAGGCCTGACTAGCTTGGTCTGCAAAGCTATGGAAAGGATCATCATGGACCTCAAAAATAAAGATATTGGGGACCTACAGGCACTGGATCCTACCCAGTTTGGCTTTGTTAAGGGCAGATCCTGCCTCTTAAACCTGGTTGATTTCTTTGAAACAGTCAACAAGGCCATTGACGAGGGGAAGGTGGTCCACACAGCCTACCTGGACCTCGCAAAAGCCTTCGATACAATATCCCACTCGGGCATTATAGATAAGCTCACCAGCTTAAATATAAACCCCTATGTCACTAGATGGGTTGCAAACTGGCTCAAGGACAGAACCCACATGGTTAGAATTGCTGGATCCATGTCAGACTTCAAACCAGTTACAAGTGGTGTCCCACAAGGCTCATTCCTGGGACCTCTCTTGTTCGGTATATATTTCTCGGAGGAACAGGCCAACACAGAAGGACTGTGGCTGACCAAGTTCGCAGATGACTGCAAACTGGGCACCATAATCGACTCTCCAGCCGACACAAGCATCCTCCAAAAGGGCCTCATAGAAACAGACAACTGGTGCCAGAGCTATGGCCGCAGGCTAAACGCCAAAAAGTGTATAGTCATCCCCTTTGGCAAAAACAAAGTGTCCACAAATTACCACATAGGTGATAATCCATTAAGTACAGAAGAAGTAATTAGGGACCTGGGGACCCAAGTTGATAGCAATCTCTCATTTGACAACCACGTGGCCAAAGTGGTTAGAAAAACATTTTATATAGCCCACCTAATCATGAAGGGATTCACATCTAGATCAGGGGAGTTCATTGTGCCTCTTTACTCATCCCTCTTCAGGCCCATAATTGAGTACAATGCCCCTTTTGAGATGTACCTTACCAGACACCTGCAGCAACTGGAAAGACCCCAAAAGTACCTCACCAAGAGGATCAAAGGCTCAAACAGATGCCATATGCTGCCCGGTTAAAGAAACTCCAGCTCTACTCAGTGGCATACCACCTGCTCAGAGGCGATCTGTGCCTGACGTATAAAGCCATGTCCAACCCGGAATTAATGAACATGCTGCACCTCAGAAAATCCAAATCCCATCGAGCTACACGCTCGAGAGACTTGAACCTCAGCAGTGAAATAAATAGGACATGCTGGAGGGACAGATTCATAACCCAGAGGCTCCCTTCACTCTGGAATAAAATCCCAGTCCAGGTTAGGCAGAGTCCCTCATTGACTCTCTTCAAGAGGAATCTTGATGAGTGGATGAGAGATTGTAGGTTTACCCCAGGTATCACTTCTGTGTCACTGTTAGACAGAGGCACAGTATACTAACCTCAAAAAAAGGCATAGCAAAATTAATTTAAAATGGGTGGTGAAAGCCAAACACACTCTGGCTAGGCTTATAAATGCCCTAGGGCAGATAGCCTAGTATGAACCTATGAACCTAAGTTTCAAATCATGGTTATTTAGGTCATCTAACTCCTGTTTGATGTGTAAAACTTAAAACATACCCCTGATCATCACAAATTTCTCCAGATGTCACTTGGTTTTGTGCAAAGGATTTTTAAACTTTAACTGCAGGAATATAGGACACTGTTAACAGAAATGTAGTGTATTGGGTATTATCAGAACATGTATGTGATTCAATGCTAGTGATGTCAAGAACATGCTTTCTACAATCACATGACCTCATCTATGAGGAAAATATCACAATATAATGAGGCACAGTATATAGCAAATAAGTGCTGGCTACAACAGAGACAAAAGTAATGTCTGTATGGTTCTTTCCATTAAAGAATGGTTACATTAGCATCTTTGTCTTACCTAGCTCTCCTCACATTCAAAGTACTGCAGCAAATTATGCCTGCCACAAATGATAAGCAAAGCAGCACAAAATAAGCTTCATGAACTATGAGTGTTTGTTCATGTTAATGTTCAGAGTTTAAATGAACGCTTACAGCATGCATGTCAGGTATAATGGATTACTAGCACAGCCTAGTCATCTGTATGAACTCATACCTAGAAAGTTGAAAACAAATGGAGTTGCACAACACTGCTCAACTGAAAAACTGATTTACTGGAAGGGAATACAGATCTGATCCCTACGAGATCAGGGATGAGCCTTACTTATAGCTAATATTCTATCAGTGTTGTTAACGTCTAGAACTGTTTAGCAATTTCTGTCTTGTGATAGAGGACGAATTTACAATATTCTGAGTTAATATTTGCTGGAATTACGGCAGCACTGAGAATTTCTGTTGACTTTTAGCCCCTTTTGCATTCCTATGATGTGTCTGCTATGTTTTATATTTGAAATTCACCCCGGGGATCATGTCAGTCGCCCTGCTAGACAGGGGTCCAGGGAAGTAAATAGTGTGGGAAGAAATAGCCAGGGAATTGTTATGGCTAGGCTTGTATAGGCCCTAGGGCCGATAGCCTAGTACCAACCTATGAACCTATGAAATAAAAAAATATAAGTGCTTTCATCAAGACTGTTATTTGACTTCAGCTTTTATATTTCATATAGTAGTTTTATGTTGTTTTAACTTTTCTTAGTTTCACGCTGGAATAAATCATGTTGCACTGTCCATTCCGAGCCAAGTAGTTATGCCTTTGCTTTGTGTTTGCCTTATTTATAGCTAATACTAAGAATAGTGTTACTACCATCTTTTTTCAGTGTTTCTGTTGAGATAAAACGGGAGTTAGCAGTGTCCTGAGTATACCTCTCAACTGTACCGAATTCCTCAGTATTTCCCGCTTTTTGGGTCAAAATAATAGGGTGCCACGAATTCCCGATCAGCCCCTTTAAATCCCAATTCAGTATTTCTACTGCTACCTGAGCTCAGGTTCTGCTCCCCGTACCTCTGTCCTGGTACACTACCACTGACCTGTGGAATGTTGTGTTGAAAATTGCAGGCATTTCTTTTGGTTGACTTCCCATTGTTAATTGAAAAATCTTTCATTAATTATTTTAGCCATCAACCTTTTTAAATGACAAACACCAGAGTTTTGCACTTCATTACTTGTGAAACTCTATTCTAGTACTGCAATACTGCTGCTCTCTAATGGCTATTCAGAAAAATTGCAATTTTCTGCTATGCAGGAAAAACAGCACTTCTCTCATAATCCCCCTGATTATGTTCAAATTTCTTAAGCTTTCTTTTTTGAAGAATATCATTCTCTACTTTTAATTTCTGCTGTATACTGTCCATTTTGGACGCAAAATTGGTTGTAGTAGTTACCACTTTAAATTTAGAGTACTGTACTTTAATTGTACTATTCATTTCCTGAACTGACATTTTATTATGATCAACTAACATCCAAACATACTCCAAGCCAGTTCTTTACATTTAACACTTTCTGCAATAAAATTTCAGGTAATCCACTGCTCCCTGGCGTTCACAACATTCTTAAAGCTCTTGGAAGTCACTTCAAAGAACAAAACATCCCACTGCAGTCTCTTTAATTTAAGAAAGTAATTTTACAGAGTATGGATTTATCCATCTGTTAAATTAAATGTAGTCACTATTTCTGTTGCAGGAATGTGTTCGAAATGGGTTGGAAGGCAAAGCTAAACAGCCGAAAGAACATCATCTTCAACTGGAACTTGTCGTTGTATGCAGTCATCATACTTTTAACATCTGAAACCTTACTAATGATACCTTCTCTGTAGTTAATGACAAAACCTGAAAGTATTTCATGAAGTGTAAAATATGAAGGTAGCACAAGAAAACTGGAATCAGACGGCAATGAATCCTGAATGCCTGGATTAGCCATCAAAAGCAAAACAACTCTAAATCAAGCTATCCAACTTAAGAAATGACTGAAATAAAATAAACAGAGCAATCACACTAAAATCACTTTATTCTCAGATACTCGAATACTCAGCTCTTACGTTCCTAACATGGAAATTCTTCAGACCGAGATAAAAAAAAAAAATCAAATACTTTACAAATTAATTACGACTCACACTAATGCCTAAGCTTCATCCTTCTTACCTGAAAATTCTCTTTTACCATTTCAACCAGGGTAATGGCATGCCTCCGATTTAAGTTGCCACAGATATTCCTTCCAATCCAAATCTTCTTCAGCATTAACACAATTTTGGAAATTCTTCACTTGTCAATAACAGAGACACTGGTAACACTGTTGTCAGTTAACTTGCTTCTAGCTCTATCAAAAATTGGACTATTGTTTTTTTCTGCTTATATTCGGTGTTATTTTGTCTGTCTTTAAATTTGCCTTTGAATCTTGGTATCCCATAGTTCCACTGGAGTGGGTGGGGTTTCATCATTATGCATGCAAATCTTATGTTAATAAGCATCCAGATTTTTGGCCAGTTATAACAGCTTTTCATGGACCTTTGTCCAGATTTTTGATGTTTCCAGGTTGAAAGGTTTGTGGAGTGTTGCTCTTTTTGGCTCTTTAGCTTTGCCTTCCAACCCATTTGGAACACATCCTGCAACATAGTGACTAAATTTAATTTAACAGCTGAATAATTCCATACTCTTGAAAAAGACTTTCTTAAATTAAGGAAACTGCAGTGGGATATTTTGTTCTTCCAAGAGATTTAAGAATGTTGCAAATGCCAGGGGACAGTGGGCTACCTGAGAATTTATTGTGGAAGGCATTGAATGAAAGGACTGGGTTGCAGTATGTTCGGATGTTAGCTGAGCATTGAGTTCAGGAACAGAATAGTACAATTAAAGTACAGTACTCTAAACTTAAAGTGGCAACTATACAGCCAATGTTCACTCCAAAATGGACAGTATACAGCAGAAATTAAAAGTAGAGAATGATATTCTTAAAAAGAGAAAGCTTAAGAAATTTGAACATAATCAGGGGTATTATGAGAGAAGTGCTGTTTTCTGCATAGCAGAAAAATTGCAATTTTGCCGAATAGCCATTAGAGGGCAGCACTATTGCAGTACCAGAAGAGATTTTCACAAGTAATGAAGTGCAAAACTCTGGCGTTTGTCGTTTAAAAAGGTTGATGGATAAAATAAATAATGAAAGATTTTTCTATTAATAACGGAAAGTCAACCAAAAGAAATGACCACAATTTTCAACAAATCACTCAACAGGATTTTTGGTCAGTGCAGTGGAAGTGTACCAGGACAGAGGAATGGGAAGCAGAACCTAGGCTTAGGTAGCAGCAGAAATACTGAATCAAGATTTAAAGAGGCCAATCAGGAATTTGCAGCATCCTATTATTTTCAGCCCTAAACCAGGAAATACTGAGGAATTCGTTACAGTTCAGTGGTATTTTCCTCCAACATTCCAAAGACATGCAGTAGGTGGACTGGACACTCTAAAACTGGCCATATGTGTGAGCGTGTGCGTGTGTGTGTGTGTGTGTGTGTGTGTGTGTGTGTGTGTGTGTGTGTGTGTGTGTGTGCATGCGTGCTTGTGTGTGTGTGTGTGTGTGTGCATGCGTGCTTGTGTGTGTGTGTGTGTGTGTGTGTGTGTGTGTGTGTGTGTGTGTGTGTATGCGTGTGTGTGTGTGTGTGTGTGTGTGTGTGTGTGTGTGTGTGTGTGTGTGTGTGTGCGTGTGTGTGTGTGTGTGTGTGTGTGTGTGTGTGTGTGTGTGTGTGTGTGTGTGTGTGTGTGTGTGTGTGAGTATGTGGTGTGGAAGAACTATCTCGACAGGGCTAGCCATCCAGCAGTGTAATCCTCGGCTCTAGTTGATTGACACTGTTGAAGTGACACCCCAACCCCATGTGCAAAAATGGGAAAAAGGGGTTGTAGATGGATGGATGGACCTGCACTGACTGTTCTGCAGGACATTCACCCAGGCTTGACTAGATGTTCACATTTAATGGTGATCTCTGTCTGAGGATGTTCTGTTCAAGCTGGGCCAATGATATACTTTCCTGTATGTATGCCTATTTTTGAATCACATACATACCAGTATGGCATCCCATCCAGAAATCTCAGTCTTGTATTTCACCCACACTGCAGACTGCATCTATAAATTCACCTGCCCGAGTTTTAAAATGTTCCTGCTTCACAGACTAAGCAGCACAAAAGCAAGTCTATCTGGTTTATATTTCATGGAAAAAATGAAAGTTATTAACATCCCGTACTACCAATCAGACCCACTGTTACTTAGGATATTATTAGCGTTTGCTTAGTTAATGCTTTTTTCAGTTTGTTTTTTTTTTTGTTTTTTTAGTATTTATTTGTTTTTCTCGATTTTTCTCCAGAGCTGTGGTGGTGGTGCTGCGGTAGCATTGTCACCTCACAGTAAGACGTTGTCCTGTTCGATTCTCAGCTAAAAGTGTCTTCTGTGTGGAGATATGCATGAATGGGCATACCTTCGTTGAAGGTTGTACGTCAGGGCTGGCAACTCGGCACGTAAAAATCTACTGCCAATCATTAGCGGACCGGAATTCCGCTGTGGCGACCCCTAACCAGGAAAAGCCGAAAGATACAACAACATTTGTTTTTCTCCAGAAGGAAATGCATTACAAATGACTGCCTCCTTCTCAAAGATAAGCTGGGACCTTTGGTATGATTAAGTGACTTGTTCAGAGTTACACAGTGTACATGTTAAAGCTGCATCAATTAAAGTCATGTGTCATACAGCTTGTTAGCAGTTTGTAGCTTAAGCTGCTCTGTGTGACAAACGGAAATAATAATTGCATTGTGTACTGGTTGTACAATGTCAGGGATACCCGCAAATTCAATGTAGCAGCAGGACAAACTTTTACAATCTTATATGAGGCATTGTAACAATGCTATGAGTCACTACGAACATGTATAAACCTCAGCAAGTGTCTTCATAGAATGAGATGGCTTCTTCATTAAAATTAATTTAATAATATACATTTTATTGTACAGTGTTCAGGCATACTTTGCAAGTGATATCTGCTATCTTTGCTGCAAGTAGTGAAAACACAACTCTTTCTAAAGAGGTAACTGCTTTATCATGTACATTAAGCAAATAAAAACCTTCATTACTGTCTTCCTTGCAGTTATAAGTTATTACCTAATAATACAAAACAAATCACTGATGCATCTATAGCATGAATTTTGCTTTTTTTTTTTCATTTTTTACAAGACATAATACCACAGGACTATAATGAAGAACAGAAATGTGAAAACCATTGTCACTGCAAACAATATATAATCGCAGTATTCTTGAATTGTCTAAAGGAGAATTGTTAGAGATGCAGATCCACCCTTTGAACAGGTTTGTTATCTTGCAGAAGCTGTAAAAGTGTAGTGGAAGCAAATGGCTTGACTGGTTATATTATAAGAGCAAATTAGCAATTCAAAGAAATGCAGGCATAACAGTTAACATGGCATTTATTGTCAAAAGAGACAGTACTGGAACATATATTCCGCATGATGATATCATATTCTCTTTTGTTAATGACTCTACACATATCTGAAGATGACATGAAGACAAAGCTCTAGTTATACTGCTACATTTCAAAGAATTTCAGTAGTAACAGCCTCATAAATCATAGCGCTATTAATAACATAGAATCATAAGGTATCCTATGTATTCAAAGAACTATCTTCAGAATAAAAAAAAAACAACTCATTAACTATTTTTGCTTTTTTTTCCCTTATCAGTATGGTTAAGATGAAAACTGGGTTGCCATCTGAAATGGAGTTGGGAGGGTGAATTAATGGTTAAGGTGTTTGCCTTACAAACACAAGGTGCAGGGTGTGAGTCTCACAAAGGATAATTGGCTAGGCTTAAAAATGGCTCGCAAGGGCAGTCATCTTAGTACTAAACTATGTCAGGACCCAGAAAAGTGAGACCTGAAACACAGAGACTGAATGGGCGAAAAGCAGACTTACATATATCAAGTCTGAGATGGCCATTAACCAGAATATTCTCTTTTTTCTTAGGTATGGTGATATTGGAGTTGGTATAAATATATAAATTCAGGGTGTGTACAGGGCTTGTCCCGTACATCAGGGAGTTTGTGGGGCGGGTGCAAGCCCAACCACAAAAAGAAGTTTAAAGGAGAAGAGCGATGTTTGATATTCGCTCTTCTCCGGGATTTTATGTCTTTTTATCAGCTTGTTGGTACTCAGCATTTTGAGTGACAACATTTCAACTGGGAGCCTAAAAAATGGGACCAGATAATTTTATGCATGTTATTATTTTATAATAATAATAATAATTATTATTATTATTATTATTATTATTATTATATTAAAAGTCCCATGTCTCTGCTTTACTAATAGTTTATCTCCTGTTCCAATTAGCTATTCTTTACAACTACCACAATTTCTTCCCAAGACCTCAATACATCCCTGGGAAAACAAAAAAATGCTGATATGCATATTTTCTGCTGAAGTCCACATTTCCAAATGCAGTTTCTATGCACTCATTGAATTAACCCTGCTACTGAAAACAATGCCTTCTTGCTATATTGCAGTCATTCAATCTGTAGATCTCTTTTTACACACAATTTTATTTAATTTCCAAAAAAAAAAACACTCCTGTTTTGTCTAGCCTTTATTATATTTAGCAGTGCTTTCTGTTACCATGGACTTACATTAATGTGTATCTGCTATAACCATATTATTAATAAAATATCTGTAATTATAATATTATGGTGAGACATTTAACACATCAGAGTTTCCACAGATAATGCCCAGGAAGGATGATTTATTTTATTCTTAGGTAAAAGATGATGGTGTCATGATTTGATCTTATTACAGAGGGTATAACCAAGGTGGGGAGTAGACATTTCCCAAGTTTGTCAGTATGTTATACACTGTATTACTATCCCTAATTCTTCTGCACTATTTGTTCCAAATTGTTTTAATTCACAGTCACTTAATATTTGACCATATTTATTTGATGCTGAATAGTTTAGTTGCTCAGTGTTTGAGCAGTTAACATCTCCCTTGAATTTTAAATCTTACAATTTCAGCAGGAAATACCCAAGCTCTTCAGGGAAAGATTTATGTGTAATGATCCGATGCTACAGGTTTTAACTTCCATACTACCACCAATATTTGGTATGTGACACCAGCAAGATGTGATTCAAACCATTCCACTGGTACCAGATAATATACAAAGGATAATTAGCCTTAAGAGAATATGATGTGCGACTACTGCCTTGTCTAATAGCCAAGCCCTACCACGCACAAAATAGCTTTACACTGATAAACTGAAGATCAGATGTATAACTGCTGACTCGCTGATATTTCACCCACGTCATCCTCAGTCCAGTCCCATCCAGTGAAACCTTGACAACAGTAACTGAAACTTGATCAGAATTATTTTTCACACACATACACAACACTTTTCAGAATGGGGGGGGGGGGTGCTCAATGGGAAATGTACAGCACCTTTAAAACCTCCTCATTCCCAGCTTGCAGTGTTGTTGCAACAAGTCAAAAATAATGGAGCAAGAACACATACCTTATTGTTTACCTTTAAAATGAGCTAACCACAAAATATTTCAATGGAAGGAACTAGCTCTGATCAGTCACCCTTCAAACAGTGGGCACCGCATAGCTGAAGATACAGAAATAAAAATACTAAAACTTTCAAGCTGCTAAGTAAACCATCAACCACAAACATTTCATCTAAATAATAAAGCTTGTTATTTGAAATAAATAAGCTAAAGCATTCTCTTTACAAATAAATATGCAAGCAGTCATAACTTGCACAATGAATTAAAATAAACATTAAAAAGACACAGACATTTCAGAAAACATTAGGTAATAGCTAACTAGTCTTGGTTTAAACTAAAGGAATGAATTGTGCCCTTGTTGTCTAGATTTTGCTATCAGAATATATTGCCAAAATCCTTACATGGAGTTGAGCAAAGGTTGAACTCAGTCCCAAGAGTATGTTCCAGCAGGCAGATTGCAATAACTCCCCTAAATGACTGATGTGAATTACCAGTCTACCTCTGCTTGTATAAGTCTCAAACACTGATGCTTGATTAAAACTTTGGAAGATGTTTTCTTATTACCACATTTGCATGTCCAAGATAATATTTAGCAAGCCACAGTCAAAATAACAAAATAACCTTTCACCTTGCTATATCCAAGCAGCATTAGACTTTGCAATTTTCTACACATCTGAGAAGCAAAAAATGTAATACGTATAAACAGGGACAGCTGTAATTATATACCATTTTGCACATTTTTTTTCATTTGTTACATCTTACTGAAAATGCAAATAAAATGCCAAACATTTTAATTTTATCCTTTAAACAGTTATTTACATTTATATTATTTGATGCAGCTTTAATTCAACTTTTGTTCTGTCTGTGTATTTTCTTGTAGATGAGTAGTAATAATTTCTCAGTTTATACCATTTTATTTCATACATCTCCCTCCTTCCCCGCCTCAATCAAGTTTTGTTGAGAAACTCTCTAGAAAGAAGGCTGACGAAAGGTGCATTTCATGTCATACTCATTATTTCTTATTTTGAAAGGCTTTCTGAGCTTTTCTGATAGGGTAGAACACATTTGAAATTTTTACTTTATTTCTTTTCCCCATTGGATAGCTCTGCCTTTCTGTTGGGTCTCTGTGGTTATATTGTGATCTACTAGCTGGATATAGTCTAGCTTTATCTCATCATAACAGTCTTTAATCACTATTCATAAGCATTACAGTACCCTTGTATGTCTTTTGTAATACTGGCCCAGTCGCTTTTTGAATTAATGCCCTCGTGAGGGCTCAAAACATACGGAAGGGGAGCCCTATTTTGTTAAACTTGATAAATTAAAGGTTTTAATGACAAAATTTAAAATTTTAAACATAGAGAATGCGTATTTGAGAAAATGTATAAAAAAAAAAAAAAAAAAGAAATTGTCCCGAAAGGACTACGAATATGCAAGTATCCAAATAATGTTTCACCTGGATCTATTTTCCACACTAGCTTGTTAAAAGTTTTTAACCAGTGTGGGTTAGACATTGTTAAATTAATAATTGAAGAAAATGAAAGAAAGTTAGTATGTTTAGGTAAAGAGATAGACGAGCTGGATGTTTTCATTAAGGACGACTTAATACATGGTATAAGAGAAGAAAGGAATAAATACTACAAAATTAGGCAAGATATTGATGAAAAATGTAAGCAAGTCATGCAATGGAAGTTAGGTAAATTAAATAGGGATATTTTAGAATATGAAACTGGCAATAATTATCCCAAACCAATTGTTTCTAAGTGGGATACAAATGGCAACAACAGAAAATGGAACAAATTAGATATCACTAACAAGGATTATAGGAATGATTATCAATATGAGCAGGAGTTCCCTCCACTAGAAAGAGAAACAGATGAAGAATATAGGCCTCAAAACAGAAAGGGAAATTTTTATATGAGGGGGGGAGAAGGGGGAGGGGGAGGTTTTAATTAACAGCCCCTCTACCATAACTACTGTGTCGGATGTGGTTGACATTAATATTGATTATGTCAAACACACCTATAAAGATTTTTCTATTTATAATTATGGCAATTTTAGTATAAATGAAAACCATTTTAACCTACTTAGTAAAGGATTCAAGTTTATACCCTGTAATAAGGGTGACACAGCCACCACGATTTTAGATACAAAGCTATTTATAAGGAAAATTAATTTAAGTATTTTAGCTTCGAAAAATGGCAAAGAGAATGGAAACAATAAAGTAGGATTGAGAAGGAAATCTACTTATAATCCACCGTTATTACCACAGTTAAGGAATTTTGAAAAGATTTTAGAAGAAGAGATCAGACTCACACAAAGAATAAATATAGATATAATAATAATTTGAAGAAAGGGGAGAAAGAGGCGTTAATGGAATTAATGAATAATACTTCTAGTAGAGTAATGAAGCCAGACAAGGGTGGGGGGATTGTAATAATGGACAATATTATTTATGAAGGAAAGATGAATATGATTCTCAGGGACGAACAGAAGTATACAGTTGTTTCAAAGAATGAGGTAAATTTAGCCTACCAACGTATAGACAACATGTTAAAAGATTACATGTTTGAAGGTGTAATAAATCTTGAATTATAGCAGCCCTGACTGATATAGAGGAAATTAATAATATTAAACCTAAAATAATTTATAGAAACTCAAGAAGTCTAAAGAACATGTTGGAGAAAAAGAAGAAAAGTACAACAAATATGATTAATCACAAAAAAGTTGGAACCTTTAGATGCGGGCGGTGTAACCAATGTTCCTATATTAGTAACAAGAGTGAAATCTTTTTAGTAAGCAGAAACATTTTAATCAAAAGTAATGGTTACTACAACTGCGATACAAAAGGAGTGGTATATTTGGTAACCTGTGATAAATGCCCTTCCTACTACATAGGAAAAACTGAAAGAGAATTAAAGAGAAGAATGTATGAACATGCTTATGACATTCAAAAGGAAAAAGAGACAAATGCACTCTTTAAACATAGCAGGGACTATGTGGGTTGTAAATTTTATTTCTTTGTTCTTATAGGTTCATAGGTTCATAGGTTCATACTAGGCTATCTGCCCAAGGGCATTTATAAGCCTAGCCCATAGTTATGTGGCTTTCGCCACCCCTTTAGTTTGAATAAAAACTATGCCTATCATTTTTCTGTGCCTCTGTCAAGCAGTGACACTGAAGTAATTCCTGGGGTATATCTGCGATCTCCCATCCATTGGTCAAGATTCCTCTTGAACAAGGCCAGCGAGGTGCTCTGCCTCACATGTACCGGGATTTTGTTCCACAGCATAGGGAGTCTCTGGGTGATGAATCTGTCCCTCCAGCACGTTCTATTTATAACCGTGTCAAGGTTTAAGTCTCCCGCCCTTGTGGTTCTGAGGGATCTAAATTTTTTGAGGTGAAGCATATTCATCAAATCTGGGTTTGACATGGCCTTATATGTCAGGCACAGGTCACCTCTGAGCAAGCGGTATGAGACTGAATAGAGCTGGAGTTCTTTCAGTCGGGCAGCATAAGACATATTTTTGAGACCCTTTATCCTTTTGGTGAGGAACTTTTGGGGCCTTTCAAGCTGCAGCAGGTGTCTGGTCAGATACATTCGAGCGGGGCATTGTACTCAATCATAGGTCTAATGAGTGATGAGTACAGGGGACGATGACCTCCCTTGATCTAGATGTGAATCCCTTCATGATCAGTTGGGCGATATAGAAGGTTTTCCTAACTACTTTAGCAACATGAGTGTCAAGCGAAGGCTACTGTCAACTTAGGTCCCCAGATCCCTGATGACTTTTTCTGTGCTCAGTGGATTGCCACCTATATGGTAGCTAGGGGTAACCTTGTTTTTCCCAAAGGGTATGACTATGCATTTTTTGGTGTTTAACTTCAGGCCATGGCTCTGGCACCAGTTATCCGTTTCTGTGAGGCCCTTCTGGAGGATATCTGTGTCAGATGTGTTTTCGACTATGGCCCAGTTTGCAGTCATCTGCAAACTTTGTCAGCCATAACCCTCCTGTGTTTGCTTGTACTTCAGAAAAGTAGATGCCGAACAAGAGTGGACCCAGGACTGAGCCCTGTGGGACACCACTTGTGACAGGCTTTGAGTCTGACATGGCTCCAGCAACTCTGACCCTGTGGGTTCTGTCACTTAGCCAGTTTGCAACCCATCTTGTGATGTATGGGTTTACATTCAAGCTGATGAGTTTTTCGATGATACCTGAGTGGGGTATTGTGTTGAAGGCCTTTGCCAGGTCGAGGTAGGCTGTATGGACTGCCTTTCCCTCATCAATGGCCTTGGTGACTGTCTCGAAAAAGTCAACCAAGTTTAAGAGGCAGGATCTGCCTTTGACAAAGCCAAACTGGGTTGGATCCAGAGTCTGCAAGTTCCCTATGTCTTTATTTATGAGTTCCATTATGATCCTCTCCATGGCTTTGCAGATAAGGCTTGTCAAGCTAATGGGGCGGTAATTTCCAGGGTCTGTGGAGGCACCGCCCTTATGAAGTGGGACCACAGTCGCGTCGCCACTCCTTGGGTGCGTATCCTGAGGTGAGGCTAAGATTAAACAGCTGTCCTAACTGTGGGTTTAATTCCTCGTTGAGTTCATGAAGCACACAGCCGGGGACACCATCCGGTCCCATGGATGCTGTGTTTTTTGCCTTAGTGAGGGCAGTTCTCACCTGGGATTTGGAGATGTTTGGGGGGCTACAATCCTCTGGAATAGATCTCTCTCCTTTTGGGGCGGAGCCGGGGAGAAGTTTGCACTGAACCTGTCAGCCAGTATGTTAGCACTGTGTGTAGGTTCAGTAATTTTCACATCATTCTGAACTAATTCTGAGCATATCTGGGAGTTTCCTCCTAGGTTTCTAACATAGCTAAAGAAGGCCTTATGATTGTCTTTAGAGTCCTTGGCAATTTTTCTCTCAAAATTTGCCTTGGATGATTTTATGAGAGCTCTTAGTTTTTTACTTATAATGATCAAAGGTGTCTTACCTTTCAAGGATTTTGCTCTATCTTGTAGTAGCTTCCTCCTTTTGTTGTAGAGCTTGTTTATGGCTGGGGTCCACCAGACTGGATGCTTGCCTTTGGTACAGAGAGTCTTAGTTTTGTTTGGGATTGCCTGATCCATGCAGTCCTGTAGGTGCTGGTGGAAGGCATTTGTAAGTGATTCAGCGGTTTGAGTAATGTTTACCACTGGCTCAGGGGCCTTAAAGGAGACCACACTAGTTTTAGAAGTGTGAAATCGGCTTTTGAGAAGTTTTTCACTGTGGTCTTTTTTGTTTCAGGGGGGGGCGGGATGAGGACCTCCAGCGAGATTAGTTTATGATCTGATCTCACCAGTGAGGGGTATACTTCCGGTGTTGAACATTTCGATCCCATGTTCGTGATGATGAGATCAAGTATGTTTTCTCCTCTTGTGGGGATGGTGACTAGTTGTTCCATGGCATTTGAGTTTATGAACTCCAGGAATCTTTGGGTTAGAGTGTTCGGGCTTGAGTAGTGTTCCCAGTCTATATTAGGGTAGTTGAAGTCACCTAGTATGATGGTGTTTGGAGATACATTTATCCCTCCAATGTTTTCAGGAAGGCCATGTGAGGTTCCTGAGTTTGAGAGGGTGGCCTGTAACATGCTACAAATTGCAGAGCAGTCTTGCCTATGGTTAATTGCACCTGGATGGTCTCCGATGCATCGTGCGTTGCCACCAACCTTGAGGTGTGGGTGTCCTTTATGAATATGGACACCCCCCGTTTCTTGGTGTTGTCCGGATTTTGGGGCCGGAACGCATGATATGAGGTGAAACCTGTTAGTGCTGGGGTGCTCTCAGGAGCCTTGAACCAGGTTTCTGTCACAGCACAGACATCGATGTTCTCCATATTGAGAAGGGCCTAGAGTGCGTGCATCTTGAGATTGAGACTTCTGGCATTGAGCAGCATTACCCTTAGTTTTTTTTTCCTTTTGGTGTTCTAGGGTGGTAGGTTTAGAATTTGAGCCTTGCCTAAAAAAAGGCACTATGGGGGTGGCAAGAGCCTTTGCCAATATCTGGAAGCCCAGGGGTGACAGGTGCAAGCCGTCCCTTGCGAAGCAGCGTGGCTTGTCCAGCATGTCATCCCAGGCAGACAGACATTGGATCCCCTTTGAATGACACCAGAATTTAAGCCAATTATTAAAGCTGATCATCTTATCACTGTATTGTGGCATCATTCTAGGTGAAGGTAGGATACTGCTCAAGGTCAGGGTCATACCTGCCTGGGCTACATAATCAGAGAGCTCCTCGATGTCCCTTTCATGTAGTCCAAGGAGTGCGTCTCAGGTCGTTGACACCAGCATGGACAATGACTGAGTCGTACTTGTACCTGCTGTTGAGAGACCTGAGTGCTTGCATTATGTGGTGGATTCTAGCGCCCGACAGGCAGCTTACTGTGACCTTCTCCTTACTCAGTCTGGTGAGCGGGACGTCAGTGTGTCTGACTATGGAATCACCAATGACAAGTGTGTCTGGCATTTTGTTTGGCCTTAAGGGCTGTGACTGTTTGACACTCTGACTGTGTGGTCTATGTGTTGCATGTGTTGGGTCGTGAGGTGGTAGTTGTTTGGGTGTCTGCTTTGGTGGCCTCTGCTGTTTTGGTAAATTTTTGAACAGAGCCTCCGAGTATGTCTTTGTGTGAGTATGTGTATGATTTGAAGTTGTGATGGTACCATGTGTGACTGGGTATGTATTGTGTGTGGTTACCTTCTCCTCCTGTCTGGTCTTGCCAGTCCTATGTTGAGAGAGCTCAGCCTCCAGTTTGGCCGTATAGTTGCATCTCTCGCATGTATTTGTGTTTTGTGGGAGAAGGAGAGGATTGTCTGTGTACATGAGGCAATTGTAACATTGCCTCAATAATCCCAGGTTCACCAGTTGAGCTGGAGAGGACACTAGCAACTGATCCCTCGACATACTAGAAGTAGTAGATAAAGAGACTTTCAAAGGACTCCGGGGGAAGTGGGTTTTAGGCTGGTGGGGTACTATCTATAATAAGAGTGCTTTATCAAGGTGCAAGTACTGTAGGAGAAAGTGCTAGGCTTTACAGATAGAGAATAGTCTACTTGGGAATCAAGTAGAGATGAACTTTTCAGTTATAGGATATGCTGGTTAGATCAGCAGTACAGCTCGAGGAAGGTAGTTCTAAGGGAAAATTTGAAGAGTGGAATTTAGATGTCCCGAATAGTTTAACCTTGTTTAACCGCCGCTGCTCTTGTGTGCAACAGTGGCAACTCTATTTGGTAACCTGTGATAAATGCCCTTCCTACTACATAGGAAAAACTGAAAGAGAATTAAAGAGAAGAATGTATGAACATGCTTATGACATTCAAAAGGAAAAAGAGACAAATGCACTCTTTAAACATAGCAGGGACTATGTGGGTTGTAAATTTTATTTCTTTGTTCTTATAGGTTCATAGGTTCATAGGTTCATACTAGGCTATCTGCCCAAGGGCATTTATAAGCCTAGCCCATAGTTATGTGGCTTTCGCCACCCCTTTAGTTTGAATAAAAACTATGCCTATCATTTTTCTGTGCCTCTGTCAAGCAGTGACACTGAAGTAATTCCTGGGGTATATCTGCGATCTCCCATCCATTGGTCAAGATTCCTCTTGAACAAGGCCAGCGAGGTGCTCTGCCTCACATGTACCGGGATTTTGTTCCACAGCATAGGGAGTCTCTGGGTGATGAATCTGTCCCTCCAGCACGTTCTATTTATAACCGTGTCAAGGTTTAAGTCTCCGCCCTTGTGGTTCTGAGGGATCTAGATTTTTGAGGTGAAGCATATTCATCAAATCTGGGTTTGACATGGCCTTATATGTCAGGCACAGGTCACCTCTGAGCAAGCGGTATGAGACTGAATAGAGCTGGAGTTCTTTCAGTCGGGCAGCATAAGACATATTTTTGAGACCCTTTATCCTTTTGGTGAGGAACTTTTGGGGCCTTTCAAGCTGCAGCAGGTGTCTGGTCAGATACATTCGAACGGGCATTGTACTCAATCATAGGTCTAATGAGTGATGAGTACAGGGGACGATGACCTCCCTTGATCTAGATGTGAATCCCTTCATGATCAGGTGGGCGATATAGAAGGTTTTCCTAACTACTTTAGCAACATGAGTGTCAAGCGAAGGCTACTGTCAACTTGGGTCCCCAGATCCCTGATGACTTTTTCTGTGCTCAGTGGATTGCCACCTATATGGTAGCTAGGGGTAACCTTGTTTTTCCCAAAGGGTATGACTATGCATTTTTTGGAGTTTAACTTCAGGCCATGGCACTGGCACCAGTTATCCATTTCTGTGAGGCCCTTCTGGAGGATATCTGTGTCAGATGTGTTTGACTATGGCCCAGTTTGCAGTCATCTGCAAACTTTGTCAGCCATAACCCTCCTGTGTTTGCTTGTACTTCAGAAAAGTAGATGCGAACAAGAGTGGACCCAGGACTGAGCCCTGTGGGACACCACTTGTGACAGGCTTTGAGTCTGACATGGCTCCAGCAACTCTGACCCTGTGGGTTCTGTCACTTAGCCAGTTTGCAACCCATCTTGTGATGTATGGGTTTACATTCAAGCTGATGAGTTTTTCGATGATACCTGAGTGGGGTATTGTGTTGAAGGCCTTTGCCAGGTCGAGGTAGGCTGTATGGACTGCCTTTCCCTCATCAATGGCCTTGGTGACTGTCTCGAAAAAGTCAACCAAGTTTAAGAGGCAGGATCTGCCTTTGACAAAGCCAAACTGGGTTGGATCCAGAGTCTGCAAGTTCCCTATGTCTTTATTTATGAGTTCCATTATGATCCTCTCCATGGCTTTGCAGATAAGGCTTGTCAAGCTAATGGGGCGGTAATTTCCAGGGTCTGTGGAGGCACCGCCCTTATGAAGTGGGACCACAGTCGCCGTCGCCACTCCTTGGTGCGTATCCTGAGGTGAGGCTAAGATTAAACAGCTGTCCTAACTGTGGGTTTAATTCCTCGTTGAGTTCATGAAGCACACAGCCGGGGACACCATCCGGTCCCATGGATGCTGTGTTTTTTGCCTTAGAGTGGGCAGTTCTCACCTGGGACATGGAGATGTTTGGGGGCTACAATCCTCTGGAATAGATATCTCTCATTTTGGGGGGGAGAAGTTTGCACTGAACCTGTCAGCCAGTATGCTAGCACTGTGTGTAGGTTCAGTAATTTTCACATCATTCTGAACTAATTCTGAGCATATCTGGGAGTTTCCTCCTAGGTTTCTAACATAGCTAAAGAAGGCCTTATGATTGTCTTTAGAGTCCTTGGCAATTTTTCTCTCAAAATTTGCCTTGGATGATTTTATGAGAGCTCTTAGTTTTTACTTATAATGATCAAAGGTGTCTTACCTTTCAAGGATTTTGCTCTATCTTGTAGTAGCTTCCTCCTTTTGTTGTAGAGCTTGTTTATGGCTGGGGTCCACCAGACTGGATGCTTGCCTTTGGTACAGAGAGTCTTAGTTTTGTTTGGGATTGCCTGATCCATGCAGTCCTGTAGGTGCTGGTGGAAGGCATTTGTAAGTGATTCAGCGGTTTGAGTAATGTTTACCACTGGCTCAGGGGCCTTAAAGGAGACCACACTAGTTTTTAGAAGTGTGAAATCGGCTTTTGAGAAGTTTTTCACTGTGGTCTTTTTGTTTCAGGTGGGGGCGGGATGAGGACCTCCAGCGAGATTAGTTTATGATCTGATCTCACCAGTGAGGGGTATACTTCCGGTGTTGAACATTTCGATCCCATGTTCGTGATGATGAGATCAAGTATGTTTTCTCCTCTTGTGGGGATGGTGACTAGTTGTTCCATGGCATTTGAGTTTATGAACTCCAGGAATCTTTGGGTTAGAGTGTTCGGGCTTGAGTAGTGTTCCCAGTCTATATTAGGGTAGTTGAAGTCACCTAGTATGATGGTGTTTGGAGATACATTTATCCCTCCAATGTTTTCAGGAAGGCCATGTGAGGTTCCTGAGTTTGAGAGGGTGGCCTGTAACATGCTACAAATTGCAGAGCAGTCTTGCCTATGGTTAATTGCACCTGGATGGTCTCCGATGCATCGCGTTGCCACCAACCTTGAGGTGTGGGTGTCCTTTATGAATATGGACACCCCTCCTTTCTTGGTGTTGTCCGGATTTTGGGGCGGAACGCATGATATGAGGTGAAACCTGTTAGTGCTGGGGTGCTCTCAGGAGCCTTGAACCAGGTTTCTGTCACAGCACAGACATCGATGTTCTCCATATTGAGAAGGGCCTAGAGTGCGTGCATCTTGAGATTGAGACTTCTGGCATTGAGCAGCATTACCCTTAGTTTTTTTTTCTTTTTGGTGTTCTAGGGTGGTAGGTTTAGAATTTGAGCCTTGCCTAAAAAAGGCACTATGGGGGTGGCAAGAGCCTTTGCCAATATCCGGAAGCCCAGGGGTGACAGGTGCAAGCCGTCCCTTGCGAAGCAGCGTGGCTTGTCCAGCATGTCATCCCAGGCAGACAGACATTGGATCCCCTTTGAATGACACCAGAATTTAAGCCAATTATTAAAGCTGATCATCTTATCACTGTATTGTGGCATCATTCTAGGTGAAGGTAGGATACTGCTCAAGGTCAGGGTCATACCTGCCTGGGCTACATAATCAGAGAGCTCCTCGATGTCCCTTTTCATGTAGTCCAAGGAGGTACGTCTCAGGTCGTTGACACCAGCATGGACAATGACTGAGTCGTACTTGTACCTGCTGTTGAGAGACCTGAGTGCTTGCATTATGTGGTGGATTCTAGCGCCCGACAGGCAGCTTACTGTGACCTTCTCCTTACTCAGTCTGGTGAGCGGACGTCAGTGTGTCTGACTATGGAATCACCAATGACAAGTGTGTCTGGCATTTTGTTTGGCCTTAAGGGCTGTGACTGTTTGACACTCTGACTGTGTGGTCTATGTGTTGCATGTGTTGGGTCGTGAGGTGGTAGTTGTTTGGGTGTCTGCTTTGGTGGCCTCTGCTGTTTTGGTAAATTTTTGAACAGAGCCTCCGAGTATGTCTTTGTGTGAGTATGTGTATGATTTGAAGTTGTGATGGTACCATGTGTGACTGGGTATGTATTGTGTGTGGTTACCTTCTCCTCCTGTCTGGTCTTGCCAGTCCTATGTTGAGAGAGCTCAGCCTCCAGTTTGGCCGTATAGTTGCATCTCTCGCATGTATTTGTGTTTTGTGGGAGAAGGAGAGGATTGTCTGTGTACATGAGGCAATTGTAACATTGCCTCAATAATCCCAGGTTCACCAGTTGAGCTGGAGAGGACACTAGCAACTGATCCCTCGACATACTAGAAGTAGTAGATAAAGAGACTTTCAAAGGACTCCGGGGGAAGTGGGTTTTAGGCTGGTGGGGTACTATCTATAATAAGAGTGCTTTATCAAGGTGCAAGTACTGTAGGAGAAAGTGCTAGGCTTTACAGATAGAGAATAGTCTACTTGGGAATCAAGTAGAGATGAACTTTTCAGTTATAGGATATGCTGGTTAGATCAGCAGTACAGCTCGAGGAAGGTAGTTCTAAGGGAAAATTTGAAGAGTGGAATTTAGATGTCCCGAATAGTTTAACCTTGTTTAACCGCCGCTGCTCTTGTGTGCAACAGTGGCAACTCCGCGCTAACGCGCGTTTAGCGTGTTTTATAGCAGGGGCTGAAGGGAGCTAGGAATTGGCCCAAAACGACCAATGGACTACTAGTTTCTGGCTGAAATTTCACCAAATCAGACAAAAAGGCCGCTCAGTGCTTCCCACTCCCACTGATAAGCAAAGAAACTTCCCTCCTTCCTAATAAGGCAATGGATCAGTAACAGGAAATAAAAACAAAGCCCAGGGATCAGCAACTCTGAAACTGGACTACTCTAGTTCAGTAAGGCGGAAAAACAAGAGATTTTTTTGTTTTATTACAGAGATAAGGAAAAAAACAGACAGTAAATGCTATAAATGCTGTAAATCGGCTAGTTAAACGAGTTAAAAGAGACGTCAGGGGAGGTATATGGGAAGAGATTCTGGAAAGTAAAGAATTGTGGTGGCAGGTGTACCTTGAGGCAGGAAAAAAGCCAGGTTTAAATGATTTTTTAAGTACAGGTCTTCCCCTGCACAGCGTAAGGCAGAAAAGAACTTCACCCTTTTCGAGCGACTACTCTACTTTTGCCCACAACCTGTAAAAACAAAACAGGTCTTCCCCTGCACAGCGTAAGGCAGAAAAGAACTTCGCCCTTTTCGAGCGACTACTCTACTTTTGCCCACAACCTGTAAAACAAAACAGGTCTTCCCCTGCACAGCGTAAGGCAGAAAAGAACTTAGCCCTTTTGGCGACTACTCTACTTTTGCCCACAACCTGTAAAACAAAACAGGTCTTCCCCTGCACAGCGTAAGGCAGAAAAGAACTTAGCCCTTTTCGACTACTCTACTTTTGCCCACAACCTGTAAAACAAAACAGGTCTTCCCCTGCACAGCGTAAGGCAGAAAAGAACTTAGCCCTTTTCGGCGACTACTCTACTTTTGCCCACAACCTGTAAAACAAAACAGGTCATTATCTGGTCATTTTAGTATAGACTTTAAAGTAAAGTATTATTTAAGGGTCCTCAGCACTAGCACAAATCTCCCTAGGCTTACCCAAACAAAAATCCAAGCTTGTTTGCATATACTCCACTTAAACTACAGAACACACTCTAAAACTAAGGCAAACTGCTATAAAATTGTAAACACAAGCTCCCAAAGCATAGGCATTGAACCTGGTGTTTGTTTAGATGAGATTACTCACCTGCAAGTTAATTATTCAGGAGTTACATCTTGAAACCTGGGCTCTAGTGGCTTAGTGTAAACCCCACCCCATTCTATCCCTGTTACAAAGGTTTGAAATAACCCTTGTCTGGTGCCTTTAATTTCAAATTCCTAGTGCTGTAGGACCTTGTTACTGGCCTCTACCTCCTGAGGTATGTATTAAGCTGTTATTCATTGTTCCTAATAGACTGTTAAATGTATTTAAGTTGAATTGTGTGATTTAATAGTAACTGATGTAACTCTTTTTTGCTACATAGCTACATAATGCAGTATTGAATGGCATGAATATTGTAGCTACTTGTTTCTTTAAAGCTAAGTTGTGTCTCTATAGCTAAATGTGTTTGGTAACCAGACTTTAGTATGACAAGCTCTTTTGCAGAGCTGTTCATTAGAGTGAAAATTGAGAGCCTTCTGTATATTTGTTGAGAAGCAGGATATTCAACATTCAACATTCTTTGACACTCAGTCATAAGGCACTGTTGCAGTAAAATGCTAATGTGTTATAATGATTTATGCTATATGTAAAGATATGTGAAGATTTTACTAACATAGTTTAGGGGTTTCCTCGGGTAGTCTAATGTTGTTTAAGCTACACAGCTGCTTCTGACTGCCTCTGACATCAAGCTCTCTATCTATCCCTCCCAGGTCTTCCCCTGCACAGCGTAAGGCAGAAAAGAACTTCGCCCTTTTCGAGCGACTACTCTACTTTTGCCCACAACCTGTAAAAACAAAACAGGTCATTATCTGGTCATTTTAGTATAGACTTTAAAGTAAAGTATTATTTAAGGGTCCTCAGCACTAGCACAAATCTCCCTAGGCTTACCCAAACAAAAAATCCAAGCTTGTTTGCATATACTCCACTTAAACTACAGAACACACTCTAAAACTAAGGCAAACTGCTATAAAATTGTAAACACAAGCTCCCAAAGCATAGGCATTGAACCTGGTGTTTGTTTAGATGAGATTACTCACCTGCAAGTTAATTATTCAGGAGTTACATCTTGAAACCTGGGCTCTAGTGGCTTAGTGTAAACTCCGCTCCCTTTAAAGTAAAGTATTATTTAAGAGTCCTCAGCACTAGCACAAATCTCCCTAGGCTTACCCAAACTAAAAATCCAAGCTTGTTTGCATATACTCCACTTAAACTACAGAACACACTCTAAAACTAAGGCAAACTGCTATAAAATTGTAAACACAAGCTCCCAAAGCATAGGCATTGAACCTGGTGTTTGTTTAGATGAGATTACTCACCTGCAAGTTAATTATTCAGGAGTTACATCTTGAAACCTGGGCTCTAGTGGCTTAGTGTATAATGATTTATGCTATATGTAAAGATATGTGAAGATTTTACTAACATAGTTTAGGGGTTTCCTCGGGTAGTCTAATGTTGTTTAAGCTACACAGCTGCTTCTGACTGCCTCTGACATCAAGCTCTCTCTCTATCCCTCCCAGGTCTTCCCCTGCACAGCGTAAGGCAGAAAAGAACTTCGCCCTTTTCGAGCGACTACTCTACTTTTGCCCACAACCTGTAAAAACAAAACAGGTCATTATCTGGTCATTTTAGTATAGACTTTAAAGTAAAGTATTATTTAAGGGTCCTCAGCACTAGCACAAATCTCCCTAGGCTTACCCAAACAAAAAATCCAAGCTTGTTTGCATATACTCCACTTAAACTACAGAACACACTCTAAAACTAAGGCAAACTGCTATAAAATTGTAAACACAAGCTCCCAAAGCATAGGCATTGAACCTGGTGTTTGTTTAGATGAGATTACTCACCTGCAAGTTAATTATTCAGGAGTTACATCTTGAAACCTGGGCTCTAGTGGCTTAGTGTAAACCCCGCTCGCCTGCACAGCGTAAGGCAGAAAAGAACTTCGCCCTTTTCGAGCGACTACTCTACTTTTGCCCACAACCTGTAAAAACAAAACAGGTCATTATCTGGTCATTTTAGTATAGACTTTAAAGTAAAGTATTATTTAAGGGTCCTCAGCACTAGCACAAATCTCCCTAGGCTTACCCAAACAAAAAATCCAAGCTTGTTTGCATATACTCCACTTAAACTACAGAACACACTCTAAAACTAAGACAAACTGCTATAAAATTGTAAACACAAGCTCCCAAAGCATAGGCATTGAACCTGGTGTTTGTTTAGATGAGATTACTCACCTGCAAGTTAATTATTCAGGAGTTACATCTTGAAACCTGGGCTCTAGTGGCTTAGTGGCCTCCAACCTGGCAGACCTCACTGCTTCAACCCAAGACACCTTCAACCTAATAGAAAAATGGTTCTCAAGTCGACAACTAGTTCTCAACCCCAACAAAACAAAACTACTTACTTTCTCACCCACTAACAAGACTCTTCCCCCCACCTTCTCTATTACATCCTCCAATGGAATCACTATATCACCAGAAGCTCACACAAAGCTATTAGGTGTTACCATTGATAACTCCCTTAAATTTGACACCCATTTCAATCTTACCATCAAAACCGTCAATAAAAAGCTTGGCTCTCTCTATAAAGTAAAACACTTTCTCACTCCTCATGCTAAAATTACAATTGCCGGCACACACCTACTATCAACTCTTTTCTATGCCTCCCCTCTTTACAAACCTAAACAAGACAACCCTTAACAAACTTGCTTCTTGTTACAATCACATAGCTAGATTTGCCACAAAATTCCACCTTTAGAACGCACCACTGCACTAACTTGAAGCAACTAGGGTGGTTAGAGTTTTCCAGCCAACTCCATTTCAACCAACTCAAAATGGCTCACCAGATATTGTATCACCCAGAGAAAACACCAGCTCTGAAAAACATCATTCACCCCTATATTAACCTGCAATCTTTACGCTCCTCCAATAAGATCTTAGCTCAAACTACCAAAGCCAATAATTCTGCTGGGGATTCTCTATTCTCAAACTTTGTAGGTAAAATGTGGAACTCCTACCGACCATGCTCACCTCAGAACCCTCACTCCTACAATTCAAAAAGCTTAAACCCCATCTCAATACTCTCTGGCAATGTACCTGTTCCAAACCTGATTAACCACTATCATTTACCCTTCTCTTACCTCACTATCCTTAACGCTTTTAACAAGGCGCCTCGTCTTTGTAACTGACCTATGTTTTTTTTTATATGCTGCTGTTGTTTTTTTTTCCCAAGATGTGATGTATCTTTATATTGTATTTAGAACTCAACTATCTTCCTTTTTTTGCATTAACAATGTTCATATGTCTGTTATGTACTTGGAGCTTTTCTCCCCGGGCCTCCGCTGAAAATGGACATGTATCCAGTCGGACTCTCCCGGTTAACAAATGTAAAATAAAATAAAATAAAATAAATAAAATAGTTTCTTTATTTAAGATTAAAGCAAACAAAATATAGATGCAGTATAGTTTTTCAACAGTAGAGGGTGTAAAAAATTAGATTCATTCAGTAGATTTTAACATAAACACATGCACTTTTTGTAAATAAATAATTTATAATTTTTATTAATTATTTAATTGTATTTATGAAATTGTGATATATTTATTTACTAATTTTTATGTATGATTCATTGATGTGGTCAAAGTTTTTAACATATGTATACAATGTAACAGGGATTTTAATTAATTAATATTCATGAGGCTGGGACTATGGCTGATTCGCATATTTGAAAGTGTTATCCCAAGATCAATTGGTTAACATGGAAATGAATGCCAGTATATATATGGTTAATTAATTTTAAAGTGTTGTCTGAGGAAGTCCATTTGTTTTGGATGAAAACGCATGGGATTATCAGTGTTTGAAAAGCGTTAATGTTTTTGTTTGTTTTGTGTCATTAAAGCCTTTGGACAGAAGTATCGGGAGTTCTTTTTGGCTGTTTGCACTCTTCTTTTGACTTATTTCGCTTTTTGAATTAACCTCATTTCTGTATGCTTTTTGCTTATTTGACCTGAAAAAGAAACATCAACTACAGTAAGAAGTGCCTGATGACAATCCCTTGTGTCTACAGTCTGCCTCATCTCTTCTCCCTCTAGCCTCTCTTTAAGAGTCCGCTTTCTTTACATCAACCTTAATTTCTAACATATAAAGTCTCTCTGCCATTGGAAATCATGAGTCTTCTTTGTTACATTCCCTGGGTTTTGCAAACTGTGGTCTGAGAGTTTTGTCTTAACTCTGTATTAACAATTCTCCTGCTAATGGATGTCCAGTAATTTTCAACAACTGTGTTTTGGATTTAGACTTACTGTTAAAAAAAAAAAAACACTCCATCCCCTGAAGTAATTCCTTTCAGAGGAAGTCCAGTATCTTCTGACAGCTGTGGCTCCAGTTTTCTTTTATCACTACCATCTAGAGCTTTACCTGAAATGACCATGTTACCAGCATCTAGTGGAGGTGTGGCCACTGCATGGGATTCATTCCTGATATGTTTCCCATGTGATAGCCTCCATGCTTGGTTACACAGGGTACATGTTACCAGTCATTATTTAGTAAAGAATCTTTTGGGATGTCGTCAAATATTGACACCTACTTGACTCCCTGCCTTATTCCCAGTCTGAATGAAGTCTTGTCAATGGCAACTGAAAATATGTCCATGCCATGGACCTAATTGGAGTATACTACATGGACAAGTAATGTTTCTGTCTGACATCTGCAGGCTTAACAATAGTTATATCTGATGTCCCATCTGGTTAAACTGGAAACATTTTTTGCAAGACCTTGCCATTTACTTGCACGGATGTGTTCTCCTTTTGCCTGTCCAACTTGGTGCAAAGATTTAGACTGTTCACCATGGATTCAGTTATACTCAAGTGTGGTGCTGGATACCTCATGTGCCCTGTCGGCTAAATAGAGTTCCCCCTTTTCCACATTCCCACAGCAGTATTTGATCTGAAAACCACATTCTCATGTCCTCAAGCAAAATACTGCGCTCTAACTCCCCTATTGAACTGTCTGTAACATTTTCAAAATAGTAGTTAAACATCCACTTAACCACCCATGAATGTAGTCACTCACTCTCACGTGCCTTTTTCTCTGCTCTCTGATTTACCTCCTATAAGCTTCAAGAGTATGTTTAAGTCATTCAAGTTGATACTTTAAACACAGTGTATATTTAACAAATTGAACATTGCACGCCCTATCAAATCCCAACAAAGTCACTCTCCCACTTATACTGAATAAACACTTTGTTAACTGACCCTGAACTTTAGAGTCTGACATTCTGTCCCATTATTAATGTGCCTTTGACAAAGAACCAACATTTTATAGGTTCATAGGTTTATAGTTAAGTACTAATCTAACTATCCTTGCAGGCCATTTTAAGCCTAGCTAAGTTCCCTTTTTTGTGCTCAAATTAGCCTGTCCCATTTGGTTAGAGATTGGCCCTACCCATCCTATGGTTGCTAATTATATAGTACCCCTAATAAGAATAACTAGGATCATGCCATACATAATATCAGGGGACCCATGCTTGGGATAAAACATTTAGGAGCTGCCTCATTCCATTAGTAGTACAGGAGGCAGTCCTGGGGTAACTTTTCTGTTTCCCATTCATAGATCCAAGTTGGACTTGAATATGGAAAGAGATGAACTTTGTTTTATGTGGATGTGGAGTCTGTTCCAGAGCAGTGGTATCCTATGTGACATATGCCTGTCCCTCTAATCTGTTATGTTTATGCTGCAGAAGATGTTTAGATCCCTAGACAGAGTATTTCTGATTCCATTTGACTTCATGATGTGCAGGAAATCCATCAGTATTGGGTCAAAGTCTGGGAAGGATCTTTGGCACTTACTAGCTCTACTTTACTCTTTCCTCTGCTTCAAGCTGCTTTATTCTCTCAGACATCTTGATCTCCAGTCATTCATCTCCAGATCTAGTCTACTTAATTCCATCTGGGGTCTAGATCACCTAAGGATAGATTACATTGTTCTGGGTTGTAGATCACCTGAGGATAGATTGCATTGCTCTGGGTTCTAGATCACCTGAGGATAGATTTCATTGCTTTGCTGCATACTGTGCACCTTTCAGCCACCACTGGTTGTCACTTCAGCTGTACACAAGACTGCTACCATGTCCTCTTTAGACATACTGATATTTGAATGTCCCCTGTTTTGCACTCCTTAGTTGTTAAACTCATATTTTCCATACTCTGCAGAATTAATCTAGGCTCATTTTTAATTACTCTAAAAAATAAAATAGCATGCATGCATGATATACTGCTCTATATTCACATTCTGGCTGCATGGGTATATCACACTTTGGTGACCAAATCTGTTTTACATGGTATACAAGTCTAAATTTTAAGACCCCTCTGCTGCCACAAATTAGTATGTGATAATAAGGCACTGCATGTTTTAATTCTTGCATCAGCGACATCAGTATTTAATGTATAATGCTAGCAACATAGGTGTAAACCAGATAATATAATGGGCAACTGGCCTCATGAGTATACAGTAAATGTATTCTACCACCTTACACAATAGCAAACACCTGCGTCACCACAATAGGCTTCCATTATGCAGTTACAGGCCAGGGTCATAATCACTGGCTCCTCAGGATTTCAACCACCTCAGCCTATGCCCAATGTGTTGCAGTGCAGTCTTACTAACAGTAATTGAATTATGACCAGAATTAGTTTCATGCACATACTCATGTAATATTTTCCAGAATGGGCTGATCGGTAACTCCCAAGGATCAGCATCTCCCATTTTCCAGTTTACAGTACTGTTGTAATCAGTTACTCAAAACAACCAGAACAAGAACACATCTGACATTTTACCTGTAAATCATCAATACCTAGAGTACTGACCATGCTCTGTTCTAATTCATACCCGAAGAATTAAAAGTGTGAGTGGCTTTGTCCTAGTCAAGCCTCCAGAGCATAAAAGGCAATCCAAATGCACCACGTTTGTTCCACAGAAACTTAGTCACAATACTGAATTTGCAGTATCCAGTGCTGCAATTAGACACATTAATGCAAGTGAATGACTTAACTAAACAAGAAAAACAAAAACCTGATTTTCTTATTCGATTGAAAATAAATTGTCAAACTTTTTTTTTTTCCTTTTTACTCTGAGATCTAGACAATTCGTTTACAGCCTGCCAGCAGTCAGGGACGTAGGACCTCATTAAATGACTGTTGGCAGGCATTACTGATTCTAAATAAGCCAACCTTGACGAATTAAAATGGCAGCAATTAGCTCTAGGCAATCGCTTTTCAAAGGGTAGACACCACACAGTTGAAATTACACAAGTAAAATGTATAAACTATTTTAAGCTAATAACTTAAAACATCAGCCGCACGCATTAAGCTCTAGCATCTTCGTTGCAAATAACTATGGAAGCAGTACAGAGAATGCAAAGGGAATTGGAAATTAATATTTAGATAGATAATGCTCATCAAACACTAGGTATTAGCTTATGAAATGCTGCTTTAATTAAATAAATTAACTGTGTCTTTACTGTCTAGCCTTCAAAATCAGAATGAATTCTTAAAGTCACTATAGACAATTTATCAAAACGATGATCTCTGTACCAAGGATATGCTGACAGGCTTGAATCAACAGTCTGTTTCTGCTTACACAAGTCCCAAACATGATTTCTGATGACTATGACTGCTGATTCAAATTCAGGATGGTATTTTCTTGTTTGCACAGTTATGTGTTTAAGGGGGTAAGGTAAGATTTAGTAACCCAGAGTCTATGTAAGGAAATAATCATTGAACTAACTTAATATCTATTTGCAGCTTAAGACTTTGGGACAATAAACATATTTCTGAAGCAAGGGTTAGTTCCACTCTTCAGTCATAATGCACGTGACAATGTAAATGCAATTATATACCATTTTACATATTTTCATTTGCATATTGGAGGATGGCTTAATGGTTAAGATGTTTACCTCACAGACACAAGATTCTCAACCTTAACCCCTGCTGATGGACTAGGTCTACTTATTTTTAAAGTTAACAATGTACTATCTGATTTACAAGTTCAGAATCATGTATCAACTGATTTATATAATTTTATGTAGGAACCTAATCCCACGTTTCCTATGTTATACAGATGACCAAAAATCCATAAGAGTCTTACAAAGGCACCTATGCATCCCAGAGTTTCGGGAGGAGGTTGGGTAATAGACTTTGTATCTATTTACTTAGAATACTACTGCAAAATGTCTCTGAAATTGTATTCGTAACATTAGATATTACATCATTATTTACCGTAATACCCAACTCCTATGGGTTACAAGCTGTAAGAAGCATATTTGCAAATATAGTGGAATGTCAGCAACACAAATACAAACACTATGTTTATTATTAAATGTGGTTTTAAATAGTATTTTTTTTTATTTAATGCAGAGTATTACCACCAAACCATGGGCATAGCAATGGGCACATCTGTTGCAAACAGGTATACAAATATAGCATTAAGTGGATGGGAAGAGGAACATATATTTTCTGATACAGAATTTGGTAGTTCTAAAATAAAGTTTTTTAAATGTTTCATTGATGACAAATTTGTACTTTTGAAAGGTAATATTGAAACATTATCCCAGTTTATTATACATCTAAAAAGTATTACTGAATTTCTAAAATTCCCAATTAATTATTCAGAAGATGAAATTAATTTTTTGAATATTAAAATAAGAAAATATGGGACCAAATTACATGCTAATATATACAGGAAAGAGGTACAGGCCAATTGCTATCTGCACTGATGCAATATACACCCTAAACATGTATAAAAAAGGTATAGTTAAAGGCCAATTTTTGAGAGCTAGTAGACTAACAACAAGTGACACTGAGCATACTACAGAACTGAAACATATGCCTAATGAATTTAGATATAGGACTTATGAGGAAGATACCATTCATGAGATGCAACATGAAGTGTTACGTGATTGAGAATGGAGAGCAAAATCATATTTCTCTGAAAACGTTGTAACTGGGAATGAACTTCCTCAAAACTCAAATGAAATACACTATATAACTAAATACAATGTATGAAGTCCAAAAATTCTGAATATTTTAAAAAATAATTGGCCATTACTAACTTCCTTTTTTGAATTATATAATCTGATTGGTCATAGACCCAAATGCTTTTTTAGAAAGGCTAGAGGCTTAAAACAAGCTATAAACTTTTATCTACACCAAAAAATACAGTAAAATGTATGAAGGAGAGAACTCATCCATGCTATAATTGCATAATTTGTAGGCATATCAACAAAGATAACTGCTTTATGCAATGACAAAAGGGGTATTTTTTCAAAGTTTTTGCAATTTGTAGCACAGAAAATGTTTCTTATCATGCAAGCATGTCAGCACTAATGTTTTAGCAAAACATATCAATGAAATGTGAGTATAACATAGCTTTAAACTTAGAGTTATTCAGAATTTTTTTCTAGATATGAGAAATATAAATATAAGGCGGCCATGGTGGTGCAGCGGTTAGCATTGCCGCCTCACAGCAAAAGGTTCTCCGGTTCGATCCCCGGCTGGGGTGCCTTCTGTGCGGAGTGTGCATGCCCTCCCTATGGTCGCGTGGTTTCCCACATCCCAAAGACATGCTGTAGGTGGATTGGAGACACTACATTGGCCCTAGGCATGAGTGTGTACGTGTGTGTGCCTTCTGTGGAAGGTTGGGTGGCAGGCTGGCAACTCAACACTGTAAAACTCCACTGCTAATCATGAGCGGACAGTGATCCACTGTGGGTGACCCCTAACCAGGAAAAGCCAAAAGAAGAAGAGATATAAATATCAATATGTACACTGAAATGGCTGAATATAATTGCATTGTAAGACTACATGCAGATGTATATCCAGGTCTGAATGCAGCTAAAACCTATACTAGGAAAACAAAGTATGAATTGTATCATATTGCAATGAATTTCTGTCTATTACTTGATTTCTTTGCATTTTTAAAGAAATGTTTTTAAATGTGAATTTTATATTAATGTTCTTTTTTAATGGTGGCTGTGTTTCCTACATTGTATACTGCTTTCTTATTGGTAGACAGTAACATGTGATTGTTATTTAAATGGTGAACAAAGTGAGTTTAATATGGTACACTGAGAAAGAGTTGTTTTACACAAAAGCTTTGCTTGCTGCTTTTACTTGTATATGTCTATGAATTAAACATCTTGGATGTTTGGAGCTTTGATCTGACTTTTTGTTTTGTCTGTGAGATACATGTTGTGGCAACTCCAGTAATCTTAGGCCGTTGGATATTTGTGATTGACTAGGTGTGTAATATTCTGCAGACTGATTGCCTAGTATTTACCTATGACCCTTAATGTTTGTCAGACCCCTGTGGCATTAACAGTTACTTCACAGAATATAGAAATTCATGTTCCTTTATTTTTCTTGTTGGGGTTGGCATAGCAGTTAAGGTGTTTACCTTACCAACATAAGGTATACGGTTTGATTCTCATCTTTGGAAAGCATGGCTAGGCTTAAAAAGGCCCCCTGGGGTTGTTAGCAAGTAAGCACCTATGAACAAAACATTATATTTTAATGAAAAGACAAGTAAAATGTAGTTTCATTTACTTTTACATTTTAAACAATTTTATATAGTTTTAATTTGATACAGCTTAGGTATAGCCCACTTCTCTTTTCATGTGCTTTCATTTGGAAGAATGGTAGAATTCTCTCAGCTCATTTCAGCTTTCCTCATATCCTATTAGACTATATTCATTACTATTAATGTAATATAAATAACTGTTTCAAAATGTTCTAGTATTGAGATGTTTTCTTGTATTTTGTCTTTTATTTACTCTTTTATAAAAATTGTGACACTGTGCACTATCCCATAAGTTCTGAAAGATTGTATGCCCTTACAGGCATGACTTACTTATAGTATGCCCCCCACCACTGATGTAAATGTGTGGGTGTCTCCCATTTGACTTGACTGGTCAAAAGGGATGTGATTTCACATGCTAATTTTCTCACTTGATCTGTCAAATCCAGTACAAAAATGTGAATAGAGCTCTAGTAAACCTCACCAACAAGAACAGCCTGTCTGGTTATTTATTATTGGTACTAGGTTTTGTTTGACTTTCAGACTTCGTATACTTCAGAAAATGCACACTGACACAAAGCCTGTTATTGCACCCTAGAAGGCAGTAACGCAACAGAGGTAAGAGAATTTGAGCAGGGCATGCTACTACTGTGCAGTGTGGGGAGGAGTGCTATAAGCAAGTAATGCTGAATATAAAACAAATAACCTAAAGGATGATGGTTCACAGACAGTACTGAGACATGCATTTGAAATATACCCTTAATGTATACTATTACGTGAATGTTTCTGCTTACATATGTGTTGTGTTGTCTGCCTAGCTAAAATGCATTGAGGGGAACACAATTCACAAGTGCAGTGTTGTATACATGCACAAGATGGTTATGCCATATTACAAACACAAGTATGTTAGTGAAGAAACTCTGAACAGTTACTTGATTCTCCAGCCGCATCTTAATAAATGTTTTACTGTGACTGTACACAGCAGATGTATATGTGGTCTTTTTTAATTTCTCCAAATATTTTGGGTTTCTAATACTATGACAGGAATGGACCCCATTCCTAAGTCAAAGTATGATTAAACTTCATGAAAATAGTATTGTTTCAATCTTTGATGTCTTTCATAATAAGATATCTAATGTTGCCTGTGGATTCTAATGTATCCTTTAATCTAAAGTATTGTCAAAATACGTTACATTAAAGCAATTCCCATTCAGTTATATTAAAATGCAATTATGATATTGTTAAAAATGTGACCAAGATTCACCATAAAAACTAGAATTGTGTTACAGATAGTAGATTACATAGATTGCATCTTTTTTAAACACTCCGTGCATGGCAGAGATAGTTGGCATGGTAACAGAGTTCTTAAACAGAAACTTCACCAATGCAATCTGAAGTAAACATTCTTCCCAGAGCTCTTATTCTAATAGAGAAGATAAGAAGATTAAACGAGGTGAAAGTATTCTCTAACAGATAGCATCATTACTCATATTCATTTTCCGGACTTAGAAGCAGTAAACAGTGATCTGTGTGTTCACTTATTGCTTCATGCAGCAAACATCACAAAATGGTGCCACTACTTAACAAACGCTCAAATGTATCAAAACAACATACACGTATGTGTGAAACTAAAGGTGAACATTGATGGGCACTTTAGATATTTGTGGGTAACCCTCTTACTGTTTCTCATGGAATAATGGTTTAACAGAGAATTGGATACTTCTGTAGGGGTATTGCAGCAGAATTGTATTTTTACTATTTCAAAACGTGGACTGCAGACAAAAAAATCAGGTTTAGCTAAGATAAGCTCCAAAATATATTCTTGTAAAACCACAGCAGATCTGCTGTAATTTAAAGCTGGGACATAATAATAAAACGATATCCATTCAGTACAATAATAGATATGTAATTGATGCTCATATACAGCATGGTGTATGCTTATAAAACACCCCATTTATACATCACATCATATGAGAAATCAGCAGTAGTCCAAGGAAGGGTATTAGGAGGCCTTACACACACGCACACATACACACACACACACACACACACACACACACACACACACACACATACACACACACACACACACACACACACACACACACACACACACACACACACACACACACACACACACACTTCTATGTATACCCACATAAAAAAATTCCCTACTACACAGAGGGAAATGCATATTATAAACTTCATCCTAGATAGTTGTTACATCAGGAATCTTCCTTAAAGACTATCCCTCATACTAAAGCATTATAAATGTATTTGTTTATTTACTTTTTTACTGTCCTTTGTTTACTGGGAAAGTCCAATTGGACACGTCCCATTATCAATGGAGGTCCAGGGAGAAAAGCTCCATATAAAATACATATTTACAATGAACAATAACAAATAAACATTTTAAGCATTACTTTGCAGGTAGTATTGAGAGAGATATTAAAGACATTTATCATTTACTTTAGAAGTGATATTTTACACAAGTCAAAGATGTTAACATGTAATAGCTGGAGATACAAAAGCAATGATAATGCACATAGGCTCAGTATCTGTATATTGACATTAATGAGGTAGGATCAGAAAACACTAAGAGAAAAATCTAGCCAAGCTAGAGTTTCCACATTGTGATTCCTTGAAACCTCTTGAATTAGAGGTAAAATGGGATATATGCAAATTACCTTTTAAGGACATCAGATGTTTCAGCTATATGGCAATTCTGAATGTGCAATGACTTTTTTGGTTTCTTAACAGTCTATAATGGACACATTCAGGTCAATAAAGCCGAATCCCACTAGCGATAGACATGCATGTTTCAGTCTTCTTATAGCCTCATCAGCACAGCATAAATGGAATGCTTGACTAACATTTGGAAACACAGAGTTGCCGTACCCAACTGATGTCCATAATACTTAGGGTGACTGCAAAATATCCCAACTAACAAACTAAAACAATGACTACCAAGGTCACACAGAAAAAACAATCAGTAAAAACTAAGAGAAAAATCTAGCCAAGCTAAACATTCCATTGTGTGATTTTTTGAAACCTCTTGAATTACAGCTAACATGGGATATATGCAAATGACCCTTTAAGGACATCAGGTAATTCAGCTATATGGCAATTCCGAATGTCCATGACCTTTTGTTTCTTTGTTTAAAGTCTACAATGGACAAATTCAAGCCAATAAAGCCAAACCCTACTAGCTATGGATATGCATGTTTCAGCCTTAATGAGGGAAGATGTCATTAGAGCAGGAACAGAAAATAAAGAAGGAGGAAGGGTATAAGAAGCAATCATCAAAAAAAAAACATAAGTCGAAAAAGTTCTGCTAGTGGACAGATTGAGGTAACAAGAGATAGGTAAGATGATGAGGTGGATAAGGAGGGGGCATTAGTAGGAGAGGATTATGGGTAGAGGTTAGTTGAAGGAGCAGTAGTAGGGATGAAAGAGAAAGAGACAGGGATAAGAAAGGTGAAAGGATCAGGGTAACTGATACAGAGATTGTCAATGGAAAAGAAACAGAAAGGTGTGTTTAGTCGGATGGGAGCTTCAGCATAGCCATGAGGAAGTTAGGTGTCGTTCTAGGGTGTGTTTGAAAACTGTGGTAATGCTGTCTTGTTTTAGGGTGGGTGGGATGGAGTTCCAGTGCTTACCAATATTGGTTCAGGAAACTGAGTCATCTGCACTGTTATGAAACTTGGTCCTGGTCAGAAGATATTTATTCTGTGAGCAGAGATTCCTAGAAGTGAAGTAGTGTTTGAGGATGTCGTGATAGACAGGTGTTGGGTTTATGTATTGATAGACAGGTGTTGGGTTTATGTATAATTCTGTGGACACTAAGTAGTTGGGAGTAGATAAGGTAATTAGGTAGCTCAAGCCAGAATAGGTGCTTCAGTGGTAGGCAGTCGTGTGAATGGTTTGGTAAGCTGGATGCAAACTTTGCTTTTTATTGTAGCAAAACTAGTTTATGTTTTAAGGTTGAGTGAAGGTTAGTCAGGATGGGTGCCACATAGAGAAGAAAAGGGAGAATATAAGATGTTGCTAAACAATTCCTAGAGTAATCAGTAAGAAGGGGTTTAATTCTGTACAGGAAGCCCAACTTTTGGTGCGTTTTCTTGATGGCTTGAGTGATGTGTTGATCAAATTTTAAGTTATAAATTAAGACAAAAAAACTTTACGTTGGAAACTGTTTTGATTGAGGTATTATTTGTTGACATGATTTTGAATGACTGCTTTTGTGCTGACAGAGATTTGAGTAAAAACAGCATTAACTACTTTTTTAGGATTTAAAAGTAGTTGGTAGTCATCTAGCTAAGCCAACTGAGGAAAAGGAGTCCTAGGTCATCTTGTGGAGTAGCAGTGCACTTGTTGTAGAGTATATGAATATGGTCATCGCCTGCATATTGTACTATGAAGGATTCTATGGTAACTTTTTGAAGATTATTAATGAATATACTGGATAGTAGAAGGCCTAGAAGAGATCCCTTAGATACACCAACAAAGACAGACAAAAAGAATGAGAGCTCTCATTTCCATTTTACAGCCAGCAGTCAACTGGTGAGACAGCTGTGGAACCAGCTCAGGGATGAATAGAACAGCTTTAGAAGAATAGCTCATGGAGCAGGCATTGGTGTGAAACTGTGCCAAATGCTTTTGACATGTCTAAGACGATACTAGGCTGCCAGTGTTATTAGAGTTTATGATTTCAGTAAAACGAAGCACAGCAGTCGTGGTGCTGTGGTGAGGTCAGAAACCACGTTCAGTGTTGGAGAGGAGATTGCTATTGTGAAGATGAGAAAGGAGTTGGGAATGAATGCATTTTTCTAATAATTTGGAGCATAGATATAGAATGGCTATAGACTGGTAATTGGAGAGGTTGTGGATGTTCTCCTTTTATGTAAAGGTATGATGTGGGATTTTTTCTAGATGGCAGGGATATAGCCTTCTGTAATTGATTAGTTTATGAGTATAGAAACAGGGAATGCTATAGCATCTGTAGCCATTCTGAGATTTTCTGGTGGCAGGTTGTCAGCAGCTGGTGTGGGATTTTTTTTAGTTTTAGGAGGTGTTTTTTGATAGAAGTGGTAGACACTAGTTAAAGGAAGAAATGATTTTGGTGATAAGTACTGTTTGAGGTAGTGAGGCTGTTGAGTGTTTTTTTTTTTTTAGTAGGGAGAGGACAGAGTGTATGGAATGAATATTGAATTGAGTAGCTATAAGTATTGAACTGTTGGTGGTAGTTGGTGAATGAGCTGTAGCTTGGCCTGGGTGTAATAGTCTTTTGAATGCATTCCAGAAAAGCTTAAGGTTCTGTTGGTGGTTGGGAGCTTGAAAAAGTATTTAGTCTTGTCTGGCCTGATTTTTTGTTTATAAAGGTTCCTAAGCTGGCTAAAATATTGCCATTTTGTGGTGTTTTGTCAGCAGAGCATGCTTGCCAAGCTTTATCTGTGTTTAAGCATGAGTTGCCTGGTTTCTCTTGTGAGCCATGGGGGGGCTGGATTTGACTGGTTTTGATCTGATAGGGGCTAGCTCAGTTTGTACGTTAAAGAATGTGTTGTTAAAGTGAGTTATGGCATCATCTATGGGTAAGTATTTTACAGTATCCCATTTGTGACTAGTGTTTGTTATGTACTAACAACTGCCACTCTGTCTGTTCCTGTGGCAGGGCATGTATATAAAAACATTCATAAACAGCATAACAATCCAACAGCTTTTAGTTCTACTACTTAAACCTCTAAGAAATGCACATGTAGCAGAATGAAGTGTTCCTTCCACACATTAATTTGCTATTTTATACTAATCTGAGGGTACAGATACAGCTTTGGGTATACAACACTCTAATGTTTTTTGTGTAAAATACTTACAAACAATGAATAAATAATAGTGTATATATCTACGAATGTTAGCAATCATCTGAGTGCAGTCATTGTGTACATATTGTCCAATGCTGCTCACATTCAATGCATTGTCCTCTGTTGATGGTGTATACTTCTGTTCTTTTGTTACTGTTGAATTTAATGTTATTTTATTCTATATTCATGTTTTATTCTATGCATTTTCATCTCACTGCTCCAGACAAAGCCTAGGTTATGACTGAAAATGGCCTTAGTAGTCCACCTACCCAGTTAACAAATAATTAAATAGAAATAGAAATAAATGTCCAGCATGTATCATGTTTTACTTTTCTTTTCTGACTGTTCTTATAAGCTGTAGTGTGATGCATTTTTATCTGTCCAGGTTGCAGAAATGGGACTTGAAACTCACAAATAAAATGGTTTTGATTTAGATGACCTCTTATCCCATGTAAGATCTGCAATAGATTGTGTATATGAAAAGGTGACACATACTTTTACCACTGTGTTGTACATAGAAGAAGGCAGAATGGGCCTTTAGAATATGTAAAAAGACGTGCTTATAAGAACTCTCACAACAATTCTGTTAGGCACTCAGTTGTATTAGTTAGGTAAATAGAACATTAATTATTTATTCTGTATTCAATTAAAAAATTCTAGTTAGAGAAAACCAGGACGCATTGTACTCAGAGGTTCTGCGTGTTCCAAGATTTGTGGAATTCAGTAGCAAAATCATTGCTAATTATGGATGAGGCTTGTGACCAACACAGGCAATGACTTTTTATTTATTTGTTTGTTTGTTTATTTATTTGTTTGCTTGTTTGGCTGTCTGTTTGAAACTGAGGGGAAGACATAGCAGGGCCTACATCTTAATTCATTACTTGAACAACCTCTGGATGGACAAACTGTTTTGTTCTGCTGGCATAAAATATAAAGTCTTGTCCGAATGTAATTATGTGGTGTGCAAATTCTGCATAATAAAACTGAGTAGATGATTTTCCATTTCCTTCTGCTTTTTGTTTATTTAGTTATTTATTTATGTATGTATTTGTTTTGTTTGTTTATTACAATAAACATGTATTTTAATGAACTTCGAACTCCAGTGTTTTTCCAGGCTTACACAACTAAAACACTGGGATGCTGTTAACATGACATATCACAAATAAGTAATAACTTCACATTAGTGTGCTCAGCAAAATATTGCACAAAAAGCCTTTGCAGGATACACAACAGTTATGAATCCACAATTCCTACACCTGTCTAGCACAGGAGGCTTGATTAATTTAGTCAGCTATGGGACTAACCAAACAACAAAGCTGGAAGGTGTGAAAAGTAAATTACAGAAAATGTATGCAGCAATAACAAAGTAATAAAAAGCAAACCTGGCTGAAGTGTTTGCTTCTATAAAGATGAAATTGAGAACAAAAAAGAATGCAAGATAGTACTTCTGCCATGCCTTGACCATGAGAAATGTGTGGAAGATGATGGCTAACAGCTCAGTAAGGCAGGAGTACCTTACTCAGCCACTATCCACCACATAACACATAACAAAAATAAGTGCAGAATGATCTCTACATGGACTGGATGGGGCTGCAGACTTCTTTTAAAAAGACAACAGATCCTTAGACTGCTGCTATAAAGATATACAGCTTGCACTCTCAGAGATGACGCTGCGGTGGGGCAAGGTGTGAGGTGTTAGGGAGCATGACGGGCAACTACTGATTGTCTGGAAAATGACTGCTGATACTGCTTTTGCAGTCAGGGCTAAAGTCTTTATTAGCACTTATTGTGTATGGTATAACCATAAGCTGTAGCAAACTATTTTCTAGAAATGAAGCAATATTTTTTTACAGATTTAAAAGGAGAAAATATTTATTTTTTTACTGTCAGGCCTAAGTATGAGAGGATCTTTTTTTAAGTTGTGGGAAGCACCAGATCAACGAATAACACAGGGCACCAGAATAGTTGCTACAGGCAGCTCTATTCCCTACAACGTGAGGAATTAATCATAGGAGGTTAGAAACTCAACAGTTCATTTGAAATACTGACTGAATAAGCTAAAGGGAAGAACAGGACTTTGTCTAATGCATAGACAACAGTGGTTCATATGATTTTTTTGAAGAAGGATATCATAAATATGAGGAAATAAGAAAAAATAACAATATCAGCAAATGATGTACAGACACATAGCAACAGAAATGTCCATAGAACTACATCAGAGAAAAATATATTTTCATTTAACAGAAAAAGTACACGGAGTGAAAAGCTTCCTGGGATATGCCGATACCTACTGCTCATTCATACAGAGCAGTTGTCAGTCAGTGTACATGGACTTAATGTCAGTTTGTGAAGTATGTAAAGCTTCCAATCTATCAGCTAATTCAAGAGGTGATTGTACCATGAGAACGAGACATTGTACCGTTTGGTTAGTGAAAGTCATAATGGGATCCACATTTATCTGTTAGACTTTAGAGTTGTTAAATTAATAGGACTTTGGGGTGTATTGAACTGGTAATATCTCTGTGAATTAGAGAAAAAAAAGAAGAAACCTATACAGAATCGAGATTCATAAGTCTAACTGGGTTACCTATGTTTTGATGTCACTGGTCCCAGCATGGGGGCCTGAAGTGGTACATCAAACATGGAAAGCATGCAGATCTGTCAATAAACTTCAGTCCGCTTTTAAGGCTTTTTTAACACTGTTGGCATGAGATGCCTTTTGGATTCAAGTGAAGACACTGGGTAGCATGTATACATAGAGTAATATGCAAAACCATGCAATTGGCATTGAGTGTCAATTTCAGACTCCATGCTGCTTAGTAGCTCAGATCTGTGTTACTGGACAGCAATGGTTTTCACAGCTACATCCCAGTGCATTGTTTTGCATAGAAGACTTTCATAGTATAGGGATTCATATGGATCCATACTGCACAAGATCTAGTATACAGAACAGTGTACAAAATGCATAAGTACATGCACTTACTAGCTGAATTGCACCTACACATTCCTATGGGAGAATCTGCAGAGGGTGATGTACAGCAGTTTTGCCCAGCTTAGACTGCTGATCTAGGTAAGTAGTGTTTGTGTGTGTGTATATATACGAGTGTGCACCAGAGTGTGTGTGTGTGTGTGTGCGTGTGTGTGCGTGTGTGTGTGTGTGTGTGTGTGTGTGTGTGTGTGTGTGTGTGTGTGTATGTGCATAGTGAATGCATATTTTTGTTATCCTATTTACTGATATGAATACAGATACACATACAGTACAATAAACTTTTAACATAACCGATCTGCTACTGTTAAGATAATCCTTAACGTCTCTCTATCCCTTGTGAACAGGGAACCGTTATTTCCACCTAAGCAATCATTATCACCACTGACTTTTTTGGAAGGAAATACAATTCCCTGGTACTTGTCCTTCCATCTCTTCCACCAATGCCAGTCAGTCATTCTCAAATAAATACTCACAGAGTCATAGCTAGGCTGAGTGTAATCATTTCCCAGACTGATGCTCCCTCAACCTGAAGTTGAGGAACAACTAAAGTTAGAAAAAAAACAGGTGGAGGGCATTCACATAAAGAATATATGCTTTTTAAAGAATCTGTTTTTATTTTAAAATATAATACTTGGACACCTATGGGACTGAACTGTGAAGTCAATTGGAAATATTTTATTTAATTGAATAATGATTTAATTGTTTTATTAGATTTTTGTGTGTGTGTGTGTGTGTGTGTGTGTGTGTGTGTGTGTGTATGTGTCTTATCCCTGCTGTTGGGAAAGAGTACAATATGATCCCTACCTGTGTATGGCAATAGCGAAAGAATGCAGCATGCATTGCAGGTGTCCAATGCAGGTGTGTCCCTAGCTGTAAGCAGCACTCTGCCAGCATCCACACCACCTGATCAATACTGACAGAAGGTATTGACATGAACACCTAGCACACCTACCCTGTCACCACAGGGGAATATAGTGTATGGCAGTCTGGTACTGTACGACTGACAGAATGCAATGGCCTGCCACAACTGGCATGCATCACTACCAAATGGCCTGCAGCCCTCTGCCAAAGGCCTGTGTCTCATCCATACTACCAATGTATGTCATGTCATGGACTCCCAAATAATATAACACAGTCCACAGAACCCATATGCAAGGCCATGTGGACAAACCACAGTAACAAGTCCACCATGTCCCACTGTATGAACTGTGGACCAACACCAATACACTGCTGTGATGAGGTGATAACTATAGGGAAAGTATCAGAGAATGTTTGCATATTGTATGGAAGAGGATAGAATAATGGGGGGTGGGAGCATGGAATGTTCAAAGTCTGAAACACAGCCATGCAGACATACTATCCCTGGCTGCAAATACAAAAATGGGTGGCTACAAACCTGCCCATAAACCACAATAGGGGTAATGTCCTCACTTATGACCCCTGCCTCTGGGTAACCTGTGTGAATCTGTACAGCTGTGAGGTATTGCCACAGCAAGATAAGGCCATACTGTCAAGTCGATGGATGTACAAATATGGGATCCTCTGCCACCACTGTACCAAGGTGCTGAACCAGTTACACAGACCCAGCAGCGTCTGCAGCTCCCCCGCCAGAATGGCATTAGTTTGCAGGAATATGTTGGCATTTGACCACAATACTGGACACAGCTGCATTCACCCTGTGTTCCCCAGGACATCACTGCAAGCACATTTTTCTACCTAACAGTACTTGAGGACATAAAACATCACAGTGTATAACACTACACATGTATTAATATCTCTGCTAACCAGGACCACATAGCAGAAGCAGCACCGACACAATTACCTACAGTACCCACTATCCCTTGCCCAGAGTGACCCCATATTGCCAACTGATCTACAGATATCCTGCAGAAACTGTTTGCTAGCTGTAGGTGCCGTGTAGGACACAAAAGTCTGCACTGGAGTACAATCTACCTGGAATGGATCCACACATTCAATAGAGAAGGGCATACTGGGCATGCCCACACACTTAAAGAAATGAAGCCCATATCTGGCAACAACAGTGGACCATACATATCTGACAGTTGCTGATGTTAGTGCATACACTCCTCAGTATGCACACACATTGGATAAGAATACACGCATATATCCAAGGGCAACACACTATAATATGCCAAAATTAGACATACATAGATGTGTGGAAGAGAGTGACAGTGACAGAGCCATCCATCATGAGGCCTGTCCCACCCAGCACACAGCCAAATGGCTACAACCACATGATGTGTAAATGACACTCACCATAGAAATTAGCCTCTGGAATCCCTCAGCATTATAGACTCTGTGGTGCTAGTGCTGTACCACTGTACACACATTCCCTACACTACCCAGGTCTCCATGGACAATAGCCAGGTACACACCTATGACCACCTGTAGCAGTGCACCCCAGTACTGACACATGTGTATGTGTGCATTACTGAGGATAGAAGTGTATGTGTGTTAGTACATCTGTAGTTGGGAATACCATGAGGGCCTTTACAACCACTGCAACAGCCATTGCCATAGTAAGATGTGGCTGCTGCTGTATCGGACATTACATGTACCCTTTTACACTCCTCTCCCTGCAAGGCTACATGAGCCTTGCAGTACCAGCACAACAGTGTTGTACAAATGGGTCGATAGGCATGGGATACCCATTGAGATCTGGCAAGTGTGTGTATGTATGCATGTCTGTATATCTGTAGGGTACAGCATTCCGAGGCCACATACTCCTATTCCAATGCCTCATTGCCACACAGTAGTATGGATAGTGTTGTTGCTGCCCATAGGTGAGGCATGACACCCTACTATGCCTATGGCATGTGCATTAGATGCTTATCCCTGTAGTACCACTGTTGGGCTATACAATGGGTTGTATGGCAGTCATGGGCAATGTGTGATGTAGGGTATGTTAGAGTGTCATTATAGGTACCAGTGAGTACAATATCCACTGTGGGATGTGGGTGCTGTGTACACTGTCATTACACTATGGTACACCCGGTATATGTCCCATGTACCACTGTGTGGTGACCACTGTCACCATCAACCATACAGGTAACTTATACCACACTCCAGCCCAGTTATGCATGTGCTGCGTGCTGCCTACCTGTAAAACATTGGACACACTGACAAGTTAGCACCGATAGGCCCAAGTCTCTCAGATGTGTATCTGCCTGTTATGTGTCTGTTAATGTCTATATAATGGTATGTCACACTATGTATTGTCCATATACAACCATTACATCCCCCATTACCATACTGTACATGTTAGGGGATGTTCTGCATGTAGCATGTAACCTGGAACACATCTCACCCTAAACGCTGTGTGGTGTGTGCAATGAAAGCCACACACTTCAGTAGCACTACATACCTAGGTAGGGGGTCTAGTCCCAGTGTTTCCAAGTAAGAGTGTGTGTGTATGTGGATGGGTCTGCATCAGGTTACTGATCATGCATGCCCCAGTGGGTCACCTGTCCATGTGGCACAGGCAATAACTGTTATACAAACCTGTGACATGTGTTCAACTGTACCCAGGATATGTCACAGCCATGGTGTCACCACAGTGCCATACCCCATGTGGAATATGACTGCAGACCATACTCCTGTTGACACATGTACACCTATGACACAAATGGATAACATTATGGAGACCACAATTACTCAGTGTTGCTAACAGCTATAATGCATCATGGCTAAACAATTACACTACCTGACATGTATGCATTAAACATTACTCCTGAAAACATGTTACACTGCAGTACATTGGTGCACTGTAGTACAGTCACCATGTGCATCAGAACCATATTAGCCTGTCCCTGCATAGATGTTATGGATGACAGGGATGTGGCACAGGAATCATCATATGCACAGGGTGTGTTGTTGGTCTGCCAGAGACCGAGGGTGGGCCATACATTTGACACCATGTATGTGGGTGAGGGGTGTAATTAGTTAAAACGGGTATGGTGATGTGGTGTGTTTAGGTATGGGGTTGCCCTAGGTGTGTTCGTATAGTGTGTGGGTATGCATGCACACAGCTCTGCCATGTGGCTGCCCTATACAGGTGTTTCTTGGAGAGCTGCAGACCATACATGGCAGGGTGTGCAGTTCACCACCTCCGGCCATGGACACGCAAACTGTGGCTGCCAGGGATTCCATGCGCATGTCCAGGTACAGGCCTCCATGTGCTACTCTCTCCTGATGATGACAGATGTCTGCTGGAACAAGGTCCCTCCTGGGACTGGCCTGGGCCATGTGCACGTGGCTTGCTTTGGTGTGGTGTGGACAGTGCCCCCCCTACAGTACTGGGGCTAGTACTGCCACTACGGGTGTGTCCTAGCACATCCACATTGACCGCCAGCTGTTGGTGTTGCTGGGCTACATCTATGCGGCTGTCGCTGCATTCCCACCACATGTTCAAGCACAGACAAACCGTGGTCAATAAGGCCCACCATCTCACCCAACAGTCTATCCATGACCTCGGTATAATCACGGAGGGCACCAGACAGTTCATGGAAGTTGTTGCTTGCAGATGTCAGAGCAGCCCTCTGCAGCCTCAGGCCCCCTCTGGTGTACAGTTTCATATGTGCCTGTGCCCCAATGACAGTCTGAAACATGCGCCTGGTGGTACCAGTTGTGGCACTTCTGCCAGGGGCATGATGACCAATGGCCCTACCATGAGCACCCCAGTACATCTGCCTATGTGGTGCCCTGCCAGACATCCGGCTATTCCTGCTGTGTCCAAACACAGTAGGCATAGATACCACACTCCCCTATGCACTGCCACCAACCACCAACTGTCCCTCTGCTATGGCCACTGGTGATGGGGTATGTATAGGCACTGTTAAAACACACCTCACCCAACAGGGTAAAAACAATTTAAAAACAAACACAATATTTACGAACTGCACCAAGTCACTTTATTGAAGAGCTGAAACAGGCTCCAATGTACTAAGCGCTTTCACCATCAAATTAATGGCTTCTTCAAAGTAAAAGGAGCATCTAGTCACATGGTTTAAATACAAACTACATTTTCCCACTGACCAATCAATATTGTTGCACAATTACCAAACATAACAGCATACATTCTGATATATATGGCATGTAAAATTACACTTGTCAAAATAATAATAAAACTATTAATCTCAAAGAAAATAAAATATTAATAAATACTTTTTTACAAAAACTTTGTAACATATAAAATAAATATATATATATATATATATATATATATATATATATATAATATATATATTTATGTATCTCACTGACATAAATTGAATACAATAAATTTAAACCCTCCCAGACATCAAACAACCATTGCCCTTTGCTTCAATATGGGCCTAATAGAAATATGGTCGTTTAGTCCAGGGAAAACTGTAGCATTTGATAGAACCTGCCATTTGAATTCCAGGGACTCACCTCTAATATTTTCATCACCACCTCTTTCACTTGTCAATACCCTATCAACTGCAAAAAATGTAAATTTCTTAAAGTTGCCACAAACCATGGAATGTACATATAAAGCATTATGAATATCCTTATTTTTTATGACCCTAAGATGTTCCTCTATCCTTTCTCTTAACCTACGTATGGTTTTTCCCACCATGTGACTAGATGCTCCTTTTACTCTGAAGAAGCCATTAATTTGATGGTGAAAGCACTTAGTACATTGGAGCCTGTTTCAGCACTTCAATAAAGCGGCTTGGTGCAGTTTGTAAATATTGTGTTTGTTTTTAAATTGTTTTTACCCTGTTGGGTGAGGTGTGTTTCACCAGTTTAGCTTTACGGCTTCACTGGCTGTTTTTTGAGGGTGATTGCTTTTCAATTCCTTCTTATGGAATTGGTCATTCGGGAATTGACTGCTTCAGTCAAGAAGCTAACAACGTTGCTTATGCAGACCCAGGTGGAGGCTGGGAACTCCACTCAGGCGACGGTTACAGAGTCGCAAGTTCAACTGTTTACATTACACTCCATTCCTGCCTTGGATGTCAATGAAGATGGAGGTGGCATAAACAATGTTGGAGCCTCAACCAGTGATGGGATACAACACAAACGGAGGGACATTCAACAATGGCTCCGAATTCTGGATGTCGACTTCTCAGTCTCGAATGAGGAAGGAAGGGCCTTTCCAACACCATCTTTAAAGAAACAACTTGAGCATTTTGAAAGTACATGTCAAATGTTTTGGGGCTTACAACTAGATAACGCATTTCTCACAAAATCTATTTCCTTGAAGCAAGTATCGAAGAGTCTTAGGATCAATAAACTACCGAATGGTATTGAAAAAAGATCTATGGCTTATAAACAGTCAGTTGAATTGTTCGACAAGACGGGTCTAGAGATGTTGGACATTATTATCAAAAGCAATTTAAGTAAGTTAGAAACGTTTGAAAAAGAAATTGTATCATTGAATGAAATTATTATTGACAACTTATTGTTTTTTCAGTATGCCAAACAATATAATGTGGTGCTTAGTAATACTGAAAAGTTTGTAGATAAAAATGTTAAAATCAAAGTGAAAAAAATTATCTAGGGACTTGTTAAATTATAAAAACAACACGGCATACACTTTTGGACTGAATAACAGTAAGGGCATTAATAAAAATGAGTCAAATTATGGTCAACGGTCTAACAACAAGGGCAATTTTGATGTTGACCACCTTAATCTTGACTCTGGTGATTATCAGGATGAACAGTTGTGTTTTTTAGAGGGATCTCTGTGACCAAGGAGATCAGAGCGCCTGAGAAACAAAAGGGGAGGTTTCTCAGCAAACCAGCAAAGTGGTTTTCACCACAGTTGGCAACAAGGGAACAACAATTACAACATGAAGGGGCGGTGGTACAAAGACATGAGGCAGAGATAGACCATGGACTCAATACTTGTTTTAGCAGTGAAGTTGTTAATACCAACAATATTCTCAGTAATATGTTAGTAAGTGCATTGCACTGTAACAATGATGTTGCTGAACTAAGATGTGATGTTAATACCAACAATTCTGTCAGTATTGGACTCAATACTTGTTTTAGCAGTGAAGTTGTTAATACCAACAATACTGTCAGTGATATGTTGGTAAGTGCATTGCACTGTAACAATGATGTTGCTGAATTAAGATGTGATGTTAATACCAACAATACTGTCAGTAATATTTCAACAAGTGCATTGCACTTTAATAATGATGTTGCTGAATTAAGATGTGATGTCAGCACAAAAGCTGGCTTCACCATTTACAACTTCAGTGCTTTGGAAATAAAAGAAATGCACCATGATTTATTAGCAAAAGGTTTTATGTTTGTAACTGTGTTTTGTTACAACATGGTAGATTTGTTTACTAGCTTAAAAGTATACACGAGGCAACTAAATTTGTCTTTATACTTTAAAGGGCAAAATGAACAAAGAAATGTTACACCCTGTTTATTGACTAGGAAAAGCACCTTTATTCCACCTATGGAAAAGGATGTAGCCATGTTTGAAAGGTTGTCCCTAAATAGTATGCGAAGATATGTGGAAAAGAACAAATTAGCTGAATCAGATAACCTTACTGTGTCTGAGAGGGTAGCATTGAAAGAACTGATTACAAACAAGGAAGTTAGAATTATGAAGCCCAACAAGGGGGGGTGCTGTCATTATGTCTCAATTTGATTATGTAGCTAAAATGCAAGCTATTTTAGATGATGACGCCACATACCAGAGGGCCTCTAGGAGTGAAATGAATATAGCATATCATAAGATTGATGTGTTTTTGATGGATACCCTTTTGGAGGGGAGGATTCATGAGAATGAGTATGGATTCTTGTTGGTAGAACACCCAGTTACACCTGTTGTGTTTGGTATTCCCAAGATCCATAAAAGTCTGAATGACCTCCCATTTAGACCAATAGTGGCAGCAAGGGGATCCAAAACTGAGCCACTGGCAGCATATGTTGACAGGAATGCACAGGGGCTGTTAAGTGGTTTTGGTCACATACTAAAAGATTCTTGGCATTGTTTGCAACCCTTAGAAAGGGTGGATAAAAGTGATATGAATTGGACATTTCTTACCATGGATGTTGTGAATTTATTTTCAACCATACCCCAAGATGAAGGATTGGAATATTTTAGAGAAAGTCTTTTGAGAAGTAAACATCTAAATGGTGTGAAGTTAAACAATGTAGTTAATTTCATGGAATTGATACTTAAAAATAACTACATGATATTTGAAGGAGACTTTTATCACCAGATTTTCGGTGGCAATGAGGTCCAAATGTGCCCCCATTTTTGCCAACTTGGTACTTCACTGGGAAGAGACATTTCTCTTTCCTAGCCCTTTTTTTGAACGAATTGTACTTTACAATCATTTTTTAGATGACATACTGGTTCTGTGGAGGGGAGACAAAGATGAGGCCAGGAACTTTGTGAAATATCTTAATTCCACTACCCCATTTTTTTTCCTTCACATATAAGTGGGACAACCAAACAATAGACTTTCTGGATATAAAACTTACCAAAACATCAGAAGGGTTGGAAAGTAACATTTACAGAAAGGAGACATATAGTAATTCATTATTACATTTTTCAAGTTGCCACCCTTTGCATCAATGTAGAAGTGTGATTAAAGGGCAGATGGACCGTTTGTCTCACCTCATGAGCAATGACATGATATATCAAGTTGAGATGTATAGCCTTACAGGGATGTTTATAAATAGAGGCTATCCATTGAAATTGTTGATATCAGTCAGAAAAGAGGTGATGGGAAGAAGGGGGACATCATTTAAACCTATTTTGAAAGACACTAGTGGGATCAATGGTACAATTGAAGGAACAGAACCCCTTGATTCTGGACCATTTGATTCCAGAGCCCTAGTCTTGAAATATAACTACCAGACATCTCAGATTATTGAGGTTGTTAAGAAATCATGGGATTTAGCATTTGATACATACACCAAAAAGGAGTTAGGGCAAATACCTCGAATAATATTTTCAAGTGGTTTGAATATTAAAAATTTATTAGAAAGATCTAAAGAAAGATATACAAGCTCACGCATGTATAAATGCGGGGCTTGTAGATATGGTAGATATATCAATGATGAACCCTATGTGACTGTATGGGGGTACAATAAAACAATTCCATGCCCAGGTAAATGTTGTTGCAATTCTAAGATGGTTGTCTATTTGGCAACATGCACAACATGTTCAGGTTTTTATGTGGAAAAACCATACGTAGGTTAAGAGAAAGGATAGAGGAACATCTTAGGGCCATAAAAAATAAAGATATTCATAATGCTTTATATGTACATTCCATGGTTTGTGGCAACTTTAAGAAATTTACATTTTTTGTAGTTGATAGGGTATTGACAAGTGAAAGAGGTGGTGATGAAAATATTAGAGTTGAGTCCCTGAATTCTAATGGCAGGTTCTATTGAATGCTACAGTTTTCCCTGGACTAAACGACCATATTTCTATTAGGCCCATATTGAAGCAAAGGGCAATGGTTATTTGATGTCTGGAGGGTTTAAATTTATTGTATTCAATTTATGTCAGTGAGATACATATAAATATATAAATATATATATATATATATATATATATATATATATATATATATATATATATTATATGTTACAAAGTTTTTGTAAAAAATTATTTATTAATATTTTATTTTCTTTGAGATTAATAGTTTTATTATTATTTTGACAAGTGTAATTTTACATGCCATATATATCAGTATGTATGCTGTTATGTTTGGTAATTGTGCAACAATAGTGATTGGTCAGTGGGAAAATGTAGTTTGTATTTAAACCATGTGACTAGATGCTCCTTTTACTCTGAAGAAGCCATTAATTTGATGGGGAAAGCGCTATGTATAGACACTGTAACTGTGTGTAGGGTTGGGGTGGCTAAGTGAGGGATGTCAAACGATGGCGCAGTTTCGGCCCCTGACCACCCCGCCTGTGCCTCAAAGTACTGTCATCATCTTCGGTGTCTGTATGGATACCAACATCAGATTGCATGCAGGAGGGACCCTGACCCACCTCACCACCTGTGGGCGAAAACAATCAATGCACTTTAAGACATGTACAGCATTGCATAACAGTACACACATACACACACACACACACACACACACACACACACACACACACACACACACACACACACACACTCCACCTTAATACCTACCTGTCCTTGATTTTATAGACAGTTCCACGTTTATTCACATAAGTTCCCCATCCTGCATCACACTTGGTAACATACACTCATTAATACCACTCATTAATGTATAATTCCTCTAAATGCCTAGACGAGTGAACACAACACAAGACCTGTTACTCCATTACCTCCTTGACTTGAGTGGAGTAGGTTTTACATGGCCTCACTGCTGTCATCCAGTGTTCACCCTGTGTATGTCCGGACATCGTGAGCATGGCCTCTATATGTTAGGGGCTACTACGTTCATTCCATAATGTCACGCACTGGAGTGTCATGTGTAAGTATTGCTAAGTACATGCCAGATCTGCTGCTCAATCAACCTATCATGTGGACAACAGTAATATATGGATACACTCCCTGGTGTTGTCTAGTAATTCCCTAATGCATCTGTAGTGCTGCATATGTGGATATTTGTTCACCTCTCTGCTGATTGCAATATTAAGGGTATACCTGGTGTCTACTTTCCCTCCCAATCCAAGTTCCAAGCTACAGACCTTATTATACTATCAGCTGTCCTGTGATTACATATCAGAAAAGTATTCCTGGTGTCTCATGTGTCAGTCCATGTCCATGTACTGCACGATCCCAAAGGAAAGTACTGCCGTATGAACAACCCCACAAATACACATGTGCATACATGGACACCCACACAAACACACACACACATCCTACATGCATCAATCCTCCTCCACTTCACCAGATTGCACTTACAGACAAAATAACCCCCCCCACACACACACACACACACACACACACACACACACACACACACACACAGGTGAGGTTGCACAAAGATAGTACACACAGTCCTCCCATTACCCGTCTGTCAACATGCATAACATATGGTACTCAACAGCATGCAGTGTAGCTACAGTCAATCCATGCTATCAACAGTATACATATGTGTGATGCATGAGCTGTGTTAGTAGGTGATGCCCCTTCCCCTGAAAAACACTGCACCCATGTACACAGTATTGCTGTGCACCTGCTCTGCACCCTGCCATGTACTGTGCACCAAACCTCACAGGTGTACAAACCATTTCTGAATGTGTATTACTGTGTCAGTTATGTCTGCTCTAATGCTCACAGCCCCTATGTGTTTCAGCGACACATACCTGGAATGATATGTGGACAGATGTCATCTGTGAATGCCTGATGTCTGGTTTACAGATCTCAACATCAGCGGTGCATGTATGACCAATCCAATACTATTACACTGACAACCGTCAGACCATACCATGGCTATGGGGAGTGTACACAGCCTTATTGATATGATGCACTCTTCCTTGATCTGCCATGGGACCACATCACTGCATATATGAACAGTACATGAGCTTGATATGTTACATATGTCCTGTACATTCACATGCAGTGTCTAAGGAATGTGTTAGGTGTGCAGATGCTAACTGCGATGCATACACTCCATGAGTGCATATGTGTGCACACCCTTATCATGGCAGTTTGTTGCACATATTGTTATGTGTACTACAGCAGTCACTGTTCCTGGCAGTGGTATACTAGCATGGGCCATCTGCATTTGCCAGTATATGGTCAGTCTTTCCTACACATGTCCCCCAACTCTGCATGATTGCAAGGTCTACTCATGTGCACATCCCTTGGTGTTCACACACTGCCATCACTATTGCTGTAGGTAGGTTTATGTCTGCCACAGTTCCTGAACCTGACTGTGAGTAGATACAGCCATTCTTAGCATCCTTAGAATCCCTGCTGCAGTTCACTATGTGTCATGCTGACACACCCTCCCCACCTTTAGCCTTTTTGCAGATGCTTGACAAGTATGGCCTACACATGTGTGTTAGTTTGCAGTGTCCCATACAATGAACACAGCATGTAACAGCCTAGTCCCAGCTAATAATGTGGACCACAGTATTATGTTATACCATAGCGTAGATCTTTAACAGTTCCATTGTAATACTGGTATATACATTGTTGTTGCACTGTATAATGGTGATGTTTCACACATATCCCTACTGTAGGCCATGTATCCAACCATTATGTTCATCCCTGTGGACACATTTTGCAATGACAGGATGTTAGTTGTCTTGCAGGTGCAGACATACCATTCAGATACTCCATCATGGTCACCACTGTGATGCAGTGCATTTAACAGCAACAATACATGAACATGTATGGCATGCATTATGGGTAGGTGTGTTAGATGTGTGCATGGAATATACTATAGCCATTACATGCCCGGTGTATTGGCAAGCATGAACATAAACCATACTCACCAGCTACAGGCTGCTGCCTTGGTGGTATACCAAAGGGACCTACATAAGAGTGTGACAGATGCGATGTTAGTGGCCACAGCTGTGGCATTGCTACAGGGTGGGTGCAGAATTACAGTACATCAACAGTACAAGTCCACAATACTATCGGTTATGCACATCTGTTTATTACTACTACACAGCAACAGACTATATATATGACATTTCACATATGCATGATCTACCTGTACAGATGCAGATGTATACACAACAGTGGTCTACTGACGTGCCCTGTGGCCTTACCTGCACACTCCTCAGTCGGTGTGTGGGTAACACCCACTTCCACAATGGTCTCTGCCAGTTGTTGGGTGTGCAGGTGGGCAGGTGCCATGAAGCTGGCAAGAAGCTCCTCAACACATGTCTGGAGGGGATGGATGGCATGAACCTCCATTGCGAGGTGATCCCCCCGGACTGCAGCAGCACGCCGACAGGCATTGGAAAGCAGGTCAGAACAATGATGCCAGGTCTGCTCATAACTGTGGTTATGCAGGCAGACATCATTGACTCTGTGGACTAGATCATTCCACAGGGCAGTCCGCTCCTGCTGCTCATGGGCGACCCTGCCAAACAGAACTGGATAGTGCTATATTAGGTAGTTCAACACAACCTTATTTTCTGCCGCTGAATACCTGGGTAAACAGCCATGGGACATCTTGCCTGAAAGACATAAAGATGGAAACAGGTCTGAGCAACTCATACAGCAAGGTTACCATAGTCCTTAATACACATCTCTGTCACCCCCCACCATATCAGTGACAACAAACTTGTTCACACAACTCAATAGGTATGGCTACACCTTACCTACCATTGAGACATATATTGTACCATGCTTTGTGCTATGAGTTTGTAGCCATATTCCCTATGTGGACACAATCATTGCTGGCCTGTTACAGACTATTTCACCTGCATGCCATTCTCAGGGCCACTATGGTTCTATATATGCATGTGGTATGCTTGCTATGTGATTGCTGCACATCTGTCATTCTGTGTTATTGGGGATATCTATGCATGCTGTTAGACATGTTCTGGGATTGTGTGGACTATTATTACCCACATATGTTCTATAACAGTGACACAATAGCATGTTTAGGGAATAATTGCCAGCAGAACAACCTCTCCCACCTCATCTGGCCATGTTACCAGGCCACATCAAATGTAGGACCCACCCTGTGGCCTCCTCATCTACTGGTCCAGCATTACCTTCAGGTGGAACCACCTCAGGTGATGTTGTCCCCCCCCAGGGGCACACACACAGACATGATCCTGTCACCTGAGGTCAGGTCCAGAGTCTGTTCCATAGAGGGCTCCACAGACACTTGTGGGATGCACTACAGCACCTTGAGGCACCCAGTACACAATCACGGGGTGCACATGCTCCTCCTGCTCAGCCTCCAGGCCAGGCACCTTCAGGGCTGTGGACTGCTGTTGTGACTAGCAATGGGTGGGGGCCTTGTTCCCACTGTTGTCATATGGGAGCTCCAGGGGCTTCCACATCACACACCACACACACCATCCAGGGTGTTTACCCACCACATGTGTCATATACCACCCCTGCAGGCTGTCCTCTATATCTACCAACCCAAACCACCTCCATAAATATACCTCCTATCCTTCCTCATATTCCCATTCCCTACTTCACAGACAAGGGCAATGTGGTCCCAACAAAGGGTTTACATGTGACATACCCGTCCATGTTGCACACACTTACAGCTGTATATATCTGTGTGTATTGCTATGTGTGCTGTTCCCTCACACATAGCATGCAGCACTGTGGTGGTAATATAGGGGACATGTATTTACATAGGCTCTATATTAGATCACCGAATACTTAAAAAAGCGAACGGTGATTAATCGACCCTATGTAAGCAAAAGCTTACAATTTCAAACTGTCAGAACACTGATTTTTTTTTTCCTAGGGAAAAAAATCACTGTTCCAACAAAAAAATAAATAAATAAATACAACAAAACATTACATTAAGTGGGGGGGCTTCATCCCCTACAACCCCCGATGTGGGGGCTGTGCCCCCCGCACCCCACTACTTAAATATACCAACTCCGAGATAGCACTACAGTGCCAAAAATGGCAAAGTAACGAAGCGGCCAAGCAAATTCTTTCCCAGGGAAAGAATTCGCTTAAAAGCCGCTTCGATATTTTCCCGTTTCAGGCTTTTGAGTTCAACCAAGACGCATTCGAAAGAATGTGTCTTCGGACTTCTAATAGGGAACCTTTACATACATATATGTGTGTTTGTGCTTGTATATATGTAGACATACGCACATATATATATATATATATATATATATATATATATATATATATGTGTGTGTGTGTGTGTAGATATATATTATGTTGTATATATGTGTTTATATATATGTCTACATATGAGTATCTGTATATCTGTAGACATACACGTAGATATATACACACACGCACACACACTCATATATATATATATATATATATGTATATTATACATTTTATATATATATATATATATATATATATATATATATATATATATATATATATATATATATATATATATATGTGTGTGTGTGTGTGCGTGTGTGTGTACACATATACATACCTATATATGAGGTACATTCAGACATCTGGTCCACAATCTCTAACTTTCCTTCCTGCACAGCTGCACTGTTCTAACTTGCTACAACACAGACAGGTGCCACATATGGACACAGCCTAACATTAGGGGGGTATATATAGGGCCAGATTGCAGGTAAACCTATTATGTGCCTATGGCATTTCTGCATGCTATAATACATTTTAACCTGAGTGTCCTGCAAGTGGTGGACTCTGGAACCCACGTGTCCATCATTATGGCATTACTTCCACCACCAGCTATTGGCCACAGTAATATACATCCTTTCCATTACACAACACACACTATGTTGGCATGCATCCTGTCAGTTGGTGCTGCTCTGCACAGTTGATGGGTATGGCACACCACCCAGAGGGACAGACTCTACTGTCCATAGCAGTTGTTCAGCTGAACTTCATTACAACAGCAACACCTGATGGCACATATATATCATTCCATATCATCTACCCCAGTATTATAGACCAAGTACTACAGTCAATTACATGCATATATACTTCACATACCTGTTGTGGGAATGATGTCTGTTGTGGATGGTGTCTTTGTAGCCTGCTTCCTTTGTTTCTGCTCTCTCTCTCTCTCTCTCCAGTAAATGGATTGAGCTACTTGGAATAGATTGCAGTATGGCTTTTGTAGGTGATGCACATGATCAGGTGGCCTCTGCACCAGTCAGTGTCCTCTACTTGCTACCTGCATGCAGCATGCTGTTTAGTACTTCCAATTACCACTGTCATGGCAACCCACTACTATAAATCCCTACATCATGTGGGTGTGGTCCATTTACCTTTCCTGTATGGTGGACATCCTTCCTGTGTGTGGGCAGCAGTGTTGCAGACAGCAGGCAGCAATACTTCTTACAAGAAAACTTGCACACTCAGGCCAGCCACACACTTGTATGAGGTTCCAGAACTACAAACAGAGTGTGAGTAGTGTTGTATGCATTGTATAGCACCAGTTCTACAGGGTTTGTGTGTACATACTAGTTTAACATGGACTGCAGTCTGTCTGCATAGCTCTCAACTGTGTGCCTATCCACGTGATGGCCAGAGGTGTGCCTGTTATGTTTTGCCTGTCCACCACACAGGTCTTGTGTCAGATATATTACTGGCAGTGTGTGTGCTAAGTGCTATCAGTACATGGCTACATTCATTTGTGTTTCTGACTTCATATTCCTGACTAAGGGTATGTTGCGGACTATCATGTAACACCAGCAACTTGCTTAGTGTATGAAAACACTTTTTCTCATATGGGCCTGTGTTCCAGCCTCTGTCGTCCACCTACATACCAGACTTTGTCCATATGACATGCTGTCAGGGGTTGTTATGTAGTGGCCTGTGAGTATATCATGCTGCCATTCCTGCCATCATTCCACTGCTGTTGTGGCCCCCACACATATTGTGGGGTTGGGTCCATATATTGTGTGGGCTTCATTTGCACAATACATGTGTGCCCTTCTGCAGTCCAGAGGTCAGTGTATTTAACAGTGGTATATGCCCCTGTATGTCAGTCTATGGCGGGGATGCACCATAACTAACCTAGGCTGTTACAACATGTGAGGGACATCAGGGGTAAGCTGCCTTAAGGTATCTGGATGTACATTACCATACAATTCACCTTGGGTTAATTCAGGCCTACTGCTTCCTGCCATACAGACTGTTCTGTTTGTCAGTATGATTGTGATTGTGATGGTTTCAGTTATGCGTTGTTATGTAACAGATACATCCCATTGTGTCAGCTGAAGTCTTTACCCCCTAGGGTTTGTGTACACAGTGTAGATAGAGGCTGCTGGACTATATGTCTGCATTATTTACTGTTGATTGATTGTTATCCTGTGGCCCAGTCTGTCTATACTGTTGTACTACTTGAAGGCCCGGGCCTGGACAGCAGCATATGACATGCTTTCCAGAATACTGTATTAATTGATCTATTTGAGAGTTGCATTAGTCTGTTTATATGTATTTCAAAGTCTAAACAGCTTTATGACATGGCATATACAACTTCAATAGTACAAAAATAAAGCTTTCTCATGTATGCAAACCTGTGTGTGGTGTTATACCCTTTGACCTCTCTGTGGGTATATGTTTCAGGCAACAATTGTCTTTTGTATGGGTGACTCATACAGTGTCCATTTGGTAAGGTGGCAACTGTAGGAATACTGGCTGTTCCATATGGTTTGCACCCTCTAAATATGTATCTTCCTATACATATCTGTGTGTGTGTGTATGCGTAGTTACATATATATGTATATATATACATATATATATATACATATATATTTGTATATATATATATATATATATATATGTATATATATATTTATATATATATATATATCTATATATATATATATATATATATGCATATATGTGTTTGTGTACATGTATCTTAGGAATGTTTATTGTGCCCACATTGTACATTCCCTATGGTAGCTAGACTGTACTGCATGATATGTTATTGATACCAGCCTGACATCATACAGGTGGGATGGATTACTGTTAACATCTTGTGCCCATGTTGTGTCGGGTCCTGTTTATCGGACTTGCAACAGTTGGTATTATATTACAGGGCAGACCTGTTTGGCTGGGGGATGTGGGTAATATCAATACTTACAAGACATATGTAGTTTGGGCTCCCTCACCTCCATTAACGGTGCCTGTAGTCATATATTTGTTATGTTCTCTTTTATATCTATAGATATATATCTGTATATGCATATATAGATACACATTTATATATATATATATATATATATATGTATATATATATATATATATATATATATATATATATGTATATAGACATATATATGTAGATATATATATCTAGATGTATGCATATATGTATTATATATATATATATGGATATAGATGTAGATATATATATATATATATATATATATATATATATATATATACATATATATATATATATATATATATATATATATATATATTTAGGCTTAGTGGTAAATTACTTTGGCTATGGTATGCAGGGTCCTGGGTTTGAGCCTTGCAGAGGCTGTTTACTTTGTTGCTGGGCAGAACAAGGACCTTTGGATACAGAGTGATTAAGGCACTTTTAAGCAGTTGTAAGCGGGTTTGCGCAGAGGTAAGCAATGCTAACTTCCAGTTACAGTTTCTTATACTGATTTAGCTTCTCAATCACTTAACCTGTATAGGTATTGCTTACCCCGGTGCAAACAAGCTTAAACCCACTTACTGCTGCTTAAAAGTGCTTTCTCCTGCTTACCCCCGCACTAATTTCTTTAAAAGAAATGAAAAAGGGTTGATTGGAAAGTGGTGAAAAAGGGGCACAAAGAGGGAAGGACATTAGGAAAAATAGCTAGGGATGTGCAGGAAGGGTGTAGGGAAGGTCCATAGCTGCCCATTTCTTCTACAGCAACAGCTGTGCATATACACTGAATTTGGAGATAGATTTGGACACTCATACCCCTGAGAGAAGGGTGAGGACAACAATAATACGTTAAGTCAATTAGACCAGATTACATGTGTCCAGTGGACACGTGTGTGAAATGGACTGCTAAGTATGGGGCCAGATTTATTTTTGGGAACAGATTGCCCTTTTTTTTTTCAGGTGAGAGTGGGATGTTGGGGAGGGATAGTAGGTATATTTGGGGAGGTAGGTTGGGTAGGTTAACAGACAAGACAAATAAGATGCAGACAGGGGCAGTATATGACACATGTGCTGTTAAACACCTTGATGGGAAGGGGTGTTGAGAAATCGGAAGTCTATGAGCCCCCTAGTGGAAACAGTGGGACTGAGGTCCCTACCCATGAGCAGTCACCACTGCACCTTCACAGCCTCGAAGGTGGCTGTGCTGGGGGGCTGAGTATAAGAGCCAGGCTGACCCTCTAGTCGCAACAGATAGCCTTCAAACTGGCATAGCATATCTCCAACCTCCCTGCGAAGCTCACTATGCACCATGACCCAGACCTGGCGATGGGTGACAGGCTCCTGTCTGCGCCCACTCCCGGGGGAAGCAAGCCCCATCCCTTGAGGTGGTTCCACCCGAAGGTGGTGCAGGACCAACGGATGAGGAGGTCCCGGGTTGCATCCTAGATATGCTGGTGCCTAGTGCCATGACCAGCTGAGGTGGGACAGGTGGACCGCCGGGAGCAGCCTTCCCAAATGTACTATGGTGTTTACGGTTTATCAACATATGTGGGTTAGTAATAGTCAACACATTCAAGGATTAGGTATAACAGCATGCATATATATTCCCATTAACCCAAACACCAGATATGGAACAGTTGCATAGCAAACAGAACACATGCATATATGGAACCACAGTGGTCATTACAACAGCATGCAGGTACATTGATGGCAGCATGCCTCTAATGTGGGAGTATTTCAACATACCAAATGCATGGAAACAGATTTAAATAATTGTCAAACAATAGGACATATGTCCCAACAGTAGAGTTGAGTCAGCGCATACCAATTGAGTTGTGAATTTAGTTTATTGTTGCAGATATGGTGGGGGGGGGAGATGTCAATTAACAACTACTATATTCCTGTAGCTCACATTGCTTTCCTAGTCAGTGCTGTGATCTGTACCTTACAAGTATTAGTACACTACTCTATTGCCTTAGTTTGGACAATGGTATGGCTGTCGACAACTATATACATGAATTGGTTTTACCTGCAGTATACACTTCTTACCTGGTATACCTGTGTAGGTATTATTTGTTAACACTACCTGTTTCTACACATACTGCCAGATTCCAGGTTGATGTAATGCACATACCTGTCCATCTCTTTTTGCACACACTCTGGGCATGTCTTCACCACATGCAGGTGAACCGGGACATATTTCCACTACTGCTCTCTTAAACCTTTAGTGACTTGTACAATGACAGGTTTGTTTTATATGACATTTCCCAAATATGTACAGGTCTGACAGTCAGTTATATGACATGACATGCTGCCTACATGTCAGAAATTGGCACACTGATATGGCAGGGGGCAGGGTAACAGCCAGCAGATATGGGCCAAATAACTGGACATTCTGGACACTTGCGGGTATGATTCTGCATACAGCTTACTACCACTCCCAGGATTCAAACCATGACTGTGTCTGCTAAAAACAAGACACTGTCCATCCCAGTTGAATGTGCTATAAAGGTATTGCTGTGTATCTCTTGTCTGATTTCTGTTTATAATTCTCCTGTGGTTTTACATTCTGACCTTGTAATTACAACATATATACAGGATTTCCTAGACAGTTGTATTATGTAGTTCAGTGTGGGTGACAGTGATGAGTAATACCTTATTATTCTGAGCAGCTGCAACAGTAATAATGCCATACAATACCAGAGTAAACAGTACCAGTAGAGCATATCAATTTTTTATTTATAGTCACAGTGTTCGTATCTGACAGACCTGTGGGAGCAATGTTGTTAGCACTACCTGCATGTTGCCACACAAATTACCAGTTTCCAAATTAGTATTGTGCACATATGTCTCACTCTGTTACTGTACACACTCTTGTCACAGCTTGACAACATGGGGGTGGAGATGGGACATACTTGGCTACTTACTCTCATAACATTTTGGGGGTTGCTAGAAAGACAGGTTTGTTGTTATAGATGTCTGACAATCAGTTATATGTCTTGTTTGCTGCCTAAATGTCTGGGATCATCCCACTGGTTTGCCAGGGGGACAGGGTGACAGGCAGCATCTATGGGCCAATTTACTGGACATTCTGGACATTTCTGTACACTTGTGGGTTATGATTCTGCATACAACCTACTACCACTCCCAGGATTCGAACCATGACTGTGTGTGCAAAAAATACAACAGTTCATGTCGCAGTTGAGTGTGCTATTTGGATTTTGTTGTCTGTCTTTTCAGTGTTTTCTGTCTAAGTCTCTCTCAGTTGTACTATTTGACCTCTTGGGATTACAACAGTCATATACAGACATTCCTACACAATTTATTTATGTAGCACAGTGTGGGTGACAGTGCTTACTACAACAGTACCATATGATACCAGAGTGAACACATGCAGTCCAGCAGTTAGACCTTAATTGTCAGGCTATTATGCTTTTATTTACATACAACCTATATGAGACTCTTCCTGCCCTATTCTCTGGTGTATGCTGTACATGCCTTAAACAATACAGGTTTTATACAGGCAATTAACTTACTACGACTTTTAGATTTAATTTCTATGACAGTACATGCAAGAGTATTACTAACCTGCCTTGCGTCACAACTGTTGCAATCTACAGCCATGGGCTTCCTGGTTCATAGCCTGCTCACCTGCAACTGTGAAAGACATGAGGAATATTTAGCCATACCTATCCATAATATACATGAGTTGGCAATTATTAAACAGGTAGTGGACGGATACTTACACAGGGCTGGAACTTCCCCTGTCTTCATAGCCTCTTGGATCCACTGATCCAAGAGATCCCCCTTTCTCTGCTTCAGATCGGCATAGTGATGCCTGACCTGCTCACCAGTTCAGGTTATGCCAGTGGCACTGGTGAGGTCACAGGCGAGATGGACCCAGGCTTCCGCTTTGTATTGGGAACTCTGGTACTGACCCTGCAGCAGTCTCATATCATGGTATTTCACAAGGAGTCCTGCCATGACTCTGGACTCCTGGATGCCCAAGCGCTGTGCCCGAAAGCGCACACCCTCTCCCATTCCAGATATAGTGCCTACAAGGGGAAGCTACAACCAGTAATGAGATGTATTCCCGCCTGTTGTGTTGAAATAGGGCCGGTTTCCCACACTTTGCTGTGATTGGACGGTTTTAAAAAGGCTAAGCTATGGACAAACCTGCTTACCTAAGGTTGGCATTACTTAAAGGGGTATACCAATGGGCAGACTGAGTTAGCTTGCCTACACATTGCTTACACCTACTAAGCTGGGCTGTGCTTAATATTTAAGTTCCATTATATTTGCATTGTGGCATTAATTTATTATTCATTACATGTTATATATGTGTTTGGTATCCATGATTCATGTGTACGTACACAGTATGGGGTCCTTATGTTTATTAGGGGAGATCAACACTTTATTACAATGACACCTTACATCTGGGCTTAATGCAGTACTCCAGTTCACATATTTATGTCCTGTAGTAGGTTATACAATATAAAACTGTATATAGGTTCCTTTCACATGTTCAGTTTATATTTTCTATGGTGAATATCTGTTTGGTGATACCTCAATCTTATGTACTGCTGTGAAGGCTTAGTGGTTAACTACTGTAACTATAGTGTACAGGGTCGTTGGTTCAAGATCTACAAAGGCTGTTTATTTTATTTCTGGCCAGAACAGCGGCTGATGTGTACAGATTGATTAAGGCACTTTTAAGCAATTGTAAGTGGGTTTGCGCAGTTTTGTGTGAAGGGAAGCAATGCTAACCTCCGGTTAAATATGCTTACAGAGTGTTAGCTTCAATATTGCTTACCCTGTGTGCGCATTGCTTACGTCATGCAAATGGGCTTAAACTCACTTACTACTGCTTAAATATGCTTACTCCCGCTTACTACTGCATAACTATGCTTACTCTTGCTTACTAGTGCTTACACCCGCTTACCACAGTACTAATTTAGAGAGTGATGTCTAATGGTTCTTGGGCAGGTGGTGGTTTGGCACCTGTATGGTTTATCATTCATTAGACATTTTATCTTCCATTTGTATCCCTGATTCCTGTGTACATATACTGCATGGGGCACTTGTGATTATTTGTAGACTTTACAATATTATGACAATGACACCTCACATCTGCATTTAATGCAGTACTCCAGTTCACAAATATATGTTATGACGTAGGTTATGCAACAAAATAAATTGATCATAAAGTGATTTGACATGGAAAATGGATTGTACTGGAGTGGGACTTGTACCGGGAATGACTGCTAGTAAGGTGAATGCTCCGCCCACTACACTATTGCTGTACTGCTTCTTTTGCATATATCTTGCTTTTTATCCTCTTGTGCCATTTAAGCTGCATTAACCGTAGCTAAGCGATGGGCAAACCTGTGCACCTACGGTTAAATCTGATCTGTTTCATATAGTTCAGTGTTTTAACTATTGCTCTTGTACACTTGTGGGAATGTTGCTGGGGGTATGCGAACACCTATGAGCGGTCTCACTCATTCTTACTCCTACACTGCTGTTCTTGCTTGCAGGGGTGTGTATGTTCTGAGAGATCTGCTCTCAGACATGCCCCCTGTACTCGTACACACTCCATGTCCATTTAGGAGCTCAGGCAGCACGCTTTCATTAATATGCATGGCACGCTGCAATCCTGCTCCTAAACAGCTGCTTCCATGCAGGACTAAGCAAGTCCTGCACAGAAATATATTGAATGTGCGGGAAAGACACACACACACACACACACACACACACACACACACACACACACACACACACACACACACACACACTGACCTCCAAGAGGAGCTAATAATTCCTTTTCAGTACCACCACTCCTTTCTGTTTCTGTGATACTACTCCGTCACCAGTCAGGCCAGTCTTGCATGTCAAAGTCACAATTACTGAACACTCCTGAAGTAAGTCGCCCTTATTATTTTAGTTATAACTGTAGCCAAAAGCAGTTTCACTTTGAAGAGCAGATACAGACAATTATATCTCATCTGTTCAGTGCAGTTCACTCATGCAATTCAGTAATCAGACATCAATACATTTTTAAAGATTAATAAAATATTTTCCTTAAAATTATGCAAAGCATTATTATAATTAAATATACCAAAACAAACACATCATCCTTCAGAGGAGAAGTTATACTGAAATCCCATTTGCCTTAGTTGGTGGTAATTAACATGGATACAAAATATCTCATGACATGCATCAAAAAGAGTAGGGTCTTTATTTATTTATACATTTACTAAATACATTTTACCTTCTTTTCCTTCAATTCTCTATACTTAGCAAAACATCAGAATTATATACTTGTTAAATTATATTAACTTTATATTCATATTACCTAAAACTCCCCAACCTTTGTTCCATAATTTTTTTATTTTATTCACCACATTCCATGTAGCCCATATTCGATTATATAACAATTCTTGGCATCTCTTATTTTATAATATCCATAAAAAACTAACCATCTACTTGTCAAGACCATCAATACTTTCCTTCGCTATATTGCCTAAAAATAATTGCATTCATGTTTACTTAGCACAGTGCAGTTCATACCTGCATTTCATATTTGTAAAACATTAAAGGTTTTGAAGATTAGAATTTACCAACATAATTATGCCATTAATGAGAAAGATGGTAATAATGCAGTATATAAATTTTCAGTAATTTGTGCACATTTTAAGAATTTTTTTGTACTGGAAAAAGTGCCTTTTTTTGAAAGGGGGGTAACTGGGAAGTGCATGTCGAGAAACGGGAACTATATTGGCGAGTGTTACCAGATGCAAATAGCCACCAGGTATCAATGATAGAATATCTATAAGTAGTTTATTATTAATTAAAAAGGGCACATATCTAATTAAAACACTGTATACATTTAATTGTGGTTCAACATTTAACATGGCGGATAGTTTATGTTATGTTAAAAGCAAGTGAATAATGTTCATTATTGTGTTTCATGTATGTTTTCAGAGTGAAGTACAATTGATTGGGTACTGAAAAATATCTTACTGTTTCAAAGTAGTTTTATTTTTAAACACAATGGCTTAATAGCAACTAGGTGGCAGGGTTTGATTTTACTATTTATGCAACAGAGAAGAGGGAGATTTTAATCTGATGAAGTTCATGTTTGGAATGAGCCAGATGAAAGCACTACTTAAAACAATATTGGGTTTTACTTCTGATGACTGTAAGTGTATTTTTTATTTGTTCTCCAATCTTGTGGACAGGTTTTCTTGGTTAAAATATGCATGACAATAGAAGGGACTGCCAGCCATGCCAGGGAGAAGTAGGGCAGAAGTATAACTTGTGCCAGCACAGCTGGCTGGAATTCTGTAAAGAATTATATGCCATTTGTGTGTCAGGATGATTTGTATGGATGCTTGTGCTAAAGAAAGTGCTTGTGAGGTTTGCTTGAGTTGCGGTGTGTCAGCAGTGCACCCTGCTGGAATGGAGAGGGGTGTGCATGTGTTCTTGTAGCTGAATTGAATGTGAGTTGTTTGGGAGGATACTGAGACAGTGAGAGTTGACGAGCTGGCTTGTTTTGAGAGTGATGGGGGAGATGTGGATAAGCTGTTGAACCACTGGAACAGCACTCCAACCTGCTGGGTGGGACCAGAGATGTTGGGTCTGGGGGAAATCTTTGTTCATTGGCTCGGTGAAAGAAAGAGAGGCCCCAGGCACTGCTGTGGACATTTGAGACATGTACTGTGGCTGTCTGTGCTGGATTCCTGTCTCTGCTGTGCGGGGGTACTGTGGGAGCCTGGAGTCAGGTGACCAGATAAGGTAATTCTGCAAGCTATCTTGGATATTGTATTTTGCAGGGAGTGGTCTCTGAGGAGGGAGTATTCTGTTTGGGAGCCTGATTATAAAGACTGCTCACATATTTAATCTTGCCTTGTCCATCTAAGTTATAAGGGAACAGTAATTTCTTTAGATTCAGTCAGGAATATAGGAAAGCTTAGTTTAGATATTGTTTTTATTTATTTGTCTGAGTCTGTTCATCAATGTTTTTTTCAAAATTTCCTATAATCTGACCTCTGTGGTTTACTGTGCATATATATTCGGTATTTTCATGCACTTTTATTACTTATTATTAAATATATTTAAGACATTTATTGTGGCTGGTCCTTGTAGAAAGTATTTAACCTTTGAGAGTGCTTATATTTATTTTGTGACACTGTGTGGGCCTCTATAGAAGGCCTAGCTGTCTTGGTCAACTACTACCACTTGTATTAGTATTAATATTACACAGTATAATTGGACACCCTTTGTTAAGGGCCTTGGAGTAGTTGATTGTGGAGTGTCTGGTGGCAGTGATAATGACCTTATATTCTAGGCAGAAGGGGGCACAACATGTAAATCTGTGCCAGCCTTTCCCAGGTGTGTGTGTATGTGTGTGTGTGTGTGTGTGTGTGTGTGTGTGTGTGTGTGTGTGTGTGTGTGTGTGTGTGTGTGTGTGTGTGTGTGAAAAATCAAATCTGTCAATGTGTGTGTGTCAGCTACTTGGGGCAGGGAGACAAAGCACTGGGTTTCAGAGAGGGTGCAGGAGGACTTGGCTTGGACACTCGGCTGAGGACCTAACCCTACATCTGTAGCAGTGGGGAGTCTTATTGGGGACCTGGAGGGAGACAGACATAATAGGAATCCTGACCCTGGAATAAGTGTGTTCCCTCTGTGCTCTTAAGGGAAATTGTGCTTGATGCAGAGAGGTCTGCATCTGGAAATACTGGGTACATCCATTTGTATTCCAAGTGGACATCCCTTTACGATGTCAGAGGTGAGGATTCAGGCTCCTTGATTCCTATCCCAGCATGTGAACGTCACATATTGGTTGGCAATGTTGAGACCATCGCATACTTACATATTGGTTGACAGTGGTGGGACCATCATGCATCACATATTGGTTGACAGTGGTGGGACCATACCATGCTCACATATTGGTGACCACTGGTGTGGATATTAATTGAACTCCTGTAGCCTGTTAGCAGTTATCACTAAAAAGGTGTGCTCTCAAGCAGACACAAAGTAGACATTCAGAGTTTCATATCACAATAATTTTATTGATTTACTTTTTGTTAGCTTAGTTATTCAGGGAGAGCAGGCAACAATGTCAGCAGAGGATTATGGAAAGCTGACAAGGAACCAGTTGGCTGAGATTTGCCAAGCCAAAGGACTAGTGAATGCCAGCCTGACTAAAGGGGAAATGACTGCAGCCTTAATCACTTCTGCAACAAAGACCAGCACCTAGGAAAGCAATCAGTCTGGCATTGGGGGTGTACAGCTCTCAGAAACAGGACAGTTCAACTTTTCCTCAAAGGACTTAAAACTCTATCTGGAGTTAAAGAAACCTGAACTGGAGGCCAAACATTTCAAACTAAAATCATCAGAGAGACTCCAGCATTTAGAGGTCGAAGAATAGGATAAGCAACATCAACATGAGAGGAGATGTTGACTCTTCACCAGGGTCATGGAGGTAATGGGGAAGGGAATAACCAAACCCCAGAAGCAATAAAGGTCAGTAAATTTCTGCCACAATTTACAGAGGGTGATAATTTTGATAGTTTTATTCATATATTTGAAAAGCTGTGTAAACAGTATAACACTGACCAAGGGCTCTGGGTATGGCTCCTGACCCGCTTACTACATGGTAAAGCTGTAACTGCTATCTCTAAACTGTCTGATGCTGATTGCATAAACTATGATACTGTTAAAATGTTTATTGGACTGTTGTAAGTTAACACCTGAAGCTTACAGAATAAAGTTTCGTAACCATAGGCGCAAGGCAGATGAAAGTGTATGTGATTACATTGCTGAACTGAGCACTTATTTTCATAGGTGGGTGAGTGGGTATCAGGTCACCACTTTTCAAGGGCTGGCAGACCTTTTGGTGAGGGAACAAGCCCTTAGCACTTTGCCTGAGGACATGAAATTCTGGTTGGCAGACAGGGAATGTAACTCTGCAGATGAACTGAGGAAAAAAGGGTATCACTGCACAGGAAAGGGATACCCAGTGCTGTACAAGGATGTAAGGGAACCCATGGTGGGCAGCCTGAACCACCCCAACAGAGTCCACCAGTAACAGGGGAAGCCACTAGTTCAAGTACACAGCCAGGATCAAAGATTAAATGTTTTAAATGTAACCAGTGGTCCCATGTAGCACAGAGATGTCCACGGAGGCAAGATGGAGAACAAAAGGTCAGGAAGCCAGTACGTGGGAATAACAGAATGCCAGTGATAAGTTGTCTTGGAGACAACAGAGGTATCAAACTACCACCAGAGTTTGTATCTTATCTTGGTGGATGGAAAACAGCCCACTGCCAAGAGATACACAACCTCTGATATAACCATTGTGAAGCCTGCAGTGGTTAAAGAAGGAGCAGTACTTGCTTGGGCAGTCCACTCCAGTTAGAACTTTAGGATGGATCCCATTCCAAACGGCTTTGGCCAGGTTTCATCTTGACTGGGAGGGTGGAAAAGGAAGTAAGCAAGTAGGTGTGTTTGAGGATAGCCCTACAGATGTTTTGATAGGGAATGATTTTGATAATACAGCACCTTGTGTGCATGCAGTGACATGCAGTCAGGCTTGGAGACAGGCATTTTGGTCTGGTAGCTTGGGGGAGGCCAGACAGACCGCATCCCTGAAACCAGGAGTGGTGATGTGGCTAATTCAAGGAGGGAGCTACCCTGTACCATTGAGCCTGAAGATGAGCCACAGTTGTTGGTAGTTGCTGCTGTTCCCTTGGACAGGGTGACTGCAAGGGCAGAGGTAAGTGGTAGTACCCAGGCTGACAGTGAGGCACTCTTGTCAGAAGATACCAAACTTCCTGTGGAAGGGGAGCTGGGAAAAGTCACAAAGATAGAGTTAAGACAGGCTCAGCTCTCAGACCTTACATTACAAGACCTGAAGGAGGTAGCTAGGGAGGCACGTGATTGTCAAAGAAAAGGGGAGTCTGTACACTGGAACAAAGGGTTACTGCATAGAGAGTGGACCTCTGAGGGAGGGCGAGAAGGTGCAGTAATACAGCAGTTGGTAGTACCCAGAGCCTACCTTCTGGCACTTCTAGCCATAGCCCATGACATACCTTTTGCAGCTCATATGGACATAAAGTGTACCAAGAGACATATTATTCAGAACTTTTATTGGCCTGGGATTGCCAGGGATGTAATAGGGTACTGCAGGACCTGTCAGCAATGCCAAAAAGTAGGCAAGGTGGGAGACAAGGTCACAATTCCTTTGATGCCTTCTCCTGTGATTGATGAGCCATTTAAGAGGGTAGCTATAGATATTGTGGGGCCTCTGAGTACCCCAAGTTCCACAGGGAAGAAGCATATCCTAGTGGTAGTAGATTATGCTACCAGATACCCTGAGGCGGTGACTCTGTCCTCCATTGATGCAGAAAAGGTGGCAAATGCTTTGCTAAAGATTTTCAGCAGGGTAGGTTTCCAAAAAGAAATACTGACTGACAGAGGTGCCAATTTCATGTCAGACTGGCTGGCTTGTCTGTTGGAGCGCTGTGGGGTAAAGCACCTAAAGACAACCACTACCATCCCCAGACTGATGGTTTTGTGCAGAGGTTAAAATCTACACTAAAGACCATCCTACTGGCACTTGCAGACCAGTTTAAGAGAGAGTGAGATGAATATTTGCCCCATCTGTTGTTTGCTTACAGAGAGGTACCCCAGGAATCCAGAGGTTTTTCACCCTTTGAGTTACTTTATGGGCATAGGGTGATGGGACCTCTAGATTTGATTTGTGATGTGTGGGAGGGTGAGTGTGAATCCCACAAGGAGTCTGCTGTGGCATATGTCTTAAACATCAGGACAAGGCTCAGGGAGCTCATGGGGTTAGCCCAAGAGAACCTGGCAGGAGCCCAACAACAGAAAAAAGATCTAGTATGACAGGAATGCTTGAGCCAGAGAGCATGCTGTGGGGCATCAGGTGATTGTTCTCATTCCTATCAGACACAAAAAGCTGCAGGCAGCTTGGGAGGGACCCTTCAATGTGGTAAGGAAGGTCAGTGATGTTAACTACATGGCAGAACTGCTAGGCAGGAGGCAAAGGCACAAACTGTATCATGTTAACATAATGAAGCCATACCATGATAGGAAGGCCTATGTGCTGAGTATTAACAGTGGGTGACAGAAGGAGTCTGAGGGGGATCCAGTGACTGATCTCTTCAGTGAGGTTTGGACTTACACCTCAGTAGAAGGGGTAGCAATGTCCCAGTGGCTAACCCCTACCCAAGTTAGAGAAATCCAAGCAGTGTTACAGGAGTTTGAGGACATGTTCTCTGGGAAACCAGGGTGCACCAATCTGGCACAGCACCATGTGGATACAAGGCCCCAAAGTCCTAAAAAGCAGGCCCCTTATAGGGTGCCTTAGTGAGTCAGACAGACTCTGAGGGAGGAGATACAGGAGATGTTGGAACTGAGAGTAATCCAGGAGTCCAGCAGTCCCTGGGCCTCCCCAGTGGTCTTGGTACCAAAGAAGGATGGCAGCACCAGGTTCGGTGTTGACTACAGAAAACTAAATAGCCAAACAGAGTCAGATGCATATCCCATGCCTAGGACAGATGAAGCCTTAGAAAAGCAGTGTGATGCTAAGTATCTGACCCCTACTGATCTAACCAAGGGCTACTGGCATGTGCTCTTGACTTCCAGCTCTAGAGAGAGGTCAGCCTTTGTGACCCCGTTCAGCTTGTATGAGTTCATGAAGATGCCATTTGGGAAGAAAAATGTTCCAATGACTTTCCAGAGGCTGGTAGATTGTATCATAGCAGGAACAGGAGATTATGCCCTTGCTTAACTGGATGATATTGCATCTACAGCCATTCCTGGCAAGAGCACCTTCAGCATGTCAGGGAGGTGCTGGGTGGACAGCAAAGGGCAGGGTTGACCATTAAGCCCAGTAAATGTCAGGTGGGTATGGCAGAGGTCTCCTACCTGGGACATAG